>NC_135339.1:53315598-53621864 GCF_023851605.1 Tamandua tetradactyla
ATCCAAGAACCAACAGTGTGAGGAACTGGCAACTGGGACTGTGAGAACATTCTCTTTAAAAGGAATGACAACCAAACTCTTTGGTCAAGAAACTCCAGAGCAGAGAGAAGCCAGAATAAAGGTGCTAGAAGAACAAATAAATGAAGGAGAATGACAACTAAAGTCTAAAAATTTGGAAGGCAGAGAATTTGTGAAAAACATTTGGGCTGATATTGAGTGCTTGGGAGAACAAAAGAACCATGATTTAAAAGAGGCCCTCATAAGTTATGCAGTCATGCAGATCAGTATGTGCAAAAAGGGTATTCAAGTTTGGACCAATGCTAAGGAATGTTTTAGCAAGATGTAATCCTGTGAAATGAATTTCTCTTCAATCAAAATAACCCAAAACAGAAGCACAAGTAAATAAAAGAAATTTAAGTTGCTACGCAGTATACATAAAAATATATTAAGCTGAGTAAATTCAACTTTCTTTAAACTTGATTGCAGTTGTGTTAATACAGAACAAAAAGGATATATTTTAATGAAGATTAAATACTATAACTGAGGTTTTGAGGACTGGTGCTGATTTTAAAAAGTTAATTTGATAATATTTACCAACAGATTGTCAGGCTTCTGAACCAATGACTAAAAGTCAAGTTGCTAGGTAATTTCTAGATGCTCGTTTCAACACCATTTGTTTCAGATCAATAATACAAAGAGTTTTTTCCTAAGATTTAATTCCTGTCTTTCCTGGTAAGACCCATTAATCTGTTATACAGGGGTATTTTTTCTTGCTTTATAGTTGAGCCGTTTGGTTTGACAAAGCTCAGCATAAACTTAATGTGAAATCTAAGATTTTCTCCCACATTCATTGATGCCCTCTGTAACATTTGCATACAATAGAAAATGCCTTCAATTTGTGTTTTGCCAGAATTTTTATACTGGTCAAAAATTTTATACTGCCAATAAAAACTCAACTTCTCAGTTATGTAGTGAAATACATTGTTATAATTTAGGAATTGCTATATAGAAAATTTTGAGTATGTTACATATAAGAATCAAATTCCTCCAAAATAATTCTTAACCTCAGTGATGAGCCTAAATTTACTCTGCTTGGCTCTTTACCCATGGCATTTCAGGGTATAAGATGTAGCATTTCTATGTATAAAATATATGCAGCAAACAGTATGTATTAGTATATTCATTATTAACCTCCTTTTCTATTGCTTGGACATAATTTTTGTAAAGATAAATCATATTGTTTCTTGTGTGCGTTTTCATGGTATATGTTCAGAAGCCAAGCACCCTTATTTTGCTAGCTTTGCAGAAATCTTAAATGTGTACTCATTGTTCTATGTAAAAAAAAAAAAAAACAATAACTGTCTAGCATTTGAATTTTTTACGTTTTAAATGTTGCTGGATTTTTGCGCTGTTTGCTAAACTTATACAATAAATAAATGAAGTAGTGTGCTGATTTAAATATATATATATTTAAAAACCTATCTATGTTAGGTAATGCAACCCTATACAGTCAGTCACAGATTCAACATTTTCTGTAATGTGCATAAATCCTAACAATCCCTCTAAGGATGCCTTTACTGCTGGTGGCCCAACCCCAGCTAGATGACAGATGATACTTGGAGAAAGGCTTACAAAGTAAGCAGAGGTAGTCAAAGATTTAACAATTACGATTTCAATTATTTGCAAGCAATACTGAAAGCCTGTAACATATAAATTTGTCTTTTTGCTGAGGTTGTTTTTGTGGGAGCAAATAGCTAGTGAGTGAGCTTAGTTGACTTCTCAGCATCCACAACTTAAGAGCAGCATTGCTCTCCATTCCTACATGTGTATGGGGTCTCTTTTATTATGGATCTGAAGATGTAAAATATTTTTCAGCAATATCTCATTGCATTTTACGGAGAACTTTAAATGCTATGATTGTACTTGCAATTTTATAGCATCACAAAATTATTTGGAAGATTTAACTCACCATGGATCAAAAGTTTACTGTATTTTGTAATTTGCCACATTCTTAAAGTACGATAAAACTCAGCCTATATAAAGCCATTAGCGTGGTTTAAAAAATTTGGTCATACTAAGTGCAGGGTTATATTACAACCAATTTGAATTACAAAAGACCCTGTTATCACAGAATTGCACTTTTATTACAGAACTTTAAACTTTAAAAAAAATGGTTCTGGCAACATTTACTATTTTTTGACTGCCGTTTAAAATTGGTATCACAGAATTTTTAAGTTTTAAAAATGGTTCTGATGATATTTACTTTTTAAAAAAAAATTATAACCCTGGCCAATATTCAAAGCGATAGCGAAAGTCTCTGAGGAAAAACTGTAGCTAAACTGAAAAGCACTCACCAAAAAAATACTGGAAATATTCTACTATGCATAAAGTATGCTAAATCATGACAGATGGTTAAAGCAAGATGCAAAGTTGTTTAATCCATTTTTTTTTTAATGTGCTGAGCTTCTAGTAGATGCCAGGCACTCTGCTGAAAATTGAAAAATAGACACATTCTCTTCTCTTACAGCTACAAATTATGATAATTACTATGACTGGCAGTATGCTTTGGTACAAATAACTCAGAAGTAAAACCAGAAAAGGTTTCCTGAGCAAAGTGATATACAGGCTTAGAGGCAAAAACTAAGGTTGGAATTAGCCAGACTTGAGGTGGATGAAAGAAGTGTTCCACGTATAAAGGTTGGGAGCTGAGAACACAGGTTCAGTGCGTGTGTTGCAGAGAACATGACATGAAATGAGGCAGGAACCAGATTAGAAAGTGTCTGGTAAAACAAGTTAAGGAATTTGGACTTTACCCTAAGGCAACAGCGAACAATCAAAGGATTTTAAGAAGGAAAGTGAACACGTTAATATCTGCATATCAGAAAGCTCATTCTGGCTGAAATGAAGAATAAATTGGAATGAGGTACCATGGGAGGCAGGAAGAGAAGACTGCTGTTGCAGGTAGCTGGACTAGAGATGATGGTGACATGAAAGAGGACTGTGGTAACTGGTATGGAAAGAAAACAGATGGACTTCAGAAAGATTTAAAAGGTAGAACTGACAGGATTGGATGCAGGAACTGACTGGATGGAGATAGAGGGGGAAGTCAAAGATTATTTCCAGGTTTCTGGACCTGGGCAATTGAGGGAATATTATTTTCTTTCTATTGGAAATGTTTATTAGGTCCTAAAAATATTGTAGTTTCTTTTCAGTTATGCATATTGATATAAACAGTGCAAAAAATATTCTAGACTTGATTCTGATAAATGATTTTTAACTCTTGTACTATCCTCCACCTATTTTGCATATAACTATATTTAAATGAGCCTGTATTCCACAAGCACACATCAACAGGAGAGGGAGGAAGAAACAAGCTTAGTAGATGGAAAAGGCCAGCATGAAATGAAAGCTTACCATTCAAAGTGAACCAGAGATGAAAACGTCAACAACTGACGGTACCTCAAAAACACAGTGTCTCAAAAGCATTTTCTTTGAACCTATTCTATTGCCAAACTAAGCCCAGGAATATTCATAAAAACATGTCAGGTTTTTTGTTTAATGTAGAACTTAACAGAATTTTGGCAACATGAATAAAAAAGAATCTACAGAAGAAAAGCACTACCTTTTCATACTTGACGTCAAGAAAAAAGTCTTTCTTTTTTTTGGAATGATGCAAATGTTCTAAAAAATGATCATGGTGATGAATACACAACTATGTAATGATACCGCGAGCCACTGATTGTACACCATGTACGGAATGCTTTTATGTTAAGAACGTTTGTGTTAGTATGTTGCTTTATCAATAAAAATATTAAAAAAAAAACAAAAACCTAATCATTCATTCAGAAATATAAGATGTCCTAAACTTCTGCAAATAGATTAGCATTAAAAAGCAGATTAGAGGGGAAAAAGAATATGGAACTATTAAACCTTACCATCAGGGAATCCTCTGATACTGTGTCAAACTTTAGGGACACCCAAATCAATAGGCCATGCCCTCGATCATAGGGCTTACTCTTATGAAGCTTATGTAGGTAGCAGAGAAGCTTAGACTACCTAAGTAGTCTAGAGGACCACTGTTGTCGCTCAGATGTGGCCTTAGTCTCTCTAAGCCCAACTCTGCAAGGGAAATCACTGCCCACTCCCTACGTGGGACAAGACATCCAGGGGCGAAAGTCTCCCTGGCAACGTGGGAGAGGACTCCCAGGGATGAATTCAGACCTGGAACTGTGGGATCAACAATTACATCCTGACCAAAAGGGGGGAAAGAAGCGTAATTAATAAAGTATCAGTGGCAGAGAGCATTTAAATAGAATTGAGAGGCTTCTCTGGAGGTTGTTCTTACGCAAGCCTCAGGTAGACCTTGCTACCTATCATAACTTGCCAAACCCTAACCAGAACCATTCCAGCCAATCCTAAAGAACACCTAGGGCAATACATAAGATTCCACAAGGGTTCCATGCACTACAGTAACTTTCCAGAAACCTACAACCTCCAGATGGGTCCCAGATGGGTCTGGGTCTCTCCAGAACATCAGATAGTTCCATCTCCCTACCCTATATTAGTGACAGACCCTTCCACTATCAAAAATTTAGAATTGCCATAGCTCAAACAACCCTAAAGAGAGGTATGGAAAGATCAAAGGTGATGGTGGAGTTATACATAGAAGATTAGGATTTAACAAATGAATATGAGTGCTGAATCATTAAATTGATATCTTTTAGTCTCTAGTATTCTAGAGCAGCTAGAAGTAAAAACCTAAAATTGTGAAATCATACCCATGTCAAAGTCTGTAATATGCTCTATAACTAATTGTGGTGCTGTGCTTTTAAATTTATAGCTTTTTGTATATGTGTTATTTTTCACAAAAAAAGAAGGAAGAAAAGTTGATTGCAATGATAAAAAATATTTAAGCCCTCTAGCCTCCTATATTCTGGAGCAGCTAGAAGGAAAAATCTGAGAGGATCGTATGGTAGCCCATGACAAACTCTGAGATCTGTCCTGTAACCACCTGTTGAACAGTGCTTTGAAAACTTGCTTTTTTATTCCTTTGCTTTGTATGTGTTATACTATATAATAAAAAAAGTTAAAAAAAAAAAAAGAGTGGGTTAGAAAGATCAAAGGTGATGGTGGAGTTATACAGAGAAGGTAGGGTTTAATAATTGAATATGATTGCTGAATAATTAAATTGATATTTCTTTCAGTCTCCTGTATCTTACAGCAGCTAGAAGTAGAAACCTAAAATTGTGGAATTGTAACCCATACCAAACTCTGAAATCTGTTCTATAACTAATTGTTGTGTTGTGCTGTGAAATGTATTGGTTTTTTGTACATATAATTTTTCACAAAAAAGAAAAAAGTCAATTGTGATGATAAAAAATATTTATTCCTTCTAGCCTCCTATATTCTGGAGCAGCTAGAAGGAAAACTCTGAGATGATGGTATGGTAGCCCATGACAACTCCGGGATTTGTACTGTAATTACTTGTTGAAGAGGGCTCTGAAAACCATTGTTTTTTTCTTTCAATATTATATTATACAATAAATAAAATAAATAAGTGTGCTTTGAAAACTAAAAAAAAGGCAGATTAGGCTCTTTTAAAATTATTTCATTTTGTCTCTATAAGATGACATCAGATACTAAAAATATGCACAGCCTGCTCTAAGAACAGAATATTAAAAGCTACTCATCCCCTTAAACTTTCATCCAATAAACAAATCTCATTTTAAGTTTATAAATCAATGTATTTATAACAGTATGTATTTATATGGGAAGTATCAAATTAGATACATCTTTCTGCATTTGTAGAAACTGAAAGTATCACTTGTATTCTCTCATGATAGTTCTATATGTCACAAAACAAGAATTTCCTTGCATTGAATGGATTCAATAAACCTATAAAATAAAAATTGGAAGCCCTATTCTACAGGTACCTAGCAACCCCTTCACCCAACCCCCATGGGATTCTCCCACACACTATTTCATCAGTTACTTAGGGATTCTGTGAGGGATGAGTTATCCTTTCCCTTGCAAAACAGATAAAGCTTGAGTACATAATGTGTTCAAGGAATGTGCTGAATTATGAAAAATGAATGAAAAGTATTTGTTTACTAAACTATCATCATTTTTCCTTTCAGCCAATTGGTAGAGGGACCACATTCTCCTCAAAGTTTACTTCAACAACTCTAAAGAACTTGGCGAATTCTGATCACTATCACAGAGGAACTATTCCCTACTTACATATTCATATGGACACCAAAATCAAACCTCTGACAAAATTTTTCAGCCATTCTATTATCTTAGAGGAAAGGATTACTTCAATGTTACAGTTATAAATGTCTTTTTAGTTTTTCTATGGCTTTCTTAGACTTTTCTCTTGACAGACACTATCTTAAAATACTTTAAGGTTTGTGAAACTTCTTTGACGCCTCAGCAAAGGAAGATGGTGCGAATACAAGAATTTGCTTAAGATTACAATGCTGACGACTAAATGCTTACTGCTAAATAAAAGGAGGAATTATATTGCAATGTAAGAAAAATCTCAAGAAAGAACATAGCTCTAAAGCTGTAAATAAAAAAGTTTTTATTAGAAGGCAACTTAGATAATAGTAATCCAAGTCTCCCCTACTTCGACAGTTAGAATCAAAGTTTTTCTGTGAAATGGAGGCTAGTATTCCGAGAAAGATAAGAAACTTACTCTCCTAGAACTGAAAGAGGGAAGAGAAACCAGAGAAGAAAAAAAACATGGTGAAGAAAGAGAAAAACTAGCTCCAACATGCCAAGGATCTATTCAAAAAGAAAAAGACAATCTTGAACCGATTTATGAGTAGTAACCCGAGTCGAAAGCCCGGCAGACCGAGACGCGAACTCAGAAGTCTAAGAGGCGCCCGAGCCCAGTGACAATGGGAACCGCTCCCTTCTAGGGGCAGGGGCACCGAGGAGACCGTGCCTCGCCTGGGCCGCTTTCCCGTTTGTTCGTCAGAAGCAAGACCCACCTGGAGACCGCCATGGCCAGGCGCTGGCGGTTCGGGGATCCCCGCGAGCTCCGCGCCGCACCGCGCCGCGGAGGTGCTACTTTCCAGAGAGCAGAGCAGCGCAGGCCCAAGCCACCGAGCACAAGGGAGCGGCCGACGCGGCGCGGAGCGGCCGGCGCGGGCCTTCAGGCATCTGCCCGGTCGCCTACCCGAGCTCGTCCCCGCAGGGGCCAAGGACCAGGGGACCAAAGCCGCAACGGAAGCAGCAGTACTCCGACCAGCACGACTTCAAACCGGGTGCCCCCAGCCCCGCTCTTTGCTGACGCAGGCGTCGGCACGCCGGCCAGACCGTCAACGCGCCGGAAGTGACGTCAGAGTGCCGCGCGAGGCTCAGTTCCGCTGGTGTGCGGAAGGAACGTAGTCGTGTACTGCCGGCGTTCTCCTAAAAAACAGAAAGCTAGTTGTGCTGATCTGGAGAGTTTCTCTAGTCTTGAATCAAGACGGGAAGAAGAAATAAAGATCCCATTATTTTCCAGAAAAGGAAAAAAGCTATTCAGCCAAGAATCTGGAAGCTCACATCTTTGTTTGTAACCCAATAACGCCTTGAGCCTCATCAACCCATGCTACCTACCAAGGAAACAGGATCAGAAGAACTCAAACATGCTCTCATCCAGGTGCTGATCCCAGTGGGAGCGGTGAAATCAAGAAAGCTCTGCAGTGGCATTTAAACGGCTTAATTGTTTGCTGTATTTACCAGAATTTCAACAAATGGGACCTCGGGCCTAGCTTTTGGAGGGAAGGTCTTCAGCCAAAGATTTTGCCAAGTTATCAAAGTTTACGATATTGGTACCATCTTTTTCTCAGTCAACCAGATTTGAAAACTCGAGTCTTTTTTAGGGGAGGCGTGGCTTATCTGTGTATTCATTCGTTAAAATTCATTGACCTTTTAAATACTGTTGCCTATCATCTCAAATTTTCTTTTTAGGATAGTAGTCTAAAGTAATATCAATCCAGCCCATTCATATAGGCCACCAACGTATTAATCTTAAAAAGAAAATCCCACCTCTGTTATGTCATGTTGCTTATAAAACAAATCCTTTAGTTTCTCATTACCTGAAGAGGTTATGTTTCAACCCCTGAGTTTGCTTTCTTATCTATAAATGAGGGTTAGTGAGAAGTACAATAAAAGGTTGTTGTAGAAGTAAAATGAGATCTTTGATCTGGAAGAGTTTAAAAGAGGTTTGCAAACCATAAATAAGTAAATAAATAGGAGAAAGAAACTAACTTAAGTACCTGGTATGTGCTAGGCATTTGACATGGATTATCTCATATAGTTCATAGTCCCACCCTGTAAGTAAGTTTTAATCTTTACAGTATAGGTGAGGAAACTAAATTTAGAAAGGTTAAGTAATTTGTCCACAGTCCAAGCTAGTAATATTTATTCATTTGTTCAACAAATATTTATTTGGAACCTCCTCTGGGTCAGACACTTTGCTAGGCACTGTTTAGACTATTAGGCAAATCTGATAAAGCACATGTTCACGTTCAGCAATGTCCAAAACAGAAAAAGGTACCCTTTCTGGCTGAGCTTACATTTTAATGGAAGTAAAAACAAAGTAACAGGTGAACAAGAAAATTTCAGGTAAGTGCTGGTAAAACAGAATGATGAGATAGAGACGATGATTAGGGACCTACTCTGGATTAGGTTATGGGAAGTGGGAGGACAGGGACTGAAGAGATTAAGCTGAGGCCTGAATGATGGACAAGAGGGAGCCAGCTATGTGAAGGTCTAGGGCGTCTTCAAGTGGGGGATACAGCTAGTGCAAAGGCCTAAAAGAAGGCAGCTGTATTGTGAAATGAGACAGATGCAGAAAGGGATCATTGTACGGAATTTGAATTTTATTTATGAGTGCAGTAGAAAGTCATAGGGCTTCAAGCACTGGTGTGAAATTATCTGATTTACATTTTTAAAATGTTACTCTTTAGTATCTAAAAGGTAATTAGATATACAGCTCTAAATGGCATTTAGAAGAGAGGAAAAGACTGGTGTAGATTTGGAAGAGATGCTGTAATAATAAAATCATTTGTCAACACACTTAACAGTTGTATATCCAGAGAAGTTGCATAACATCTCTAAACTTCAGTTCCTTCATCTGGGAAAAATACTACATAGTGTTATAGTGAGAATTAAAGAAGATAATGAATATAAACTATTTAACCATATGTGTGGCACAAAAAGCCCTCAGCTGCATTGATTCTCTTTTGTTAACTATGTGACTTCGAGCAAGTGACTAAACATATAGGTCTCAATTTCCTCAGCTGTGAAATGAGGATAATAATAGTTTTAATTCACAATCCTTTCCTAAAACCCCTGCCAGAGGTGTTTCTGAAAATGTAATTTTTCAATTTTGAAAAGTAATCCAAAGTATGTACAGTTTCTGGGACAGCACCCTGTAATAAACAGCATTTGTAGTTTTGCAGTAAATTATATGCAAAGTCATACCAAGAGGTTTTATTGTCAAATGAGTAAAAAATATATGTATATGGTTTCAGACCTTTTTCAATTTCAGAAATATAAGTAATGGATCATGGACCTGTATGTATGGGGTTGTTGTAGGATTAAATGAGTTGAAACATAGAACATACTTAGAAAAAAGTAACTGTTAAATAAATATTAGCTATTATTTTTGCCATCAGAAAAATGGCTTCAAAAATCAATTGTGGGTGGACCACGATGGCTCAGCTGGCAGAATTCTTACCTGCCATGCCAGAGACCTGGTTTTGATTCCTGGTGCCTACCCATGCAAAAAAAAAAAAAATCAATTGCAGTATGAATGAAGCTGACCTGGATAGGACCAAGGTAAATTAGAATACTGGGTAAAGGAAAAATGGCCCATATTTTCCAACTTCAACCTCTGTGTGAGACCAAAGGAAGAGAAGTTTATTTGGTGCAAAATTTGTATTTTGGGTAGCACATTATCTAATTTGACTTGTATGGTCAGTTTACTTGAACACCATAATTACATGAAATCTTGAATAGGGCATGAGGTCTTGTTGGTTTGTACAGATTAGTGTGATGCCCCAGTATATCCCAGAGTAACTGGGCAGAAAATAAAGAAATATTTGCTACTTTCCCTTGGGAGACTTGAGAGAGAGGAGGAAATATTCATCTTCCCCATCTGGGGAATTCCTGACACTCTTGCAAGCAGTGGGGACAACCAGATCAATAGGCTGAGCCCTCAATCTTGGAGCTCACCCCTGTGAAGTTTATTCCTGCAAAGGAAAAGCTAAGCCTACTGATAATTATGCCTGTCACCCCCAGAGACCTCTTCTATTGCTCAGATGTAGCCTGTCTCTCAACTTGGCAGGTGAACTCACTCCTGTCCCCTGCTAAGTGGGACATGACTCAGAGGGGTGTAAATCTCCCTGGCAATATAAGACCTGACTCCCAGTGATGAGCTGGGACCCAGCATCATGGGAAGGAGAAAGAAAGAAATGAGACAAAATAAAGTCTCAGTGGCTGAGAGATTTCAAACAGTCGAGAGGTTATCCTGGAGGTTATTTTTATGCATTATATAGATATCCCTTTTTAGTTTATGGTGTGTCAGAGTGAGTAGATGGAAGTATCCAAAAATGTGCTGTGTTCCAATAGCCTTGATTCTTGAAGAAGACTGTATGGCTATATAGCGTTTACAATGTGACTGTGTGACTGCAAAAACCTTGTGTCTGAGGCTCCTTTTATCCAGGACATGGACAGATGTGTGAAAATTAAGAATAATAAATAAATAAATAATAGGGGGAAATAATGGGTAAAAATTGTGTAGATTGAAATAGTGTAGGTCAATGAGAGGAAGGGGTAAGTGGTAGGGGATGTATGAGTTCTGTTTTCTTCTTTATATTTCTTTTTTTGAAGTTGCAAATGTTCTAAAAATGATCATGGTAAAGAATACAAAACTATGTGATGATATTGTGAGCCACTGATTGTATAATATGGTTGGACTGTATGTGTGTAGATATTTCTCAATAAAAAATTTTTTAAAATCAATTACAGAGTGTTTGCCTTAGCAGCACATATACTAAAATTGGAACCATACAGTGAAGATTGGCATGGTCCCTGTGCAAGGATGACATGAAAACTTGTGAAGCATTCCATATTTTTAGAGAATGGGGAGCAGATGCTTAATTTGGGCAGGATTCTATTTAAGTTAATTGTAAATGTCTGGAAATGAATAATGATGATGGTAATACATTTTTGCCAGTATAATAACAGCACTGAATTATGTTTGTGAATGTGGTTGATGGGGAATTTAAATCATGTATGTCACTAGAATGAAAGTCAGAAGTTAAAACATGGGGCTGTATAGCACAATGAACCCTGTTGTGGGCAATGAACTGTGGTTAATGGTACAAGTATAAGAATATTCTTTCATGAATTATAACAAACGACTGACACCATTACAAGGTGTGAATAATAAGGTGGTATCTAGGGCAAAATACACCTAATGTAAACTATGGATTATAGTTAGTAATATTTTAATATTCTTTCATCAATTGTAACAAAAGTTACCATAGTAATGTAAAGTGTCAGCGGGGGGGGGTGTATATGGGTATGTTGTATTTTTTACATGACTTTCCTGTAAACCTACAACTTCTCTAATTAAAAATAATAATTTTTAAAAATATTATGCTACGTGAAAAAAATCGGAAACAAAGTACTACGCATTGCATGTTTCCATTTATATCAATGTAAATATAAATAAATCTATAGAGATAATTAGATTAATGGTTATGAAGAGCTGGGGAAGGATAAAAGGATTGAGAGGTGGCTGCTAAACGGTTTGAAGTTTTTCTTTTCGGAGTAATGAAAATGTTGTAAAATTGATTGTGGTGATGAATGCACAACTCTCATTATATTAAAAGCCATTGATTGAACATTTTGATGGATTGTATAGTATGTGAATATAACTCCATAAAACTGTGTTAAAAGATCAATGGCACCAGTGGTTCACTGGTAAAATGCTCGCCTTCCATGCAGGAGACCTGGGTTCAATTCCCGAACTATGCACCTGCCCCTCCACCCCCCCAAAAAATTCAGTGGCAGCTAGACAAGGCACTTGAGGAAGAGGGAACAACTGGAGTGGGGCTGGCCTGGTGTGCACTCCACACCACAAGAATGTTATTATTGCGAGCAGAACAGCTGCTTTTGGAAGACTATTGCAGAAGAAAAGATGTTTGGTTTTCACAAGCCAAAGATGTACTGAAGTATAGTGGGCTGTTGTATTTGCAGGGCTAAATCCTCCAGTTCTCTCAATTCACTGACAGTAAACGCAAGAAAAGGACTTCCAGAGCTGCTTTGGATTGCATGACACACATTCAGGAGATATTTGCAATGCCTGTGTTTTGCTTGTGAAAAAACTGAAGTAGCTGCCAGCAGGAACAAAAAGAAAATTGGAATTGTGGTAGACGCAAGGGCAGGAGAAACCAAAGAAAGTGAAAACTCTCTCTGGAAACAGAATAAAAAGCAACCAGATTAGTAAACTGCAGAAAGAATTTAACGTCACAATTCTGATGCTTACAGTATCACTTCAGGTGCCTCCTAACCCAATCTCCTTATTACAGAAACCAGTCAGGTGATGGCTCAGACACTGAGATGGCTCCTCACTCTAAAAGAATACCAGTCTTCTCCTTTTTAGAGCTCACATACTGGAAAAGACAGACAATATGCTGTGGGATGATATATAAAGGCCATTTGGGGGAAGTCCTCATTGACACACACTTATTCAAGCCCTGCTGCAGCAATGAGTAAACAACTGCTGAGAAGCTGGAGGAGCAGGGGCCAGAGCCACTACTCATCTCCACTCAGGTGTGGTGACTGAGGTTAATGTAGAAGTGGAACAAAAAAAAAAATTTTTTTTTTTTTTGGAAAGACAACAAAGCAACAAATTGACCCTTTATTTTGAGCTTGGTTACTTGCTATTCTGCTAAAAGACAATTTCTACAAAGGTTTTGAATGGGTTATCCATGCCCCTCCCCCCAGTTCCATAAACTCTGAAGCCAATGTCTAGCTTAAAAGAAAAAGAGAAGTGCATATAATATTTAAGATGCTGAGCATTTCATAGGAAACTTGAATGCTACTGTAAAGTGCTCTTTAAGTCTTCTTTTAAATTCCCTTCTCATGAATGAAATTAGCATAATTTCAGGGGACAGAGATGGAATTTGCTGCATGATAAACCATTTGTAGTTTTAGTCTTTTCTATACACCTTTCTTTGCCTGTAGGATGTTCTGTATTAATATATAGAAATCTACAAATCTGTTTTGTACTTTTATTCTGTTAGTCAAAACTTTTACTAGGTATTGAATAAATTTAATCTTATTCAAAAAGAAAAAATCAATGCCAGGAGGAAGAACTATTGAACAAAAAACCTTAGAAAACTGACTCTCCATATGGAAGGAAAAATCATATTCCTACTTCATATCACATGCTAAGATGGGTTAAAGACCTAAAAATTAAAAAGAAGACAGTGAAACCACTAGGGAGACTATATTGAAGAATATTTAGACTTCAGAGTAGCAAAGGATTTCTTAATGCACAAAAATATTTATCATTAACAAAAAAAAAAATAAATTTGAACCCATGAAACTGTAAAACTTCTCTATTGCAAAAAGAAAACATCCAGGAGAAGGGGGAGGAAAACTGGCTTATCATGCCTCTTTTGCTTTCTCTTTATTAGAGAAGTTGTAGGTTTACAGAAAAATCATGCAGAAAATACAGCGTTCACATATAACCCCACCCCCACTATTACCCATTATTAACAACTTTCATTAGAGTGGTACATTTCTTACAGCTGATGAACATTGTTATAATTGGATTATATTATAATACAATTATATATATTTGAACAACAAAAGATAATACATATCTGAACAACAAAAGAGGTCCTCTGGAAGTCACTCTTAGGCATAACTATAAGTAGGCTTAGCTTTTCCGCTGCATAAATAAGCTTCACAAGAGCAAGGCTTAAGATCAAGGGCTTGGCCTATTGACTTGAGAGTCCCTAATGTTTGAAACAGTACTGGGGGTTCTCAGTTGGTAAATCTTAATAGTTCATATTTTTTTCTCCTATCCCTCAAGGGACTCTGCCAGTACTCTTTAATTATCTGCTCAACATAATCTGGAATGTAGCTGAGCATTACATTAACAAGCCTTCATTCCCATTCTGGGCTCCATGTGTTTGGGTTGTTTAAATGATCTATCCAGACAAGTTAAGTTAGATTATATGCTGCAGAAAATTTAGATTTGGGGCAAAATAAATCTCTCTTCCTTTGGTCTCATTGGTTAAGTGAAGTTCTAAAATACAGACAATGTCTTCCTTACCCCTGTGTTCAGATTCACCTTAGTCCCAGTGCTATCAGCTTCATTCTTATCTTTAATTAAAGCCTGATCTCTTTTCCAGTATCTTTAACAGTCGTATGTGGCAATAATGACTTTCAGACTGCAGAACTCCTACTCTGAGTCTTAGGTGTCACACAGGCATATTATGTTCATTTTTATTTTCTATTTTTCCATATTTATTATGAAAATTTTTCTAAAATACAGAAAATTTGAAAGAACTATGCAGGGAACACTCATATACCTACCATCTAAACTGTATGATTACACAACTACAAATATTTACTATGTTTGCTTTATTACATAATTATTACTCATTTACTTCTTTCTATTCATATCCATCCATCTTATTTTTTATGCATTTCAGCATAAGTTGTAAACATCAGTCAGTACATCTCATCCCCTAAACATTTTAATATGGATATCATAAACTTGGGTTCAATAATTCTTTTAAGAGTTTTGGATTTTTTTAGGTAAAATATAATATATTGAATGCACAAATCTTAACTGTAATGCAAACCCCTACCAAGAATAGAATACTACCATAACCTCTAGAAAGTTCTATTATATCCCTTCCTGGCCAATACAAGCCCACACCCATATGTCATATCTAATTTTCCTTCTTTCTACACTCTTCTCCACACCTCTCTCTTCTGTCTTTTCGTATCTGTCTCTAGTGCTCCCTTTAGTATTTCTTGCAGAGCTGGTCTCTTGGTCACAAATTCTCTCAGTGATTTTTTGTCTGAAAATGTTTTAATTTCTCCCTCATTTTTGAAGGACAATTTTGCTGGGTATAGAATTCTTGGTTGGCAGTTTTTCTGTTTTAGTAATTTAAATATATCATCCCACTGTCTTCTCGCCTCCATGGTTTCTGCTGAGAAATCTACACATAGTCTTATTGGGTTTCCCTTGTATGTGATGGATTGCTTTTCTCTTGCTGCTTTCAAGATCTTCACTTTCTCTTTGACCTCTGACATTCTGACTAGTAAGTGTCTTGGAGAACATCTGTTTGGATCTATTCTCTTTGGGGTACACTGCACTTCTTGGATCTGTAATTTTAGGTCTTTCATAAGAGTTGGGAAATTTTCAGTGATAACTTCTTCCATTAGTTTTTCTCCTCCTTTTCCCTTCTCTTCTCCTTCCCGGATACCCACAACATGTATATTTGTGCTCTTCATATTATCATTCAGTTCCCTGAGTCCCTGCTCATATTTTTCCATTTTTTTCCCTATAGTTTTTGTATCTTGTCAGATTTCAGAGGTTCCGTCCTCCAGTTCACTAATCCTAACCTCTGTCTCTTGAAATCTACCATTGTAGGTTTCCGTTGTTTTTTTCATCTCTTCTACTGTACCTTTCATCCCCATAAGTTCTGTGATTTGTTTTTTCAGAATTTCCATTTCTTCTCTTTGTTCATTCCTTGCCTTCTTCATATCCTCCCTCAATTCATTGATTTGGTTTTTGATGAGGTTTTCCATGTCTGTTCGTACATTCTGAATTAGTTGTTTCAGCTCTTGTATCTCATTTGAACTACTGGTTTGTTCCTTTGACTGGGCCATATCTTCAATTTTCCTGGTATGATTTGTTATTTTTTGCTGGTGTCTAGACATTTAATTACCTTAATTAGTTTATTCTGGAGATTGCTTTCACTTCTCTTACCTAGGGTTTTCTTGCTAGATGAATTTGCTGTCTATCTGTTCTTTGACCTTCAGATCACCTTTTTCCGGACCTCTAGCTTAGGTTTTGTTTAACAGAGGATAATTTTTCAGTTCTTGTTTTCTTGTTTCTTGCCCTGCTTGTACGGTGCCTTTTCCCTCCCCACCCTTAGGAGGGTCTACGTAGGTATTATAGACTCCAGCCAGTTTTTCCCAGACTAAATTGGCCTCCTATCAGGGGGAAGGAGTCACCTGCGTCAGTTTTCCCTGAGGGTGAGACCCAGCAGGTTAAAAGACTTTCCTGTGAGGTCTCTGGGTTCTGTTTTTCTTATCCTGCCCAGTATGTGGCGCTTGTCTGACTGCAGGTCCCACCAGCATAAGATGATGCAGCACTTTTAACTGTGGAAGACTCTCCCTGCTGGGGCGTGGTGGAGATGGAGGAGAGGTTGTAGGCTGGTTTTAATGGCTTCAAATTGCCAGGCCCTGGGGTCTGAATTCCTTGAGAGAGGGATTCCACCTGAGTTGGGCTTCACCCCTCCCCTGGGGAAGGCACAGGTGGGAGACAGCCCTGAAAGCAGCCCGTTTCTGCCTATGCCTAGGGTAGTTGCAGCCCGAGTAGTCCCACCACTGAATCCAGAGGTTGCCAAGTCTCCGTAGAAACACAGCCACTAAAACTTCTGTTTCCTTCCCTTTCCTCTTTTTCCATGAGCCCAATGAGCGAACTCCGCCTTGACCAGGTTTAGAGTCTCTTTCCTTTCCCTCTGGGAAGCCGCCTGTGGGGGAGGGGCACTGGGTGCTGGCCACCCCAGCTTGGGGAACTCACGGTTTTGGGGAGGCTTGCAGCTGGTCCAGCTGGTCCAGACTGGGGTACGGTGTGTGTCTGGTCACTGACGTGGCTCCGGGAGCTGTTCTGTACTGTTTCTGGTTATTTAGTAGTTGTTCTGGAGGACGAACTAAAATGCGCACATTGCTAAGCTGCCATCTTGGCCCCTCTCCTGGCAAGCCCACACCCATACCGAGAGACAGCCTTGTTTTGATTTTTTTCCACCATCAATTAGTTTTGATTTTTCTATAACTTCATTTAGATGCAGTCCTACAATGTGGGCTATTTTGTGTCTGACTTCATTTGCTCAACATTATGGTTATGAGATTCATCCATATGGTTGCATGTTGCAGTAGTTCATTCCTTTTTATTGCTGAGTAGAAAACAGATTGTATTGCAATTTGTTTATCCATTCAATTATTTATGGGTATTTGGGTGGTTTCCACTTTGAGGCTATTATGAACAAAGTGCTATGAACATTCTTGTACATGTCTTTTTGCAGTAGTATGTTTTCATTTACCTTTGATAAATACCTAGGAGTGAAATGGTTGTGACATAGGCATGTATTTAACTTTGTGAGAAAATGTAAAACAGTTTTCCAAAGTTATTGTATCATTTTTCATTTTAGACACCCACCAATAATGTATGAGAGTCCAACCAGTCCACATTTTAACTGGAACACTGTAGTAGATAACAATAGAGGTCTAACAAATCATCCTTGTCTAAAAAACTTATAACTTGGGAAATGTGGTTAACACACATGAAATGAAGAAAATTGAACACTAAGCTGTGCAAAGCTGATTTTACATGCAGGAATAACTGCATAGTCCCAAGAAGTCAAGAGGCAGAAGTGCTCCCCTCTTGCCTCCTCCTCTACCACTCCCCACTACCACATACACACCGAAGTTCATCGGATCAGGTGCTCCAGCTCATTTCATCTGAGGGTAAGAAGGGAAGGAGGTACAACATGGATTCTGTACGTTACGGGAAGATTTCCCCTTTACAGGATTTAAGGGCAGGACCAAGAAATCACTGAAATTATCAATAAATTTAATCCCATTCTGAACTATTAGGTAGTATATAATAAGAATCCAAAAAGACCCACTGGATCAGTGATGCAACCATGATTTTTTTTTTAAATCAATATTAAAATACACATTTAATGTTTTCTTACACATCTCGCATCATGATATTTTTAAAAGTAACCTCTTTCTGACATGTCACAGTACATCTGTGTGGTCTTTTCTTTTCCTTTGGCAGCAATGTCTCTAACAGAAAGCATTGTCTGAATTATCTCAGTAATAATTATGAGTGTTCAGGTAACAAATGTTTTTCTCTGTAATAGTGCAGAATGCCACAAGATGTCACTCTTGAGCTGAAAAACTATTTCAATTCAATTTAGGAGCTGTTAGCAATACCCAATACCAGACCAAACAGACAAAAGCTTGTGACTACTTATCAGCGCTTTATCCATACAAATAGTTTTCCAGGGAAGAGAGGGTTTCCATCTATGAAATCTATAAATGAACTGCTCTTATTTATGAAACATATATTAATATTTCTTAACTTAATAAGTAACAATTGGTTTTCATTATAAATTGTATTAAGATACATCTAACTTTGTTAAGTAATAATAGTGAAATACAAAGCTGAAATGTAAAGTTCATTAATCACTGAAAGTCAAGTAGCTTATGGCTTTATCACTAAATGTGACCTGCAGCAAATCAATTTATTTTCCTGATTTCACCAGAGTGGTAAAAACTTCCTTTCTTAGGTTAACATACAGCTGTATATATTTGATATATCCTACTACATATTTAAATACAGACTTCTAATTCTAAAGCATTTTGATTTTTATAGAAGCAATCAAAATACAACTATTCAAGTACAATACCACTAGGGGTATGGTAATAGAAAATATTATGCCCAAGAAGACACTTATAAATATAATGAGACTTCTCAACAACTTGGGGAAGTATTTTAGGAAAATATTTACTTTGGATAAAACAATTACAGTCAGAAGTATAAACTCTTGAAGTAAAAAAACACATTTATTACAGAGAACCTTTTTTTAAAATAATAGAATATCCTGAAGTTCAAAAAATAGATTTGTTTAAACAAACTTTTTCAAATTTTCAAGTTTCAAGAATAATCGGTTATTAGGGGTTGTATATACCATTTGAGTTGGTAATATTGCCTTTCAACTATAATCCAAATAATTTTTTTAAACTTCTCATTTTTGTAAGGTGTTTATAACGTCCAAAATATGCAAAAGTCCAAGTGCCCTCCTCTCTCGCCCCGGTGAACTGCTGGACACTACCGTATGTTAATGAAATAGGATATATTTCTATTAGTAGTAAGTTATTAGGATTACAATCGTATTATTAGAATAAGAGTATTGGAAATGATGGGTGAAAATATAGGATTCAAAGTGATATGTAAACTAGAGAGAAGGTAAATAGTGCACTTGCGCAAATAGTGCCTGGTTTGGAATGTTTAACATTTTGTTTTTTAACTCAAAATTTATATCTTTCTATTTAAGAAAATAATAGTTTGCTAAAATTCGTGTGATTATTTCTAATACTGGAAACAAAGTAAATGATTTCTATTTCATTTTACAGTACCACTCTAATATACATCTGGTGTGTGTGTGTGTGTCGTGGTGGTGAGAAATCTCTACGTGAGAGAAGTGGGAGGGGAACAGTGGGGGAGGCCCCTCTGTCACACTGATAATACGTTCATTCATAGGGAGCCAGCTAAAACAGACTAAACCCTCAAGCAGTCATTTCCTCTACCCCAAAAAGGCTCCCCACCTCTCCCCGAACTCGGTAAGTTCCAAGCGCAGTAAAAGTGCATGTTTCCGAAGAATATGGTTTTGTAGTTTATTGGAGGGTGGAGAGAGGGAAGGGGATGGAAGTTGTAATTAATTACCAGGCAACACTTTGCTGTCGTATTTGCATGGAGAAGAAAGCCTCAATGCACAAGTGGTTTCAAAAGATTATATAGTAAGCCGTTCAACCCAGGCAAGGTCAGAGGGCTCGCTCACATGCTACCGCTGCTGCCCACTGGAAACCAGCGCCCAGAATACCTAGGGAGGGGATATCCGTGTCTGAGCAAAGGCTGCGCCTCTGTCTCTGCCTCTGTCCGCAGGTCCGGGGGATGCTCCTCACCTGGCCCGGTGTCGGCTGAAGCTCCTGCGTTCTCAGAAGAGCTGAGCGGGTGGAGGCGGACACCGCGGGCCATGAGTCCTCCCAGGCTGCGAGCGTCGCTCTCACCGCTGCTGCTGGGCTGCTTCCTCCTCGCGGCCGCCCGCGGGGACCAGGAGACAGCCAGCAGCGAGGCGGAACCGGCCCCCGGCCCCGCGAGCGGCAACTCGGGCCGCTTTGTCAGCCGGGAGAAGCACGCGTGCAGCTGGCAGCTCCTGCTGAGGGCCACGGGGCTGGCGCTCAGCTGCCAAGACCCGGACGGGGGGCAGTACCAGTGCGCCTACCGCGGGGAGCCGCAGCGCTGCGCCGCCTACACTGCCCGGGGCTCGCGCTACTGGAAGCAGGTGCTGGGCCGACTGCGCAAGAAGCGGCGACCCTGCCACGACCCCGCGCCACTCAAGGTCCGCCTGTGCGCTGGCAAGAAGGGCCACAGCGCCGAGCTGCGCCTAGTGCCCGGCTCGTCCCCGCCCGCGGGACCCACCGGCGCGGGCTTCCACGCGAAGCCCAAGCCCCTGACCCGCAGTCGGGGATGGTCCCGGGAGCACGCTTCCGGCCCCGCCGCAGGGGCGCCGCCACCCCCGAGCGCACGCTCGGTGGTGAAGCCCTCTGAGAATACCAAAGGGAGCAAGAGGAAAGAGCGACCCTTGGGAACAAGGCCCGACCCTGACGGCCTGGAAGAGAACGCGGAACTCACGGAGACCTACTGCGCTGAGAAGTGGCACTCCCTCTGCAACTTCTTTGTCAATTTCTGGAACGGCTGAGGCGGCCTGTCTGGGGAGGGGAGTGGTGTTTTGGGGGTGGGAGCCTGCGCAGCGGGGGAGGGGAAGCTAAGGGCGTTTTTAGACCAAGGGATGAGGGGATGCAGAGTGGGAAGGAGTACAGGTTCTAGAGTTGGGGTGGGATGAGAGTGTAAGGAGTATGGAGAATCTCGTGGAAGGCAGAGAAGTTACAAATTTTGACGAGTAAGAAAGAGAGAAACAGAAGTAGGCATACCTTAAGTGTGAAAAACAGTAGCCGGTGGAAAGAGATGGGTACAGAGAGGCTGAGAAGAAGGAGGAAAAAAAGTGATGTGAATCTTGGGTGGAAAGAGTCACATCACTTTCTACTAAAATGTGATCACATCACAAGAAATTGATAACCTAATCCAGGTTGAATTATTCAGTGTCTTAGCATTTAATCCTCAGATGACAAGATTAGTGACTTTTGTTTTTCCCTTTATGAATTGGGTATGTACTTGGATGCCTCTTTGTGTTATAGATGACTTCTATGGGGATAGAAATCATGGTCAAAACTGACTCCACAGAGATTTTCAGGATGGCTGCTTTCCAATTTCATTATTTCAGAAATGCTACTTTTTAGCAGAGTAATGCCTAATGTTCTGCAACTTTCCCATTAACTTTCTAAATTCAGATGTGAACTGTAGAAGTTGAGAGCTCCGGCAGATTTTTTTTTTTTTAACAAAGACGTTTCTTTATATTTTTTAAAACCAGCTAAGATTTTTAAGTATGTGTCTCATAGTCATTTGGAACATTATGGGAATTTATCTATCTCTTTGTTTCATGTAACTAATTGTTAAGATACTTCATTTTTAATATGATGTAAGGATAGACTTTGCACATGTTAGGTGTTCAGTAAAAACAGTGTAGAAAGATTTAAAGAAGTGGCAAGACAAAGGAAATTCTGCCTACATTTAATTTAGTTCATGGGGAGCATGGGGAGCATGAGTACATTTTGAACTAATTTCCTAAATAAATCTCAAATTATTTGTGAAAACATGGATGAAGAATTTTGCATAAGGCAACAGTCACAAACTCCCTCCTTCCCTTCCCAAGTAATGAATTACTTGCCAGTATTTAAAATTTAGATAATTTTCATATAAAAATCCAGATTTCTGTGTTCTCTTGAAAAAGTAGGAGATCCGGCCACATGATATTAGTCAATGTTCACTTTCTCCAGAAAGGCTGACAAAATGTGAACAGCATGCAGAAACCGATTGGAAATGAAATAGCACTGCCTGGTTCATACAAGACTGCTGTCAATTCCTCTGTACCCTTTGGCAGTCTGATGACCTTACCTTACTGTAGGCACAAGTACATATGTAGGTTGCTGCTGCCTCTGTCTCTTTACTCTTTAAGAAGAGTTGTACCAGGTCTCTGCTTCAGGGACAGAATAGGGATGGACGGGGACCAGCTGCCTACAGAGGGATGGAAATAGAGAGATCCTAGGCATCACTAGCCTTCCCGAGTGTCCTTGGCTAAGTCCCAGTATCTCTGAGTCTATACGTCAAGGGGAGTTGATTTGGGTTAAATCTGAGGTCCCTGAGGCACACGGCCAGATGTTCTAGAATCCTATACATAGTTTTGTGTAGAGGGGATAAGTAGAAATCAACAAGTGCTATGTGGAGTGTACTGCATGCTATAACCCCCCACAGATCATGAAGTTCATTTCCCTAGCCACTGAAATGGCTAAGGAAATAGAATAGTCTTCTGTATCTGGAGTATTATAGGCTAGAAGGATACATCTGCAGTGAAAGAGGACAGGAATAAAATCTGTAAAATAACAAAGGAGGACTGGCATGGGGAGCATGGGTATTTTTCCCTGCAGGTAGCATCTGAGTAAGGGTAAAGTTGCCGGGGCACATCTGGGTTTACTGACAGGTCTGGAATCAGTTGGGCATCAGAAGTAGCAGTGTCTGCAGGTACTTCTGCCCATGGGAGGCAGAGAATTTATTTTTAAAATTGGACTATCTTGTTCTATTCTGCTTCTCAAATTAGTTAGGAATGATCTCCATACACTATAGACCCAGTTTTCCTTCCTGTCCTCACCTTGGTTAGGCAAAATCTTTTCAAACTTCAAAGGCCTCTAATCTCTCTCTTTTTTGGTCTACCTATGTACCAAAAACATCTATCTTCCTAAAAATCAGCTTACGATTTTAAATAAAGACAGGATCAGTAATAGTATCATATTGTTATACGTTTGGAAGCCATATTGGAGCCTGAGGTAAAAGGAAAATTAGGGACAAGTATCATGCTTTAATTTAAAATTTCAATATTTTGTTCACCACAAATTTTTTTATTAATTTTGATTTTTTTAACTATTGCATTAAAATATTTGTTTTGACTGAGTTTGTTGGCACTCCTTGTATTTTGCACCTCAGGCAGGAGCCTCACTCGCCTCACTTGGTTTATCCTAGTCCCATCTCTAGGAAACAGCTCTGAGAATGTGGGCAGGCACTGGTATTGGAATTAGACAGAGCTGTTTTGAATATTGGTTCTGCCTGCCAATTACTCTGGATTACCTTGAGGAAGGTGCTTAATCTTTCTGTTTCTCTTTCTCTTGTGTTATATAAGTATGATAGCCAATTTGTAGTAACATCTAGAAGAATAAATTATGTGACAATGTTGAATATTGCCCAACACCAGAAAATGCTTGACACGTGATTCCCAATAAATAATACCTCTTCTTCCCTTAAAGAGTGGTAAATTTAAAAATCAATTTAATTAAACAGTAAACAAGTACTTTCTGACATTGTGCTAAAATGCCCTGGACTCAGGTGCTGGGTGGGGGAGGAAGGGGGGCACAGATATACTTTGTCATAGTGTCAACTTTCAACAAGCTTTCAATTTAGGATTACACCATGAAGCCATTGGAAAACAACTAGAAAATAGATTTCTACATGTAAGATACTAAGATGAAAGATGATGTAGGTCAGGTTATCTGAGATGTAGGTCTTCTCAGATAACCAGACCTACATCTCAAGGAAGTGGGCTTGAGATAAACTTTAATGTAACTCAAGAAACAGAGGTAGGGAGAAAAGAAATGAAGTAAACCAAAAGTGCTGGGCCAAGCCTGGGCTCATCCACTAACTCTAAAACTGGGCAAATCACAAAAATTTCTGTGTTTTCAGCATGTAGAAAAATTATATAATATACTACTGTGGGCTCCAGGAAATGTACCCTCAGATGTCATTGGTGAGGATGTAAATTGATATCATCTCAAAGGAGGATAAATTGGCAATTCATTTGATCAAAATTTAAAGTACATTTACTCTTTGATCTCATTGTTCCCATTCTAAGTAATTGATTCTAAAGATATATTAGGTCAAGTGTACATAAAAACATACAAAGTTATTACTTGCAACATTGTGTGTAGTAGCAGAAGTTAGAAATAACTTCAATCAATGGGACACTGGCTAAATAAATTACAGGTCATTTTTTTTTTAGATTGAACCACATGAAACTGCTGAAATTTGACCATTTTTTAACCTACAAAATATGGGAATTTTATATGGTTCAATATAATACCATACAATGAAATGCTGTGTAATCATTTTAAAAATGAAACATTTGCACACACATTGTTATGCAACACTATCAAAGATATATAATGAAATAAAACAAGAAAAGTGCCAAACAGTTTGTAAAAGGAGATATATCTATATCCGTATATTTATTGGACTCTCTCCCTTCTACAAATATATTTAGATAATGTATATCTATATAGTACTTTATATAGAAAGAGAAAGAGGCAGAGACAGAGAGAAAGAGTCAGAGTCACCTAATAATTGTTAGTAGAAACGTTTTGGAGAAATGCAAGCATCTCATGTGGTGACTACTTACTCCCAAGCTTGAAGTTGAGTTTTACAGTCATTCCCTTCTTAACAAGGTGAGTTACTGACCTTGCAACCTAAACACCTATGATCTCAAACAATAAAACAGAATCAAATAAGAGTAATCATTTATTCTATTTTAGATTAGTCTAATGTATTATTTTCTTAACTCTACAAGTTAAATATTGAGGCAGACACTACATCTACATATATACTTATATATAGGTAAGTATACGTCATATTTATATTAAGATGTATACTTACCTATACATCTACATACTTACTACATACATATTGTATTTATAAGAGGGCCCCCAATTATCCCCATCTCTAAAATTCACACCTCTGTGTAATCCCCTCATCTTGAGTGTGTACAGGACCTATAACTTAAGCAGAATATGATAAAGGGGATGAGACATCACTTCCACAATTACATTAAATAACATTGTAACTTTTATTTGCTATCAGGCTTTATAACTCTCTCTCTTCCTGGCTTTGATAAAGTAAACCACCATATGGAGAGGCCCACACAGCAAGGAATTGAGGGTAGATTCTGGCCAAAAGCCAACAAGGAGATGTAACCCTCAATCTGACAGCCTGCCAGGAACTGAATTCTGCCAACAACTGTATGATCCTGCCCCAGTTGAGCTTCAGTTGAGTCCCTAGCCCTGGCAGATACCCTGACTATAGCCTTGTGAGAGATCCAAAAGAGGGGACCCAGCTAAGTCGTCCTTGACCCACAGACTGTGAGATATTAAAAGCCACTAAGTTATGGTAATTTGTTACGGAGCAATAGATAACTAACAGATACACACATATAAATAACTTTGAATTTATTTTATTGTGCATGTATGCATGCATATCTGCAAAATCAATTCTTATAAATGGAATTTGTGACTTAATGGGTATATGCCCTTAGGATTTTGAAAGATGTTGCTAAATTGCCCTCCATGACATTTTACCAATTAAAACTCACATATAGACATTTTAATTTAAAATGTTAAGAATATATAGATGTGTAGAGAGTGAAATGTTCCCCTTTACTCTCCCTCTCTCTCTCCTATCCCTAGTAATAACCACTGACTGCTACAATTTGATGTAGACCATCAATTTTTTACCTCTGAATGTGAGATATATTCAGACTACTTTTCAATGGTCTACAGTTGAGGTTCTTATCCTAGGGGGTATGTAAAGGTTCAGACCTTGTTCTATGCAATTGCATATACACATTTGCATTTACAATTATATTGATTTTTTTCTCCTTACTTAAATGAAATTATGGTATACATATTGCCATACAATTTGCTTTTCACATAATTTATCTTGGAGATAGCTCTAAATTAACCCATGTAGATATAAATATACTTCATCCTTTTTTGCTGCTAAATATATTACAAAAGCATAGGATAAATGGACTAATAGAAATGGTGGCACATTCTATAACTAACTGTTGCAATGTGCTTTGAAATTTTTTGCTTTTTTGTATATGTTATTTTTCAAAAAAGAGGGGAAAAAGTAGTTAGTGATGATAAAAAATATAGAGAGATTCCTCCTAGCCTCCAGTGTTCTGGAGCAGCGAGAACGAAAAATCTGGGATGATGGAATGGTAGTTCATGACAATCTCTGGGATCTGTTCTGTAACTACTTGCTGAAGAGTGCTTTGAAAATTATTGCTTTTTTATTTCTTGCTTTGTATATATGCTACATTATACAATTAAAGTTAAAAAAGAAGAAGAAGAAGAAGAAATGGTGGCACAACTTGAGTCTAGCAGTAGGGGAAGCCATTATCAGCCCTAGGGATAAAGGGAGAGAGTGGTTTCCAGAACCCAGAGAGAAACCTGAAGCTGTAGGAAAAGGGCTACCCAATAGGAACTATAGTCTTGGGTAAATAAACATAGCTATTGTCAAAACATGACCTACAGGAGGGTCTCAAGAGAATAAATACCTCAGTCTCTCTCCCATTATCCTTCAGCCTGCTGTCTAGACCCAATCAGAAGCCACAGTTATGGGAGTCTAGTTGATGCACTGCTTTAGTGACAAGCCTTCTGAGCCCAGAGAGGATGGATGGAGAAGGGTTGAGAGTGGACCTGAGGGAGGGAAGCAAACAAAGACTACCCAGAACACATCCTTACACATACATTTAACATCTGAAATCAGAATTCAGTTTATAATCAATGGAATAATGTGGTTTAACTTGCAGTATCTCTTTTTGTTTTTTACACAAAATACTGGCATGTATTATAGTTGATAGCACCTTACACTTAATGAAATGCATATTAAAAGCTAGGTACTTAGGAATGAGAGAAATATACACATATTAAATATTATTCTATGTCTCCTATCCAGGTGAGGAAACAGGTATAGTCAGTGAAGAATACATTAACATCCATAACAAAATTACTAGAGCTAATAAACAAATTCAGCAAAATAGCAGGGTACAAGATCAACACAGAGAATTGAGTAGTGCTCCTATACACCAGCAATGAACAATCCAAAGAAGAAATCAAGAAAAAAATTCCATGTATAGTAGCAACTAAAAGAATCAGATATCAGGAAATAAATTTAATCAAGGTTGTAAAGGACTTATACATGTAAAACTACAAAATATTGCTAAAAGAAATCACAGAAGACCTAAATAAATAGAAGGACATTCTGTGTTCATGGACTGAAAGACTAAATATTGCTAAGATGTCAGTTCTCCCCAAAGCAATTTATAATCCAATGCGATCAATCAAAACTCCATCAACGTTTTTTGCAGAAATGGAAAAGCCAATCATCAGATTTATATGGAAGGGTAAGTAGCCTCAAATAGCCAAAACTATTTTGAAAAAGAATAAAGTTGAAAGACTTTTACTACCTTACTTTAAAACTTATTGCAAAGCTACAGTAGCCAAAACATTGTGGTACTGGCACAAGGACAGGCATATAGACAGATGGATCTGAATTGAGTTCAGAAATAAACCCTTATACCTATGGCCAACCAATTTCCTTCCCCACTTTACTCATTTCATTTTTAATTCATGTAAGTAGTCTTATTACAAGAGCATCACAGAACAAGAAAGGATAGGCTTCATCCCAGGTGGAATCTCCTGATGAGTGAGCTTCCAGTTTCTGGACCTGGGGTCTCCTGCCCTGGATGACAGCACCATTCTGTTGTGCAGTTGTCTCAGTTAGTTCTTTCTACTAAGATGAATCTGCCTCTCTATTTATTGATCTTCTTGAGACCACAAGAATAAACCCCGTCTTATAGAAAATTTAAAAGGGATCTAGAATAAGATGGAAAAGAACAAGCTTTCTGTTTCTTGAATCACTTCCAAATTGCCTAGGTAGATGCCTCTGATACCTGCTAGTCACTACAGTACTTAAGTCAGAGATTGAAGGATACCGGAGATCTTTATTTCTTCCTACAGCTTCCATCTGTTATCCTTTCCTTTCAACCTGCAGAACTCTCTTTAGCATCTCTTATAGGGCTGGTCCAGTTGCGATGAACTTCCTCAGCTTTTGTTTATCTGAGAACGTCTTAATCTCTCCCACATTTTTGAAAGAAAGTCTCACTGGATATAAAAATCTTGACCCCTCAAAAAAAAAAAATCTTGATTTGGTAATTTTTTTTTTCATCACTTTAACGATTTCATCCCACTTTTTTCTTGCCTCCATGGTTTCGGTTGAGAAATTGGCATTCAATCTTATTGGGATTCCTTTGTATGTAACGTTTGCTTTCCTCTTGCAGCTTTCAGAACTCTCTCCTTGGTCTTGGCATCAGGCAGTTTGGTTACTGTGTCTGAGCGTGATTCTCTTTGAGTTTTTTGTGTTTGGGGTTCTTTGGGTTCTTGAATGTGTACATGCACATTGGGAAGTTCCCTGCCATTCTTTCTTTGATTTTCCTTCTGCCCCTTTCTCCCTTTCTTCTCCTATGGGGATTTCCATATTGTATATATTATTTCTTGCACTGCTTTAGCTGTCTGCAAGCTGCTTCTCTGCCTTCAGGACAAATTCCGGGAGGATGAGTTCAAGACAAGTTTTCTGGTAGTCTTTGGGCTTCCACCGGATAGATTTGCACTGACATAAAGGCACCCCTGTGTACACATAAAGGATGCTCTGCTCCCTCTGGAACAGGGCCAGGGTCAAACATGGGAGCACAGGCTGGCTCCAGGCCATGCCAAGGATGGGGTGGAGAAGGGGCCAGCAAGGATGTTACAAACTTCACCTACCATTTTCAGGCTTTTATTTTTTCTTTTGGCACTTTTCCAATTACTGCAACCCTTTAACTATTTTCAGGAGTTTTGAGGAAGATGGCTTTGCTATCTTTTGCGAGTTGTTCATAGATTCCGTGGGGGATGACCACCATGTTGGTCAACTGGAATTCCACCATATCTCCCTCTTATATTTATTTTTCTTCCTCATTTTTGATAGACAAGACTCTTGGTCTGCAGTTTTTTGTTTTGTTTTATTTTGTTTTGTTTTGCTTCGAGTACTTTAACTGTATCATCCCACTGCCTCCTTGCCTGCATAGTTTCCGATGAGAAATTATCACAATTGTATTGAAGCTTCCTTATATGGGACAGGTTACTGTTCTCTTGTGGCTTTCAGAATTCTCTCTTTATCTTTGGCATTAAACAGTTTGATTATAATATGCTGTAGCATGGATTATCCTGTTTGGACTTTATTGAGCATCTTGGATGTGTAAATTCATGTCTTTCAATAAATTGGCATATTTTCAGCCATTATTTCTTTGAATATTCTCTATTCCCTTTTCTTTCACTCTTCTCCTTTCTGGACTTGTACAGTGCATATACTGGTGCACTTAATGGTGTCCCGTAGGTTCTTCAGGTTTGTTCACTTTTCTTCATTCTTTCTTCCCTCTTCATCTCGGACTGGATGATTTCAATTATCTTGTCTTCAAGGTCACTGATTTTTTTTCTGCCAGCTCCAGTCTGTGTTGAACCCCTCTCTAAGGAATTTTTAATTTCTCTTACTGTGGTCTTCAGCTCTGTCTGATTCCTTTTTAGAATTTCTATCTCTCTATCAGTGTTCTCTTTATGTTCATCTGTCGTTGTTCTGATTTCCTTTAGTTCTTTGTCTATGTTCTTCTTTTGCATTTTGAGCATATTTTGGGTCATTTTTTAAAAAGTTTTTGCCCATTATGTCCCAGATCTGGTCCCTCTCACTAATGATTTCTAATGTTTTCTCCTTTGCCAAGGCCATCACTTCCTGTTTCTTTCTAAGTTTTGTAATCTTTTGTTAAAATCTGGACATTTTGATATTTGAATGTATTATCATTGGAAAATAAATGCTGAGGTATCTGTTCCTTAAGCTTGTATCCAGCTAGTATTTTTTCTGGCCAACTGATTTTTGACAAATGTGCCAATTCTACTCATTGGAGAAAGAATAGTCTCTGCAGCAAATGGTGCTGGAAAACTGAATGGCCATATGCAAAAAATGAAGGAGGTCCACTACCTCATATTGAAGCTGGATAGCCCCAGGAGCTCTCAGCAAAATCGAGATCTCAACCAAGGGTTGGCACCATAAGGATCCATGACTCAGTTTCAGAAAAGAATTCAAGGGCTAGTCAGTCCTTGAATTAAACAGCCAGATAGTTTAATAAACTTGATGTTGGAGAACCCCAGGAGTTCTTGACTGGGTGCCAGAGAGCTCCAGGAATTCTCTGCTGGAAGCCTGAGAGCCACAGGAATTCTTGGAGAAGTCTAGACCCCGACCAGGGACTGATGAAGTAAAGTTTCTTGACTCAGTTGCAGGAAACTCAGATGAAGGAAAGAACTCGAGGACTAATCGGTGTGTACAGCCAAAGAATCCAAAGACTAACCAGTGTGTACAGCTCAAAGAAAGAGGAGAAGCCCACTGAGGCCAGAATCCTTGCATTATAAGGATTTGGAAGGGCCCTTCCCCCTGTGGTGTGCTAATAAAAAGTTCTGATGAATGCTGCAATATCGGTAAACCTTGAAGACATCATATTGCGTGAAATAAACCAGACACTAAGAGACAAATATTGTATGATCTCATTTATATTAAATAAACAGAAAGTACAAATTTATAAAGTCAGAAACTAGAATACAGGTTTCCAGGGGCAGGGTGGGGTGGGAAATGGAGAGTTAATGTCTAATTGGTATAGAGTTTCTGTCTTCGGTCATGGAAGGTGTTTGCAATGGATGGTGGTGATGGACGCCCAACCTTGGAAATGTAATCAACACCATTCAGTTGTGTATTTGAGAGCGGATAAAATGAGACATTTCAGGCCTCATATAAGTTATCAGGAAAATAAAACATAGAACAATGCAACACAAAGAGTGAATCCTAATGCAGACTATGAGTATAGTTAAAAATGTAATTATAATAATAATGTTTCATCCGTTCTAACAAAGATACCATAGTAATGCACAATGTTGATGATAGGAAAAACTGTGTGTGTGAGGGAGGGCATATGGGAACTCTTTACTTTCTGCATGATTTTTCTGTATACTTAAAACTACTCTGATAAAAAATAGAATATATTAATAGCATAGTTCAATTAACAAATCATGTTTTAACTTGAATTTGCATCTATTTTAAGATGAATTTATTCCCAGCCATAAGCTTCTGTTTCTTCAGTGGAACCTCCTCTTCTGGTTTAGGGACAATTTGTTCTTTTCCAGTAGGGATCATCTATCTCAGTGTGGAAAGGGGAGCTCATGTGTGGGTTAATCCAACGATGCGTGCTGTAAATCCTGCAGTGCATCTTAGAGACTTTGTTCACCAGGATGTGCTTAATACCCAGGGAATCTACAGCTACACCCTGAAGTTCAGCGTTACTCTCTGCATTTTTAAGCATGTGCAACAAAAATTTAGCACTCTTTCTGGGCCACTAACTGTGTGTTCAGCCCCGCTGTGTGGCCTGGCACACCCACCATCACCACCCTCGTAACGACGGAACAGCACACGTCGCTTCTGGAAAGTGACACCTTTCAGATACTTGGTGGCTTTTCAAATATGCATCCCTTTAGTGGCCTGAACAATTTCTCTGGTGTTCTTAAAGTGAACACGAAGATTTGAACCTCTTGGTTTCCATGGTTTTGCAGAGTTTTCTAGGTCAAGTGAATAGCGAACCATTTTCAGAGATCCCGTTGGGCAGCTTACGGGAAGAAGGAGAACAGCGGCTGCTGGGAGAATTCATGGGCACAAACGAATTGTTAAACTGAGTAGGTACGTGCTCAGGAGTGACTGTCCTTTGAGGACTGGACCAGAGGTTCATGCTGCTCATGGCACAAAGGCAACATGAGTTGGCATCTGTAACCAGTTGGATGCTCAGTTCTGGTCAGACTATATCCTTACGTCCATTCGAAGGCAAAGAGGAATATAGAAACTTTGAAGAGTAGCTATAAGAGGGCCACCAAGATGATAATAACTATGAGGAAAGGTACATCAGTGTGGTCCTCTGAGAAGCGGAAGACAAGGTTTATTGAGGGAAACGCCTGTAGGGGGTAAGGGGCAGGAACAGGAATAGGAGGGGCGGACCTCTAAGTCCTGTGCAGGAAGAGTGAGAAGCAGGAGGAATGGGTTGAAAGAGCCTCCAACTGCAGTGCAGACTGTGAGAGTCTCAGCCAAGCCTCTGGGGATTGTGTCCTGGGGGAGTCCCACATTGCACAGGCTCGGTCTCCTGCAGGCTCAGTCACTGACGGGGAGTGGCTCAGTGACAGCAGACACTTGGCGGTGGATTCTGAGTGTGCAGCAGCTGCACGCTGTCAGCTAGCGACACTCTTCACAGCAGACTCTCACAGGGAGATCTGAGCAGTGCTCTCCCATGGCTGTCGAAAAAGTTTAATAAAAGATTACATTTCCATTTGGCTAAGGCATGATTTGGGTCCTTTTTAGCCCACCACCACAAACCTTTATTGTGGCTAAAGCTACTAAAAGTGTAGATGATAGAAACCAACAACCAGTTGTATGACCTCAGACCATTTGTTTCATTTCTCTGAGCCTCAGTTTTTTCATCTGTATAAGAGAGAGACTAATAATAGTACTTTCCCTATAGGGGTTTTGGGGATTAAATGAGATACTCATATAAAGCAGAGTGCCTGGAACATTGCAGACATGTAGTAAATCAACAGTGGTTGCATTTCCTTTAGCATACAAATGCAGACATCTATAAAGGACTTCTAGTCTTAAAGGGCACTTACACAAATTAGTGATCAGCATCTCTCCTTCTCAGCTGGGAAGAGCATAACAGGAAATGTGTAGTTTTAGAAAAAAGAATTATCTGATACTGAGCACCATATACAGTAATTGTATGCTTAATGTGAAAGACAGGAGGGTTGTAAGATCTCCTTCAATGTGGAGGTCTTGAAAGGAGATGAGAATCTTCAGGAAAGTATATATGTGTTCTTGGAAGCTGACCTTCCAACTCTAAGGCCTTCTTACAACTTCAAAGAACAACTTTCCTTAGTTCTAAACCAGTGATTACAACTGCAGAGTTTTGATGAACTTACCCCAGGTTTTGTCCCTCTTGTGACCTCTAGATCACTGCATTCAAACTTTTCCCCATTTCAGTTTTAAAAAACAGCCACAAACCTGGCCCTGGCATCATGGGATCGACAATGCCATCCTAACCAAAAGGGGGGAAAGAAGTGTAATAAATAAGGTACCAGTGGCTGAGAGAGTTCAAATCGAGTCAAGAGGTGACTCTTAGGCAAGCTTCAGTTAGACATTGCTATCTATCATGCTTGCCAACCCCCAACCAAAACCATTCCTGTCAACCCTAAAGAATGCTCAGGGCTTTATATGAGATTCTACAAAGCTTCCATGCACTAGGATTACTTCCCAGAAACATACAACCTCCAGATGGATTCCTAGGCCAGATAAGTCCTGAAACTCAGAGGGGGATCAACTAGTTCCATCCCCCTATCCCATATTATCGACAACTCCTTCCAACATGAAAAAGTTAGAATGGGCATAGCCCAAATATTCCTTAAGATAGGGAGAAAGCTCAAAGGAGATATTGGAGTTATACAGAGAAGTATGATTGCTGAATCATTATATTGATATTTCTTTTAGTTTCCAGTGTCTTTGGAGCAGCTAGTAATAAAAACCTAGAATTTTGGAATTGTAACACATGTCAAACTCTGAAATTCTACAACTAATTGTTATAGTATACTTTGAAATTTATTGCTTTTTCGTACATATGTTATTTTTCACAAAAAAAAAAGTCAATTGTGATGATGAATGCACAGCTATATGATGATACTGTGAACCACTGAATATACACTGTCATGGTTAGGGACATGTGTCAACTTGACCAAGTTGTGGTACCTGTTTATCTGATCAGGCAAGTGCTGGCCTGTCTGTTGCAATGAGGACATTTCATAGAATTAGATCATGATCACGTCAGCTGCATCCACAGCTGATTCCATTTGTAATCAGCCAAAGGGGAGTGTCTTCTACAATGAGTGATGCTTAATCTAATCACGGGAAGCCTTTTAAGGAGGATTCAGAGGAGACAGATTCCATTCCTGCTTCGGCTGGTGAGCCTCTCCTGTGGAGTTCATCCAGACCCTCCATCGGAGTCGTCGGCTTCACAGCCTGCCCTGTGGATTTTGGACTCTGTGTTCCTGCAGTCACGTGAGACACTTCTATAAATTTTATATTTGCAAGTGTTCCCTGTTGATTCTGTTTCTCTAGAGAACCCTAACTAATACATACACTTTGGATGATTACATGGTGTTTCAGTTTGCTAAAGCTGCCAGAATGCAATATGGCAGAAACAGAATGACTTTTAAAAGTGGGAATTTATTAAGGCAGGTTTACAGTTCTAAGGCCTTGAAAATGTCAAACTTAGGCATTCAGGGTAAGATACTTTGATTCAAGAAAGGCCAATGGTCCGATAAATCCCAGAGTGATTTGAACATGAATTAAAAAGTATTTGCAAAGTCCCCTTGGGGTAATGGCAAGAAAGGGGAAAAATTCAACTTCCCCATGTAGAGAATTCCTGATATTCTCACAAGCAGTGGGGACAGCCAAAGCAATAGGCTGAGCCCTCAATCTTGGGGTTTGTTCATGTGAAACTTATCTCCGCAAAGGATAGGCTAAGCCTACTTAAAATTAGGCCTAAGAGTCACCCCCAGAGAACCTCTTTTGTTGCTCAGATGTGGCCTCTCTCTCTCAGTCAACATGACAAGCAAACTCACTGCCCTCCCCTGTCTACGCGGGACATAACTTCCAAGAGTGTGGACCTTCCTGGCAACGTGGGACAGAAATCCTAGAATAAGCTGGGACTCAGCATAAAGGGATTGAGAAAAACTTCTTGACCAAAAGGGGGAAGAGAGAAATGAGACAAAATAAAGTGTCAATGGCTGAGAGATTTCAAACAGTCGAGAGGTTATCCTGGAGGCTATTCTTACACATTATATAAATATCACCTTTTTAGTTAAAGTATATTGGAGAGATTGGAGGGAAGTGCCTGAAACTGTAAAGTTGTGTTCCAGTAGCCATGTTTCTTGAAGATGATTGTATAATGATATAGCTTTCAAAATGTGATTGTGTGATTGTGAAAACCTTGTGTCCGATGTTCCTTTTATCCATGGTGTGGACAGATGAGTAAAACATACGGATTGAAAATAAATAAATAATGGGGGAACAAATGTTAAAATAAATTTAGTAGATTGAAATGCTAGTGATCAATGAAAGGGAGTGGTAAGGAGTATAGAAAAAAATAGGAGAAACAAAAGCTAAAACATACTGGGTAGATAGAATTACGAGCAGTCAATGAGAGGGAGGAGTATGTGGTATATGTATGAGCCTTTTTCTTTTTTCTTTTTATTTCTTTTTCTGAATTGAAGCAAATGTTCTAAGAAATGATCATGGTGATGAATATTCAACTATGTGATGATATTGTGAGCTATTGATTATTTACCAAGAATGGAGGGCAGGCCACGGTGGCTCAGCAAGCAGAGTTTTCGCCTGCCATGCCGAAGACCTGGGTTTGATTCCTGGTGCCTGCCAATGCAGAAAAAAAAAAAAAAAGAGTTGAATGATCATATGGTAAGAATGTTCATGTTTGTTTGTTGTTATGTTAAAAAAAAAAAAGAAAGAAAGAAAGGCCAATGTGTCCAGAACACCTCTGTCGGCTGGAAAGGCACATGGCAACATCTGCTAGCTTACTCTCTTGGCTTAGCATTTTTAAGGATTTCGCAGGGATATTTTCCTTCTGCATCTCCAAAGATCTCTGGCTCTGTAGCTTTTTCCGAAATGGTTCCCTTTTAAAGGGCTCCAGTAAGCAACCCCACCTTGAATGGGTGGAGACACATCTCCATGGAAACCATCTAATCAAAAGTTACAGCCCACAATTTGGTGAGTCACATCTCTATGGAAACAATAGAAAAGATCCCATCCAGCAATACTGGATGAGGATTAAAGGACACAACTTTTCTGAGGTACAAAATAGCGTCAAACCAGCACACATGGTATATGATACATAATATGCATCAATAAAATTGTGTTAAAATAAAAAAAAGGGTTGGGAGAAGGATCAGAAGAGAAGGAGGTGTTATAATAGAGAAGATAGGATTTAACAAATGAGTATGACTGCTGAATCCTTATATTGATACTTCCTTTAGTCACCAGTATCTTGGAGCTGTTGGAAGGAAAAACCTGAAATTGTGGAACTATAACCCATTGCAAACTTGGAAATCTGTTCTATAACTACTTATTACAATGTACTTTGAAATATGTTATATTTCACAATAAAAATGTAAAAAAAAAAGCCACAAAAGCAGATCAAACCTCCTCTTTTTAAAGCAAGAAGGCTGTTTTTACTATATTAAAATTATTTAGTGGTCATCATATAAGACAACAAGCAGTAAGAAAATATGATGGAAGATGCCATTAATAACAACACAAAGGTAACATACCTAAGAATAAACTCAACAATATAGCAGCATTATTTACAATTGCAAGGAGATGGAAACAGCCAAAATGTCCATCAACAGACGGGTGGCTAAACAAACTGTGGTATATACATACGATGGAATATTAAGCAGCTTTAAGACAGAATAAACTTATGAAGTATGTAACAACATGGATGGACCTTGAGAACATTATGCTGAGTGAGACTAGCCAAAAACTGAAGGACAAATACTGTATGGTCTCATTGATATGAACTGACATTAGTGAATAAACTTGGAATATTTTGTTCGTAACAGAGACCATCAGGAGATAGAAATAAGATTCCAAGTACTTATTGGAATTTAAAATGTCACCTTCTATGTGAGACTAAAGTAAAAAATGTTTATCTGTTACAAAATTAATATTTTGACTAGAGCATTTCCTAACACAACTTATGTAGATAGTTTGATTGAACGCCATAAGTACTTGGAATCTCAGGTAGGATATGAGATTTTGTTGGTTTGTTCAGAGTGATGCACCGATGAATCCCAGATTGATTCGATCAGTGAGTGGAAAAGTATCTGCAAAGCCCCCTTCGGGAGTGGTGAGAATGGGGAGAAATTCAACTTCCCCAAGTTGAATTCTTGATATTCTTACAAACAGTGTGGGCAAACAAAGCTATAGGCAGAGTCCCCAGTCTTGGGGTTTGTTCATATGAAACTTAACCCCACAAAGGATAGGTCAAGTCTACTTAAAATTTAAGCCTAAGAGTCCCCCCCAAGAGAGCCTCTTCTGTTGCTCAGATGTGGCCCCTCTCTCCAGCCAACACAATGAGCAGTCTCACCACCCTACCCCTCTCTATGTGGGACATGACTCCCAGGGGTGTGGACCTTCCTGGCAACGTGGGACAGAGATCTTGGAATGAGCGGAGACTCAGCATCAAGGGATTGAGAAAAACCCTAGAATGAGCTGAGAATTAACATCAAGGGATTGAGAGAACCTTCTTGACCAAAAGGGGGAAGAGTGAAATGAGACAAAGTGTCAATGGCAGAGAGATTCCAAGCAGAGTTGAGAGGTTATCCTGGAGGTTATTCTTACGCATTAAGTAGATATCACCTTGTTGTTCAAGATGTAGTGGAGAGGCTGGAGGGAACTGCCTGAAAATGTAGAGCTGTGTTCCAGTAGCCATGTTTCTTGATGATGACTGAACAATGATATAGCTGTCACAATGTGACTGTGTGATTGTGAAAACCCTGTGTGTGATGCTCCTTTTATCTACCATATCAACAGATGAGTAGAACATATGGAATAAAAATAAATAACAGGGGGAGCAAATGTTAAAATAAATTTAGTTTGAAATTCTAATGATAAATGAAAGCGAGGGGTAAGGGGTATGGTATGTATAATCTTTTTTTTCTGTTATCTTTTTATTTCTTTTTCTGTTGTCTTTTTATTCCTTTTTCTAAATCGATGCAAATGTTGTAAGAAATGATGAATATGCAACTATGCGATGATATTGAAAATTGCTGAGTGTATATGTAGAATAGAATGATATGTTAATGTTTTTGTTTTTTGTTGTTAATTTTTTTTAATTAATAAAAAAGCAAAAAAAAAAGAAAATGGATCTACTTAAAATTAGTTTCAGGATTATTTGTGCATGACCCTTCTCCTTTAAAGTCATGCAAACATTTTCTTTTTCTCATTTTGATTTCCTTATGTTTTATTGGAATGTCACTTTTATTCATATGTCACACGCAGTTTCATTCAATTTAAATAAACAATTTTCTTTATCATTAAAATGTTTTTACCCTTATATAAGTGAAACAGACAATATTAACTTATTTGTTTCTATAAGCTTCTGATAACATTAGTAATAGAAAGCAATACATATACCAAATAAGTGCTGATAGCGTGAATTTAAATTAATTCTAATTTTCCCCCATGAAGTATGATTCATTCTTGATTTGAGGATCTTCTATTGTTTCAGTCAACTCATCTCATACATCTTCCATCTAGCCTAAATGAAGTCTAATTGCTATAGCAGCATTTAATAGACATTCACATTGTATGCCTGAAAGCACTTCAATGGTCAGTTCTGATATGTGTTTCATCAAGACATGACATCTTTGGTCAGAACCAGGAAACAGTGCCCATAATCTTCGAAATGATGTGAAGAATGACAATGCTATTTGTGCCAGTTTGAAACTATTGTGTACCCCAGAAAAGCCATGTCCTTTAATTCTCATTCAACATTACTGGGTGGGATCTTTTTCATTGTTTCCATGGAGATGTGACCCACCCAATTGTGGGTGGTAGCTTTTGATTAGATGGTTTCCATGGAAGTGAGTCTCCACCCATTCAAGGTGGGGTTGCTTACTGGAGCCCTTTTAGAGGGAACCATTTTGGAAAAAAGCTACAGAGCCAGCAGAGCTGAGAGAGTTTTAGAGCCAGAGATCTTTGGAGATGCAGGAGGAGAACACCATGGGGACTCCTTATGAAATGAGAAGCCGGGAGAGAAATCTAGCCGATGTTCCCATGTGCCTTTCCAACTGACATGTATTCTGGACCCGTTGGTCTTTCTCGAATCAAGGTATCTTTCCCTGAATGCCTTAGTTTGAACATTTCCTGGTCTTAGAACTATAAACTTGTAACTTAATAAATTCCCTATTAAAAGCTGCTCCATTTCTGGTATATTGCATTCTGACAGCTTTTGCAAACTTTTGAAAGCACAGCTGATAATGTGTCTCCTGAAACAAATTTAAATTATATACTGCATTGCCCAAAATGGCAGCCACTAGACACATGTGGCTATTGAGCATTTAAAATGTGGCTAGTCCAAATTGAGATTACTACAAGTATAAAATATATACAGGATTCTAAAAGCTTAGTAAAAGAAAAAACAAAGAATGTAAAATACCTCACTAATAATTTTTAATATTGATTGCATGTTGAAATGATATTTTAGATATATTAGGAAGAATAAATTAATTTCACTTCTTTCTTTTTATGGTTGCAATGTAAATATTTAAAATCTTAGAGATATATATGTGGCTTGCTGTAGAGCACAAAGAAGGCTTCTGGAATTTTGGCCACAGTTCTTGTTTGTACATTTTTTCCTTTACCAAAGGATGTTAGCATTGCTATTATTTGCTTGGCCTCAGCAATCTTTTAGATCAAGACCCATGTAATTGAAAGGGTTTTTGGCTTGTTTGCTTGTTTAATTCTTTACTTGAGTCAAAACCTTTACTTTTCATAACTGGGGTAAAACTAATGAAATGTTAGTTACAATTTTCCTGTTCTTCCGTGACTTTGATTTTCTTATTTTCTTCTTCTGTCAATTTGACAATAATAAATGTTAGTTCAAATGCCTTTTGTTCTGGGTACAAACTAGTGGAACTTATTATTATTTACTCTTCAAAATTCTCCTTTTAATTATAAACCATTAAATCCATGCTTCCATTTTGAATTCTTTATCCTACATGGTGATAATTTGCTTTATTATTTTTTAGCTATCTTACACATTTGGCTCTTCTAGCTTTAATTTTGAAATCATTTTTACTAAACCTAGAAATTCTCCTTTATTTTCTGTCAATATTTCAGCAATAAATCCTATGAAATGCATCAGTATGCCTGGCTAAATAGTGGACACATATTATTGTTTTAGGGATATCACATCAATGTTTTATATTGGTATTTCCCTTTCATTGTGGAGTGCTATCAATTGTCTACTGTTTACTCAAATTTTTTCTTTGAGTTCCAGTAATTGCATGTGCTTTTTTTTTTTAACTTTTTTTATTGTATGATATAACGTATATATACAAGGCAAAGAAGTGAAAAAGCAGTAGTTTTCAAAGTTGCATTTTTTTTTAATGAGTAAGTGACAGTTATATTCTTTTAATTAAGAATCTAAATATGTCCTTTCACAAGTCCCCTCACTGGCCAAAACTTATCATGAAGATTGTTCTGAAACATGTGAGAGTAGTTTCAGAACACTCTGAGTTTTTATTAGAATATAAAAGCTGGTTTCTACAGTTTGCAATTTGAAGGAATTTTGGTACAAAATTAAATATTAAAATTTCTGCCAAGTTTGTACAATGGAAAATTGGATAATCATTTGAATCAAATTATTTTTTTCTAGAAATATTTTCAGGCTGTTAGGAGGATATAGGGGCCATTTCCCAAAGTGTTTACCCAATAAATACAGTAAAATTCCAGAGGTCTCCTCTTTCTTGTCCAGCTTGCCTATTTCATGGATATAATTTTCTTCATCTCCTAACTGGCAGACCAGAGTAGGATTTGAGATTTCTAAGTTGTGACTTAGTAGGAATTATTATCTTTTTTATTCTCGTTGCTTTGATTAGTCATTACATCTCCACTTATTAAAGAATTTGGAGTTGCAGAGATTTTCATCTACTTGTTCAAACTGTAGATTTGATGAGAATAATATTCTTGTTAAATTGTATTGTTTTGATAAATAATTAAATCTTCATTAAAGAAGGAATTTTTAATCTCCTGTTTGCACATTTTATATGATCATGTCCTAAGGTTGAGAGTTTTTAAAAATTTAAATAAATCACCTCTTTGAAGATTTTCTAATTCCTTTTTCTTTTCAGCTTTTTTTTAGTTTTGAGTTCTACTTCGATAATTTGTATCACAATATTGACTATTGTGATACATTTTATCAAAAAATAAAATGCGGGACTTCCTGGAAGATGGCGGCTTAGTAAGACGCGCGGATCTTAGTTTCTTCTCCAGGACAGCTACTAGGGGAGTAGAAACGATACAGAAAGCGCCCAAAGCCACAACAGAGATAAAAAAAGACAGCGTACCCCATCCTGGAACGGCTGGCTGGCTGAGAGAAGCAGCTCGGGTGAGGTCGCCGAGGCGCGCGGGCCTCACCGGGCGGGGCGGGAAGCGGCCGGAGTTACTCCCTTCCCCCTTCCCGGGCCAGCTGGGAGAATTGGAGAGGCGGTCCCCTGAAACCAAGGCGGCTGGCGCCCACACCACGCACAGCCCCCGGACCAACTGAGAGAATTGGATCGGAAACCCCCAGGCCACGGAGAACGGTGACGGGTGGGGGAGGCCCCTTCCAAACCCGTGACTCCCGGGGAACGTGCACTCTCTCGGGCGGGCCGCTGCCGCTGGCGCCCTCCCGCCACGCTTGTCGCCCAGGGCCGACTAGGAAATTCGGACGGGCTCTTTCCCGGGCTGCGGCGAACAGCAACCCTCCCTGCGTTCGGACCCCGGGCCGGCTCAAGCCGCTTGGGCTAGCGAACCCCCCCGGACGGCGAGAGTTTTCCAAAGTTTAAGGTCCCACAGCACCTTTTACTGGTGGGACCCGCAGACAAACGTGTGCCACGAGCGCCACCTACTGGGCAGGATAAGAAAAACAGAACCCAGAGATTTCACAGAAAAATCTTCCAAACTTTTGGATCCAATACCCAGGTAAATCTGTCTAAATGCGCAGACGCCAACAGAAGATAACGGATCACGCTCAAATAATTGAAAATATGGCCCAGTCAAAGGAACAAACCAATAGTTCAAATGAGATATGGGAGCTGAGACAACTAATGCTAAATATACGAACAGAAATGGAAAACCTCTTCAAAAACGAAATCGATAAATTGAGGGAGGACATGAAGAAGACATGGGCTGAACATAAAGAAGAAATAGAAAAACTGAAAAAACAAATCACAGAACTTATGGAAGTGAAGGACAAAGTAGAAAAGATAGAAAAAACAATGGATACCTACAATGATAGATTCAAAGAGACAGAAGATAGAATTAGTGATTTGGAGGATGGAACATCTGAATTCCAAAAACAAACAGAAACTATCGGGAAAAGAATGGAAAAATTTGAACAGGGTATCAGGGAACTCAAGGACAATATGAAGCGCACAAATATACGTGTTGTGGGTGTCCCAGAAGGAGAAGAGAAGGGAAAAGGAGGAGAAAAACCAATGGAAGAAATTTTCACTGAAAATTTCCCAACTCTTATGAAAGACCTAAAATTACAGATCCAAGAAGTGCAGCGCACCCCAAAGAGATTAGACCCAAATAGGCATTCTCCAAGACACTTACTAGTTAGAATGTCAGAAGTCAAAGAGAAAGAGAGGATCTTGAAAGCAGCAAGAGAAAAACAATCCATCACATACAAGGGAAACCCAATAAGACTATGTGTAGATTTCTCAGCAGAAACCATGGAGGCTAGAAGACAGTGGGATGATATATTTAAATTACTAAAAGAGAAAAACTGTCAACCAAGACTCCTATATCCAGCAAAATTGTCCTTCAAAAATGAGGGAGAAATTAAAACATTCTCAGACAAAATGTCACTGAGAGAATTTGTGACCAAGAGACCAGCTCTGCAAGAAATACTAAAGGGAGCACTAGAGTCAGAACCAAAAAAACAGAAGAGAGAGATATGGAGAAGAGTGTAGAAAGAAGGAAAGTCAGATATGATATATATAATACAAAAGGCAAAATGGTAGAGGAAAATATTATCCAAACAATAATAACATTAAATGTTAATGGACTGAATTCCCCAATCAAAAGACATAGAATGGCAGAATGGATTAAAAAACAGGATCCTTCTATATGCTGTCTACAGGAAACACATCTTAGACCCAAAGATAAACATAGGTTGAAAGTGAAAGGTTGGGAAAAGATATTTCATGCAAATAACAACCAGAAAATAGCAGGAGTGGCTATACTAATATCCAACAAGTTAGACTTCAAATGTAAAACAGTTAAAAGAGACAAAGAAGGACACTATATACTAATAAAAGGAACAATTAAACAAGAAGACATAACAATCATAAATATTTACGCACCGAACCAGAATGCCCCAAAATACGTGAGGAATACACTGCAAACACTGAAAAAGGAAATAGACACAAATACCATAATAGTTGGAGACTTCAATTCCCCACTCTCATCAATGGACAGAACATCTAGACAGAGGATCAATAAAGAAATAGAGAATCTGAATATTACTATAAAGGAGCTAGACTTAACAGACATTTATAGGACATTACATCCCACAACAGCAGGATACACCTTTTTCTCAAGTGCTCATGGATCATTCTCAAAGATAGACCATATGCTGGGTCACAAAGCAAGTCTTAACAAATTTAAAAAGATTGAAATCATACACAACACTTTCTCGGATCATAAAGGAATGAAGTTGGAAATCAATAATAGGCGGAATGCCAGAAAATTCACAAATACCTGGAGGCTCAACAACACACTCTTAAACAACGAGTGGGTCAAAGAAGAAATTGCAAGAGAAATTAGTAAATACCTCGAGGCAAATGAAAATGAAAACACAACATATCAAAACTTATGGGATGCAGCAAAGGCAGTGCTAAGAGGGAAATTTATTGCCCTACATGCCTATATCAGAAAAGAAGAAAAGGCAAAAATGCAGGAATTAACTGTTCAATTGGAAGAACTGGAGAAAGAACAGCAAACTAATCCCAAAGCAAGCAAAAGGAAAGAAATAACAAAGATCAGAGCAGAAATAAATGAAATTGAAAATATGAAAACAGTAGAGAAAATCAATAAGACCAGAAGTTGGTTCTATGAGAAAATCAATAAGATTGATGGGCCCCTATCAAGATTGACAAAAAGAAGAAGAGAGAGGATGCAAATAAATAAGATCAGAAATGGAAGAGGAGACATAACTACTGACCTCACAGAAATAAAGGAGGTAATAACAGGATACTATGAACAACTTTACGCTAATAAATACAACAATTTAGAGGAAATGGACGGGTTCCTGGAAAGACATGAACAACCAACTTTGACTCAAGAAGACATAGATGACCTCAACAAACCAATCACAAGTAAAGACATTGAATCAGTCATTCAAAAGCTTCCTAAATAGAAAAGTCCAGGACCAGATGGCTTCACATGTGAATTCTACCAAACGTTCCAGAAAGAATTAGTACCAATTCTCCTCAAACTCTTCAAAAAAATCGAAGTGGAGGGAAAACTACCTAATTCATTCTATGAAGCCAACATCACCCTCATACCAAAACCAGGCAAAGATATTACAAAAAAAGAAAACTACAGACCAATCTCTCTAATGAATACAGATGCAAAAATCCTCAATAAAATTCTAGCAAATCGTATCCAACAACACATTAAAAGAATTATACATCATGACCAAGTAGGATTCATCCCAGGTATGCAAGGATGGTTCAACATAAGAAAATCAATTAATGTAATACACCACATCAACAAATCAAAGCAGAAAAATCACATGATCATCTCAATTGATGCAGAGAAGGCATTCGACAGGATTCAACATCCTTTCCTGTTGAAAACACTTCAAAAGATAGGAATACAAGGGAACTTCCTTAAAATGATAGAGGGAATATATGAAAAACCCACAGCTAATATCATCCTCAATGGGGAAAAATTGAAAACTTTCCCCCTAAGATCAGGAACAAGACAAGGATGTCCATTATCACCACTATTATTCAACATTGTGTTGGAGGTTCTAGCCAGAGCAATTAGACAAGAAAAAGAAATACAAGGCATCAAAATTGGAAAGGAAGAAGTAAAACTATCACTGTTTGCAGACGATATGATACTATACGTCGAAAACCCAGAAAAATCCACAACAAAACTACTAGAGCTAATAAATGAGTACAGCAAAGTAGCAGGTTACAAGATCAACATTCAAAAATCTGTAGCATTTCTATACACTAGTAATGAACAAGCTGAGGGGGAAATCAAGAAACGAATCCCATTTACAATTGCAACTAAAAGAATAAAATACCTAGGAATAAATTTAACTAAAGAGACAAAAAACCTATATAAAGAAAACTACAAAAAACTGCTAAAAGAAATCACAGAAGACCTAAATAGATGGAAGGGCATACCGTGTTCATGGATTGGAAGACTAAATATAGTTAAGATGTCAATCCTACCTAAATTGATTTACAGATTCAATGCAATACCAATCAAAATCCCAACAACTTATTTTTCAGAAATAGAAAAACCAATAAGAAAATTTATCTGGAAGGGCAGGGTGCCCCGAATTGCTAAAAACATCTTGAGGAAAAAAAACGAAGCTGGAGGTCTCACGCTGCCTGACTTTAAGGCATATTATGAAGCCGCAGTGGTCAAAACAGCATGGTACTGGCATAAAGATAGATATATCGACCAATGGAATCGAATAGAGTGCTCAGATATAGACCCTCTCATCTATGGACATTTGATCTTTGATAAGGCAGTCAAGCCAACTCACCTGGGACAGAACAGTCTCTTCAATAAATGGTGCCTAGAGAACTGGATATCCATATGCAAAAGAAGGAAAGAAGACCCATCTCTCACACCCTATACAAAAGTTAACTCAAAATGGATCAAAGATCTAAACATTAGGTCTAAGACCATAAAACAGATAGAGGAAAATGTTGGGAGATATCTTATGGATCTTACAACTGGAGGCGGTTTTATGGACCTTAAACCTAAAGCAAGAGCACTGAAGAAGGAAATAAATAAATGGGAACTCCTCAAAATTAAACACTTTTGTGCATCAAAGAACTTCATCAAGAAAGTAGAAAGACAGCCTTCACAATGGGAGACAATATTTGGAAATGATATATCAGATAAAGGTCTAGTATCCAGAATTTATAAAGAGATTGTTCATCTCAACAACAAAAAGACAGCCAACCCAATTACAAAATGGGAAAAAGACTTGAACAGACACCTATCAGAAGAGGAAATACAAATGGCCAAAAGGCACATGAAGAGATGCTCAATGTCCCTGGCTATTAGAGAAATGCAAATCAAAACCACAATGAGATATCATCTCACACCCACCAGAATGGCCATTATCAACAAAACAGAAAATGACAAGTGCTGGAGAGGATGCGGAGAAAGAGGCACACTTATCCACTGTTGGTGGGAATGTCAAATGGTGCAACCACTGTGGAAGGCAGTTTGGCGGTTCCTCAAAAAGCTGAATATAGAATTGCCATACGACCCAGCCATACCATTGCTGGGAATATACTCAAAGGACTTAAGGGCAAAGACACAAACGGACATTTGCACACCAATGTTTATAGCAGCATTATTTACAATTGCAAAGAGATGGAAACAGCCGAAATCTCCATCAACAGAAGAGTGGCTAAACAAACTGTGGTATATACATACGATGGAATACTATGCAGCTTTAAGACAGGATAAACTTATGAAGCATGTAATAACATGGATGGACCTAGAGAACATTATGCTGAGTGAGTCTAGCCAAAAACTCAAGAACAAATACTGTATGGTCCCACTGATGTGAACAGACATTCGAGAATAAATTTGGAATATGTCCTTGATAACAGAGTCCAGCAGGAGGTAGAAACAGGGTAAGATAATGGCCAATTGGAGTTGAAGGGATACAGACGGTGTAACAGGACTAGATACAAAAACTCAAAAATGGACAGCACAATAATACCTAATTGTAAAGTAATCATGTTAAAACACTGAATGAAGCTGCATCTGAGCTATAGGTTTTTGTTTTGTTTTGTTTTGTTTTGTTTTGATTTTACTATTATTACTTTTATTTTTTTCTCTATATTAACATTCTATATCTTTTTCGGTTATGTTGCTAGTTCTTCTAAACCAATGCATATGTACTAAGAAATGATGATCATGCATCTATGTGATGATGTTAAGAATTAATGATTGCATATGTAGAATGGTATGATCTCTAAATGTTGGGTTAATTTCTTTTTTTCCGTTAATTAAAAAAAAAAAAGAGAAGGGATAATTGGAGCTGAAGGGATACAGACTGTACAACGGGACTGGATACAAAAACTCAGAAATGGACAGCACAATACTACCCAATTGTAATGCAATTATGTTAAAACACTGAATGAAGCTGCATGTGAGGTATAGGTTTTTTGTTTTTGTTGTTTTTTTTTTTCTTTCTATTATTGTTTTAATTCTTATTCTGTTGTCTTTTTATTTCTTTTTCTAAATCGATGCAAATGTACTAAGAAATGATGAATATGCAACTATGTGATATTATTAAGAATTACTGATTGTACATGTAGATTGGAATGATTTCTAATTTGTTTTGTTAATTCTTTTTTTAATTAATAAAAAAAAAATTAAAAAAAATAATAAAATGCAATAATATTCAACAGGCACAAAATTTGAAAGAATTTTATTTAAAACATGTAAATTTTAAAAGGTACTTTAAAGCCCAATCATTTCAGCTATTTTATATACATTTTCAAAAAGGTTATTTTCCTCCTAAAATGTGAATTATCTATGTATCAAGTATGTTAAAAAAATACAAACTACAACTAATGAATTTCAAAAATGTAAATCAAAATTATTTAAACAAAGAAAAAACTTATTTGTTTGGGATTTTATTAAATATTATTAAATATTTGTGTAAAAAGAAGATTAATTCCAATTCTGATATCCAATGCCGAGTTTTAGTTGCCAATATAAAGCACTGTTATCAAGCTTCATGCATGTTTGTCTAGACTCACATATATACAAATTCAAGAGTAACATGAACTATTTACAATTGGAAAAATGTTTTTAGCTAACATATATATTGTGAATACCAAATTCATTTTGAGTGCTTCTGGAAGCACAAATTGGAATCTAGAAAGAAAATTGTCTGTCTACACCACTGGGAAATAATTCACCATAATGCAAAAATCTATAGCACTCCTGTTATCTTAGAGGTAGGACTTGACAAGTTAATTTTTATCTTCTTATACCTAAGGATTTCTGCTTACAATGTCTTCCTCATACTGTGAAGTAATTCAATTTCCCACTAACATCAGGAGCACTGAAGTGCAGTCACCTTTAATTTAACAACATAGGGCAAGAAATATGGAGAAGCATTTCTCGGGGCCTAAACAGTATTGTCAGAAAAGTGGATGTTGGGGGCCACAGGTGGTGCTGTGCCAGCACTGCACCCTCCCAAATGACAGAAGTAAGCACCAGTGTTTTATTTATTTTAATTGTCAAATAAAAGCTTTTTTGGAAATGTGTTTATGAGGTGCTGGGCCCTCTCAAGATTGAGGCCCAGACAGAGGTTCTTCTCATCTGGGCCTAAGGGTGGGGCTACTCATTTTAGGAGCTTATGCTGCTCCCCTGAGCTTTAGGGAGCCTCTTCATCCTGGTGCAAGATGACCTCTGCCTGGGACTGCAGAGCCTCTCTCTGCCCCCAGGCACCAGCCCCCTGTATAGGACTGACAGGTCCAGGCTGAACTGACTTACAACCAGAATGCAATGCTGTATTCTACACATTCCTAAGAATGAGATCTCCAAGGACCACTGCTCTGTTCTCCAACTTGTATGAAGTTTAAATAATGCTCCAAAATGAAATCCCTGCTCCTGCAGAATTATCACACATATTTGTTCTAACCCCTTTAACAGTAAAAACTCATCTGTGATAATAATAAAATCCTATCACTTGTATTTGTTTTTTTAACTTACGAAGCATTTTTATATACGTCCTCTCATCGCAGCCTTGCATCTATCCTGTGATATGGCATTTTATGGATGAGGAAATAGGGTCAGAGATATCCAGTGACTTCTCAAAGGACACAGAGCTGGAACATGAACCAAGGTCTTTCCATTCCTACACAGCTGTCCTATCATCAGGTCACAGAATTTGTCCTCGATCCTCTATAAATCATTTGTTTCTGCTCAGAGTGACCTTCTGCCATTTCCATATCCACAGGCTTACAGATGCATCAGACCTTTCCCCTTAACTAGGAAGAAACCACTCTCAGTAGTTTTGTTAGAAGGATGGGCCTAATCCCTTCCATTTTGACGTGTAGATTCCATAAATCTAAATGGTTAGAGTCCATAAATCTAAATTGCCTGGGTAATATAAAGATCTGCCTGATGAATCACCCACTTCTTCTGGACCTCAGTTTCCTTAGGGGTAAAATGTTATGCTGAGCACATACGGACAGATCCAAAATCAGTACATGAAAAGGTCTCCTACAGCAAAACAAGAAAAACGAGGACATTACAGTGAATTTCAATAGACCAGAACTTAAAGACTGTTCTTTATTCTGAAATTCTGTCCTATTTTTTTATGGGGGTATAGGGCTGTGGGCTTAACATATCCTTTCTTTTATAAAATGCTCTTAGATTATAGATGGTAATTAAAAAAAATTAATATCTTCATTTGGCAAAGTAATAGAGTAGCAACCTTATATCTTTCCCCAATATGTGTTAAGAGGTCTTACTGGTCTTGGAATTTCAGACTAATCTTGGAACTACTGGTTTAGGAGATGATCTAACATTCTGTGACTCCCACAGTTATCATCAGTGGTGTTCTATGGTCTCAGTGAGCCAACAGCTGATGTGGGCTCCCCAAATGTCAATTGGTTAAAATGTTAGCCCTGTGCTCAACATACAGCTCTGGCACGTGAGCGACACCAATTTCTGCCAAATGACTTAAGGAAATGAGTGACATGGCAGAGTAACCTGATAGATGAAAAACCTCCCTATTATACAAAGCTAAGCACGGCTTTTTTTTTTTTTTTTTTTTTTTTTTTTGGTATGCTGTATGGCAGGGGTTGCATTTCATTCTTTTTCCATGTGAGTATCCCCTTACTGCAGCACCATTTGTTGAATTTTTGTTTGGTTTTCCCTTTGTTGTTTGCTTGGTAAGTGTGTGGTCTGGGAATCGAACCCGGGTCTCCTGCATGGCAGGTGAGAATCTACCGCTGAAACTACCCTTCACCCCCTAAGCATACTTTTTACATGTTGACAAAAGATGGATTGTGGACATGGTGACATTCAAAGATAGTATACATTGTTAAGAACTTGGACTGGAGTCAGATATCCAGGTTTCACGTACCAGCTCTAGTTCTCACCACAACACATCTACTACACAAATTATTTATTTATCCCAAGTCTCAATTTCCTCATCCTTAATATGGAGGTAATGTTAACGGTGCCAGTTCTATAAGATTGATCCGAGGGTTAAATGAGATATGTATTAAGCACTTAATATATTGTTTGGCCCATGGAAAGCATGTAATATAACATTTATTTTAGATAATAAAATGGAGAGAAAGAAAGGCAATAGGACTAAAGGAAAAGAATTTTGAGATTTCATATAGGAAAAGAGGAAAGACAGGACTTGGGGAGATTTTAAAATGCTATTAAATGTCCATTTAAGGAAGAGAAGGGAGAATGATCTGGTTAGGTTTGGTTAGCATTTTCATAAAGCAGCAAGGAAGTCACTGGGATCCAAAGAGGAATCAGAAAGACTTTCTCTTTGGGACACTTTGCTCTGGAAGAAAGGGCCTGGGAAAGGGAGCTTTGCTGTATCAGGGTTGGGTCAGATCCAGGGCAGGGAAGCACCTTGGACTGCATATGATACACAGGATTTGTACCAGAAGCTCTGCAACAAAGGGTTTCTTTCAAAATCCTGGCTTAACAATGTGCTAATTAGCCTTGGGAAGACAGAACTGAATAACTTGGAATCCAAAATTTAAACTTCAGGAATGTACTATGGAGAGCTAAAATAATAACAATCATTGCAAAAGAAAATTACCATTAAAAAATAAACAACAGTGTTTCAGAGGTAGAATGCTCGCCTTGCATGAGGGAGACTGGGGGTCGATTCCTGTGGACCATGCACCCCCTAAAAAGTAAATAGCATAACTAAATGTAGCACATGAACCTTTATTGGATTCCAGATTTTTTTTTAATTAAAGGAATTTTTGGAACTGAGAAAAATTAAATGTGACCTATATTTTAGGTGATATTATTGAATTAGTGTTAATTTTCTTCCGTGCAATAACAGTATTGTGGTTATGTAGGCATAGTCCTTATTCCTAGATGTGGCAGGTGAATTATTTCCAGGGAAAATGTCATGAGATCTACGAGTTACTTTTAAATAATTCAGGAGAAAGAAATCTCTCTATATAGATAATAAAGCAAACGTGGCAAAATCTTAAGTGGTGAATCTAGGTGAAGGGTATACGGATATGCAGTGTAGTATTTAACTATACATTCAACTTTTCTGTAGCTCTGAACATTCATTTTCTTAATAAAAAGTTTGAGGAAAAAACCAACTGGATACTGATCAGGCCTTTACTTTCCGAATATGATAAACTCAGAGAAAGAAAGGAAAGGGGGATAAAAGTCAAAGACAGGGAAGACAGTCCTACAGTTCCCAAGTGCAAAGTGTGAAGGAAAACGCAGTTTTGCCTGGGCGCTCGCTGGCTCCCCCGCGCTGTGTGCCAAGGTATCGCGTCATATCGGCTTCTTCGGCTTTCACCCGAAACGTTTGCTCAATTATTTGAGTTATGGCGAGAGTATGGGGTTCTGGAGAATGTTATGATGGTGATTAAATGGCAGGATAAAAAAAAAAAGACGACACCAAAAAAGCTACGCAGAAGTGTAGAAGAATGTAGAAGACCTGCCGGCGGCTGGGCCCGCCGAGATTTGCCCAGCGCTGCGGGCGCGCAAAGGGTTAACCGCGGGCGCCGGGGCGGTGGGGGTGGGGGGAGGTGCCGCGCCGCTTCAACCCGCCCACCTGCCGCCGCTGAAAGGAGCCGGTGGCCTGATGCCTGTGGGGTGATTCCGCCGCTCGGAGTCCGGCCTTCCCACTGGCCAGGCCCGCGCCCCTCCCGCTCGACTGTCGTGTTACTTCTCCGCCATTCACGCCGCCCGGCGGGGTTACAAAGCCGGACATTGAGAAGTCTGCAGCCGTCGCAGACGCGGGAAATGAGGTGCCAGGAACGTGGGGACAATTACCGCGTCTCTGAGGAACCCGGTTGCCCAGCCTTGTAATCTGACCCCTTCCGTGACAGAGGGGCCTGTGTTTGGGGATCGGTTTCTCTGCCTGAATTTTGGAAATAGAGCGTGATAGAACTTAAGAAATGCGTGGGGGGGGGGGCGCATATGCCATATGAATCCATATGAACCGCTTTAAGTGGTAAGCCTTTGTCTAATTTTGTAAAGCATACTTTATAAAAAGGAAGGGTAGTGGGCTTTTTTTTTTTGTAATTATGGGAGAAAAATCAGATTTTAAGGCAAGTGACGCCTAAATGAAAATACACGTTTTCCCAAAGAACACTCCTGAACTGAGTCTAATCATTTAATCTTCTCTCGGGAGGAACCACATTGTTGGGTCTTTTATTTGATAGCGTCTGCTAGCAATATTTCCTAAAATGTTTTAGAAGATATATAAAACGTAAAATAGTGTAAATGCTTCATTCTTATTATATGAGCCAATGAGCATGAACATTAGAGAAAGGGTGATCAAGTGGGCAATACAAAATAGAATTTATTATCACCGGGGAAAGTTTATTTAAACATGTACAGAATGCAGAAAATGAAATGTCCAAATAGAAAACTGATTCACTCATTCAACTAATACTTATTGAGAACCCAGGATGTGCTAGCCTCTGGGATTTGAGGACGCTTAGGACGCATTTCTGCCCTCAGCGGATGGAGGGACACCTCACTGGGCAGGGTCATGGCGTGTATAGGAGATGCTGGAGAAAAGGCAATCTCGGAAGGTTTCCCGATGGAAGAAGCACTGGGTTGAAATGAAGAACAGAACTTTCCCAATTTTGTTGCACATTAGGATCACCTGGGGAGCATTTAAAAAATCCCTATGCCCAGGTCTCACTCCAATTAAACCAGAATGTCTTGGGGTGGGAAGCTGGCAGGCATCAGTAGTTTTTAAAGATCCCCAGGTGATTCTAATATGCAGCAAAGTTTGGAAACTAGGCAAAGGGGAGGAACTGGTGTTTTTGTTTTTTGACGGCAAATGTTTGCCTGGCAGGGCACCTGGCACATTTGTGGGTCCTAATACTTGTACTTTGCTCCTCCTCCTTTGCACTGCTTTGCCTCTGGTACGCGCTCAGGAAATGATCACTGAAGTTGGAGCCAAAGGGACCCAGGCTTCTTGTTGACTAATTAGGTTGAAATTTACAATGGCAGGTCCTCACCTACAGAGATAACTGAAAAATGCAGTATCAAAGGCATTGTTTCCAGTTTCAAATGGCTTCCCCTCTTGAATAAAAAGGCCAAAATTATGAGTACTTTATAGTCATGAAAGATCAAGAACAGCCTAAGGAGGAGGGCACACTGAAAAATATTTCTTCATGTTAGCCAAGCAAGATGTGGGGCTGGAAGCGAAGGCTCTCTTCACCCCAGGGCCACTTCCTATGCACGTGGCTCTCAGGGAGAGGAAAATTTGCTTATTACTCTCAACTATTCTCTAAGTAAGCACTCAGAGATTCTGCTTCATAATGTACTTGGCATGAAATGGTCTCCTACAATTTATGTTGTTTTAAGTGGATTTTAAACAATTTAAAAAAGCCTGCTGGCACTTTAAAAGGGAGAGGGGAGGAAATAAACCTTTTTTTTTTTTGCATGGGCAGGCACTGGGAATTAAAACCCGGGTCCCTGGCATGGCGGGCGAGAACTCTGCCACTGCGCCACCATTGCCCACCCAGAATACAAACTTTTAACACAGGTTGAAGTAGCCTGCATTTTCATTAGGTCAGAGATTACAGGGGGGAGGAGGGCGGGGAAAGGCCGTGTGCTATCCCCTGGCTTTCTAAGAGACCTACCCTGAAGTTCTGATTAAAAGAACATGATGTCACAGCACCCATGCAGAGCCCCAGGAAGGGAAATTCCTACGTAGGCTCTAAGAACCTTTAAATTTCTCTGTAGGAAAGCAGGGAGTGAAATATAAGGTATTTATTCTACTTCATTGGCCCTCCCCTGAAGCATTAAAACCAAATGTGACCCCATGGGATTAAAACAGGCACTCTTGTAGCTTAGATTCATGAAGGCTTTCCTAGATTCCGGGGACTCTGAGGGAACAGGGCTGGGAATGAGTCTGGAGGGAGAGGAGAGCAGTCTTCATTAGACCCATTTTGACTGCAAAAGGGAATCTGAGCTGCTGAAACCAACCAATGTGGTCAGCACAAAACCCCAGAAAAGTAGAAGCTGACCTAAAATGAAGCGGACTTCAGGCATACACTACTGACAAGGAACAAGAGTGTGTTGAATAGGAAAAGAAGGTGGATTTTGAAGCAGACTCCACCGAGGGCAGCTGGGAGCTGTTGCTGAGCCCTGAAAATAAACCCGGCCGTTCCAAATGTCATTCCTCTTGAGCACGGTAGGCCTCCTCACATTTATATGTAGCCTATAATTTGCCAAGTGTTTTCTGCAGACATTGCCTCATCTGAGCTCATAGCTACCCTGTGAGGCTGCCGGGGCCTATATGACCTTTTCTATCATTTAGAGTCCAGGAATCAAATCCAGATCTGTCTCTGAAGCACTCTTTCCACTCACTGATGTTTCTTCAAATCTGGGCCTAGCATTAGCTATATCTGAACCACCAAGGGAGATGATAAAAATTACAGATTTCCAGGCCCTAATGACCTCCTGAATCTGACCCTTTGGGGTAAAGCTCACGAGCTATATACATTTTTTCTTTTTAAAATATTATTTTGAATGGGTACATATGTTCATTGTACAAACTTCAAAAGGAATAAAAGAGTGTTCAATGAAGTTTGTCTTCTTCTGTCTCTTCTTTCCTTAGCCATTCTTGGAGGCATCCTTTGCTAACATTTCTCCTGTAAAACTGCAAACATAAATTTATGTATTTTCTGTTTCCTGATGCATAAATGAGTAGCATACTTTACATACTGCACCTTGATTTTTTTTTCCTTGAAAATAAATCTTAAAGATCTTTCCCTATAGAACACCATATATAGAGTTTCAGAAGCCTGTATTCTCTAGATGATTCTGATAAGAATCACCTTTGGAAACTGCCATGCAACCAAGACCTAGGTGTGTTTCATTTTGAATCATGGATTCTTTTTTTTTTTAATTTTCTGATTTTTCTCATGGGCAGGCACCAGGAATTGAACCCGGGTCTCTGGCTTGGCAGGGAAGAATTCTGCCACTGAGCCACCATAGCACGGCCCTCACAGGTACTTTTTGTGAGCCCTTGGATGTAGGGTTTCCTTAGTCTTGTTGCAGTCAGACCTGTGCACGGCTGGAGTAGAGGGATATCTACCAGCTGCTTGCTTTCCTTAATGCTCTTCCAATGGTGCTGCAAGAATGATTATGTTCTAGTTTTCTAGCTGCCGGAATGCAATATACCAGAAACGGAATGGCCTTTGAAAGGGGAATTTAATAAGTTGCTAGTTTACAGTTCAAAGGCCGAGAAAATGTCCCAATTAAAACAAGTCTATAGAAATGTCCAATCTAAGGCATCCAGGTAAAGATACCTTGGTTCAAGAAAGCCGATGAAGTTCAGGGTTTCGATCTCAAGTGAGAAGGCACATGGTGAACACAGTCACAGTTTCTCTCTTGGCTGGAAGGGCACATGGTGATCACGGCATCACCTGCTAGCTTTCTCTCCTGGCTTCCTATTTCATGAAGCTCCCTGGGAGACATTTTCCTTCTTCATCTCCAAAGGTTGCTGGCTAGTGGGCTCTCTACTTCTCGTGGCTATGTCGTTCTTCTCTGGCTCTCTCTGAATCTCTTCATTCTCCAAAATGTTTCCTCTTTTATAGGACTCCAGAAACTTCTCAAGACCCACCCATATGGGTGGAGACATGTCATCACCTAATCCAGTTTAACAACCACTCTTGATCATCTCTAGGGAGATGATCTGATTACAGTTTCAAACATACAGTATTGACTAGGGATTATTCTACCTTTATGAAATGGGATTTTGATTAAAACATGGCTTTTCTAGGGGACATCCATACTTTCAAACCAGCACAGACTAGAATGGCCCCTCTTAAAGCATTTCTTTGGGTTTGGGTGACAATAACATACACAGATGTCAAATGGTTAAAATCCTTGAAAACTGTTTATTTAGGACACAAGCTGTCCTGAGAAGGTGCAACTGCAGTTGGATCCGTTTCCATGGAGGAGGATCCCGTTATGAGGAGAGGAAGAGGGTGTGGGCATTGATTAGGAGACTCAGGTTCTGATCCTGCTTCTACCAGCTGGGTGGCCTTGAACAAGTTGTTCAACCTCTCTGACACCTCACCCCCCTCTTCTGAAATCCAAGACCCAATTCCCTGTTTCTAACAAAATCTTATGCTGAATATCACTATGTAAAGCAGAAAAAGGCTGAATGGGGAAGAGACCTGCAGGGGCCAGAGATGACAGATTTCAGTAGTCCACCAAGACATAGCAAGTCAGAGAGTGCAGAGGACATGTGCGCCTTCATTTTACTTTTTACCTTCTTGAATCATCTTTCTGTGAATCATGGTTCACAGAGAAGGAAATGAAAATAAGCACAAATTCCCCCAACTCACACACAGCTTGGAAACGTGTGCGGCTAAGAATTCTTCCAACTCAGCCTGAATTTATGAGTGTCTTAGTTGGATGAGAAAAGAAATGGAAACGAATAATTACAACTGCATCTCACTGGAGGATGATTAGAAAATCCCCCTTTTAGATTGAGGCAACACTATACTGATATGGAAGGAGCTCAGAGTTTTATTGAAGGGGGAAAAAGCAAGGTCTCTTATAAACCACTCTTGGTGCTAAGAGCAGAGGAAGAGGTTGCAGCGGCGCCGGCTTTTCCGCAGCGGCAGCCCGTGCTCTGCCCTACTGGGTGGCCCCTGGATGTATGGTGACCACGACCGTGAGCTAACCCGGGCACGGACGCCGCCGCGGGCGCCTCGCGAAGCGCACCGCTTTGGTGCGGGACGTGATTCGAGAGGTGTGCGAACTGGCCCGGTAGGAGAGGCGCCCCCTTGGAGCTGCTCAAGGTCTCCAAGGACAAGCCGGCCCTTGTCATCAAGAAAAGGAGCGACACACCTCCGTGCCAAGAGGAAGAGAGATTAGCTGAGCGATGTCCTGGCCTCCATAGGAAAGCTGCTGCCAAGAAGGACCGAATCCCTTCCTTGTGCTTAATAAACACCAAAGAGAAGAGGAGGGAGGGGCGGAGGAGGGGCGGAGGACAGGGGGTGGGGGGGCGGGAGGAGGGGGAGAGGACGGAGGAATGAGGGAGGAGGAGGGGAAAGGAAGGAGGAGGAGGGGAAAGGAGGGGGGAGGAGGGGAGAGGAGGGAAGATGAAGGAAGGAGAAGAAGCCCACATATATCTGATAATATGTTAGATCTCTGAAAAGATACCCAGGAAACTGATAATGCTGGTTGCTTTTATGAAGGGAACTGAGTGGGAGAGGATGGGGTGACAGAGAGAGCTGTTTACTCTATATTTTTTGAATTTTATACTACGTGCATTTTACTTTTTAAATCGCACTTTTGCCTTCCCCCTTTACTTCCCTTTGACAAGCAATTCCACTTCTGGGAGTCGATAACATTTACAAAACATGACAAGACCACAGCGTTGTTCACTGAAACTTTTTCTTTTTAATGGCAAATATTTGAAACATTGTCCATCAAAAGGGTACTGGTTAAGCAGATTGTGACACGCATCCACCAAGTGGAATACTAGGCAGCTGTGAAGTACTGCTGAGTAAGCTTTCTATGTAACTCAGACGGAAAAATCCACAAGAGAGTTAAGTGAAAATAGTGTATATAATACGAATTTTAAAAGTGTTAAAATAAATACTCACATTTTCTTGTATATGCATTAAAATCCTTGGTAGGGTACGTTAGAAAATAATCATATTTTTCTAACGTGGAGGAATTGACTGAACAGGGATAGGAGAAAGACTTTTTATTGAATGCTTTTTGTATTTTAATGTTTTTGAACCATGCAAATGTAATACCTACTCAAATTAATTAATAAAAACTTAAAAACAAACAAATAAAGATTATACGTCAGCTTCCCTATCCTTTTCTCCAAGCACTGCCATTATGATTTTGCTTCAGGGCCAAAAGGAAAAAAAAAGAAAAAGGAAAAGAACTCTTTTAAAGAAGCTAGTCCATTTCATACCACAAACAACTCAAACAACAACTCTATCCTCAAACAGTGACTTGCAGAAAATTCAATTCAGCAAGCATCTCTTCCTTCTGGCTTCCTAGTCTTCACAACTGCTCCATGCCAGCTTTTTATCTCTCCTCCCCCTACCTCCCCTCCCCCTGCCCCATCCCCCCACCCCATCCCCCACACCTTCCAGCCTGGTCCTTGTCCACACTTAATTCTTCTCAGTCCTCCCTGGGCCTTCCCTCTGAACACTGCTGTACCACCAGAGCACAACCTCGTGCTTGGAACTGTAAGAAAGCAAAAAGTACAGCTCTGAACATGAGTATCTCAACAGCTCTCCGGGCTTGGTCAACTCCTGTTCTATTGCAAGCTCTTACCCAGGCCCACATCTCACTTTCCTCAGATGATTGACATTCCAGGATACTTCAAAAAATAAAGAAATGCCATAAACATTTGCATGGTTCAAAAAAATTAAAACAAGAAAAGTCTTCCCACACTCAAGGGCCAGCTGTGCCTGCCCCAGCCCTTGCTAAAATTCTCACGTACCCTGATTGCCCATCATGTACTTATCCTTACCTGCCTTCTGCAGTTAGCCCAAAATTTGACACAAACCAGCTGTCAGGGCTTCCAGCCCCCAAATAGCCAGGTACCGGTCTAATGAGCCTGCCACTCAGGCCTTGAATCAAATGAGTTCCAAGGGTACTATTGCATTCATTTCATATAAATGTGCCCTGCTTTGTACTGAAGCATGATTGTGAGCAGGACTGACATGATTGGGAAGACAAATTTTTTTTTTTAGACTTTTTAAAAACATATTTTTATTGTGAAATGTAACATATATACCAAAAAGTGATAAATTTCAAAATATGGTTTAACCAATAGTTATAGAGTAAATTTCAAAGTATAGTAAAAGTTACAGCTCCGCAATTTTTGGTATTTTCTTCTGGCTGTTCTAATACACTAGAAACTAAAAAGAAATATCTATATAATGATTCAGTAGTCATAAACTTTTGTGAAATCCTCAATTCTCTGTTAAGTCTCCTACTATTATTGTTGAAACATCTAATGCTCCCTTCAGTTTTGCCAATGTCTGTTTCATGTACTTTGGAGCTCCTTGACTGGGAGCATAAACATTTATGATTGTTATATCTTCTTGGTGAATTGACTCTTTAATTAGTATATAGTGTCCTTCTTTGTCTTTTATGATGTCTTTACATTTAAAGTCTATTTTGTCTGATACTAGTATAGCTACTCCTGCTTTCTTTTGGTTATATCTTGCATGGAAGATCTTTTTCCATCCTTTTACTTTCAATCTATTTGTATCCTTGTGTCTAAGATGAGTCTCTTATAAGCAGCATATAGCTAGATTATGTTTGTTAATCCATTCTGCCAAGCTGTATCTTTTAATTGGTAAATTTGGTCCATTAACTTTCAAAGTTATTACTGAAAAGGCGTTTCTTGATTCCACGATCTTATCTTTTTTATTTTATTTGTCAGATCTATATATTCTTTTCCCTCTTTCTCTTTGTATTCTTTTAATTACCCTTAGTTGGTACTCCTCAATTCTGTGCCCTTGTCCAGACCTCCCTCTCTTGTCTTTTTTTTCTTTCAGCCGGCAGAACTCCCTTTGGTATTTCTTGTAGGGCCAGGCTCTTCTTGACAAATTCTTTCAGGACTTCTTTGTCTGTGAAAACTTTAATCTCTCCCTCAGTTTTGAAGGACACTTTGGCTGGGTACAGAATTCTTGGCTGGAAGTCTTTCTCTTTCAGGATCTTGAATACATCATACCACTGCCTTCTCGCCTCCAGGGTGCTAATTGAGTAGTCTGAACTCAGTCTTATTTGATTTCCCTTGTATGTAGTGTATTGTTTTTCTCTTCAGGATTTTCTGCTTCTCTTCAACATTTGACAGACTGATTAGCATGTGCCTTGGGGAAGGCCTATTTAGATTTATTCTGTTTGGAGTTCTTTGAGTTTCTTTGACTTGTATAATTTATGTCCTTTATGAGGGTTGGGAAGTTTTCCCCATTATATCCTCAAGTACTCTTCCTAGCCCTTGACTCCTCTTTTCTCCTTCTGGGACACCAATGATTCTTATGTTTGTGTGCTTTGTTTTGTCTATCATTTCTCTGAGTTTCCATTCAGTTTTTTCCATCTTCTTTGCCATTTGCTGTTTTGAGTCTTTGAAGTCAATTATCTTGTCCTCTATATCACTTATTCTTTCTTCTCTCTTCAAATCTGGTGTTATGCGCTTCTAGTATATTTTTTATTTGGTCAGCAGAGTCTTTAATCTCTGTAATTTCTGCTGTTTTTCTATTTATTCTTTCAAGTTCCTCTTTGTGCTCTTCTACTGTTTTCTTTTTTTTTTATTAATTAAAGAAAAAAAAGAAATTAACCCAACATTTAGAAATCATTCCATTCTACATACGCAATCAGTAATTCTTAATATCATCACATAGATGCATGATCATCATTTCTTAGTACATTTGCATTGATTTAGAAGAAGTAGCAAAACAACAGAAAAAGATATAGAATGTTAATATAGAGAAAAAAATAAAAATAATAATAATAGTACAAAAAAAAGACAAACAAACAAACAGACAGACAAAAAAAAAACCTATACCTCAGATGCAGCTTCATTCAGTGTTTTAACATGATTACTTTACAATTAGGTATTATTGTGCTGTCCATTTTTGAGTTTTTGTATCTAGTCCTGTTGCACAGTCTGTATCCCTTCAGCTCCAATCACCCATTATCTTACCCTGTTTCTAACTCCTGCTGGTCTCTGTTACCAATGACATATTCCAAGTTTATTCTCTAATGTCGGTTCACATCAGTGGGACCATACAGTATTTGTCCTTTAGTTTTTGGCTAGACTCACTCAGCATAATGTTCTCTAGGTCCATCCATGTTATTACATGCTTCATAAGTTTATTCTGTCTTAAAGCTGCATAATATTCGATCGTATGTATACACCACAGTTTGTTCAGCCACTCGTCTGTTGATGGACATTTTGGCTGTTTCCATCTCTTTGCAATTGTAAATAATGCTGCTATAAACATTGGTGTGCAAATGTCCGTTTGTGTCTTTGCCCTTAAGTCCTTTGAGTAGATACCCAGCAATGGTATTGCTGGGTCGTATGGCAATTCTATATTCAGCTTCTTGAGAAACTGCCAAACTGCCTTCCACAGTGGTTGCACCATTTGACATTCCCACCAACAGTGGATAAGTGTGCCTCTTTCTCCGCATCCTCTCCAGCACGTGTCATTTTTTGTTTTGTTGATAATGGCCATTCTGGTGGGTGTGAGGTGATATCTCATTGTGGTTTTGATTTGCATTTCTCTAATGGCCAGGGACATTGAGCAGCTCTTCATGTGCCTTTTGGCCATTTGTATTTCCTCTTCTGAGAGGTGTCTGTTCAAGTCTTTTTCCCATTTTGTAATTAGGTTGGTTGTCTTTTTGTTGTTGAGTTGGACAATCTCTTTATAAATTCTGGATACTAGACCTTTATCTGATATGTCATTTCCAAATATTGTCTCCCATTGTGTAGGCTGTCTTTCTACTTTCTTGATGAAGTTCTTTGATGCACAAAAGTGTTTAATTTTGAGGAGCTCCCATTTATTTATTTCCTTCTTCAGTGCTCTTGCTTTAGGTTGAAGGTCCATAAAACCGCCTCCAATTGTAAGTTTCATAAGATATCTCCCTACATTTTCCTCTAACTGTTTTATGGTCTTAGACCTAATGTTTAGATCTTTGATCCATTTTGAGTTAACTTTTGTATAGGGTGTGAGATACGGGTCTTCTTTCATTCTTTTGCATATGGATATCCAGTTCTCTAGGCACCATTTATTGAAGAGACTGTTCTGTCCCAGGTGAGTTGGTTTGACTGCCTTATCAAAGATCAAATGTCCATAGATGAGAGGGTCTATATCTGAGCACTCTATTCAATTCCATTGGTCGATATATCTATCTTTATGCCAATACCGTGCTGTTTTGACCACTATGGCTTCATAATATGCCTTAAAGTCAGGCAGCACGAGACCTCCAGCTTCGTTGTTTTTCCTCAAGAAGTTTTTAGCAATTCGGGGCACCCTGCCCTTCCAGATAAATTTGCTTATTGGTTTTTCTATTTCTGAAAAATAAGTTGTTGGGATTTTGATTGGTATTGCGTTGAATCTGTCAATCAATTTAGGTAGGATTGACATCTTAACTATATTTAGTCTTCCAATCCATGAACACGGTATGCCCTTCCATCTATTTAGGTCTTCTGTGATTTCTTTTAGCAGTTTTTTGTAGTTTTCTGTATATAGGTTTTTTCTCTTTAGTTAAATTTATTCCTAGGTATTTTATTCTTTTAGTTGCAATTGTAAATGGGGTTCGTTTCTTGATTTCCCCCTCAGCTTGTTCGTTACTAGTGTATAGAAATGATACAGATTTTTGAATGTTGATCTTGTAACCTGCTACTTTGCTGTACTCATTTATTAGCTCTAGTAGTTTTGTTGTGGATTTTTCCGGGTTTTCGACGTATAGTATCATATCGCCTGCAAACAGTGATAGTTTTACTTCTTCCTTTCCAATTTTGATGCCTTGTATTTCTTTTTCTTGTCTAATTGCTCTGGCTAGAACCTCCAACACAATGTTGAATAATAGTGGTGATAATGGACATCCTTGTCTTGTTCCTGATCTTAGGGGGAAAGTTTTCAATTTTTCCCCATTGAGGATGATATTAGCTGTGGGTTTTTCATATATTCCCTCTATCATTTTAAGGAAGTTCCCTTGTATTCCTATCCTTTGAAGTGTTTTCAACAGGAAAGGATGTTGAGTCTTGTCAAATGCCTTCTCTGCATCCATTGAGATGATCATGTGATTTTTCTGCTTTGATTTGTTGATATGGTGTATTACATTAATTGATTTTCTTATGTTGAACCATCCTTGCATACCTGGGATGAATCCTACTTGGTCATGATGTATAATTCTTTTAATGTGTTGTTGGATACGATTTGCTAGAAGTTTATTGAGGATTTTTGCATCTATGTTCATTGGAGAGATTGGTCTGTAGTTTTCTTTTTTTGTAATATCTTTGCCTGATTTTGGTATGAGGGTGATGTTGGCTTCATAGAATGAATTAGGTGGCTTTCCCTCCACTTCGATTTTTTGAAGAGTTTGAGGAGAGTTGGTACTAATTTTTTCTGGAATGTTTGATAGAATTCACATGTGAAGCCGTCTGGTCCTGGACTTTTCTTTTTAGGAAGCTTTTGAATGACTGATTCAATTTCTTTACTTGTGATTGGTTTGTTGAGGTCATCTATTTCTTCTTGAGTCAAAGTTGGTTGTTCATGTCTTTCCAGGAACCCGTCCATTTCCTCTAAATTGTTGTATTTATTAACGTAAAGTTGTTCATAGTATCCTGTTATTACCTCCTTTATTTCTGTGAGGTCAGTAGTTATGTCTCCTCTTCCATTTCTGGAAGATTGATTGAATAATCAATCTTATTGATTTTCTCAGAGAACCAACTTCTGGTCTTATTGATTTTCTCTATTGTTTTCAATTTCATTTATTTCTGCTCTAATCTTTGTTATTTCTTTCCTTTTGCTTGCTTTGGGATTCGTTTGCTGTTCTTTCTCCAGTTCTTCCAAGTGGACAGTTAATTCCTGAATTTTTGCCTTTTCTTCTTTTCTGATATAGGCATTTAGGGCAATAAATTTCCCTCTTAGCACTGCCTTTGCTGCGTCCCATAAGTTTTGATATGTTGTGTTTTCGTTTTCATTCACCTCGAGGCATTTACTAATTTCTCTTTCAATTTCTTCTTTGACCCACTCGTTGTTTAAGAGTGTGTTGTTGAGCCTCCACATATTTGTGAATTTTCTGGCACTCCGCCTATTATTGATTTCCAACTTCATTCCTTTATGATCCGAGAAAGTGTTGTGTATGATTTCAATCTTTTTAAATTTGTTGAGACTTGCTTTGTGACCCAGCATATGGTCTATCTTTGAGAATGATCCATGAGCACTTGAGAAAAAGGTGTATCCTGCTTTTGTGGGATGTAATGTCCTATAAATGTCTGTTAAGTCTAGCTCCTTTATAGTAATATTCAGATTCTCTATTTCTTTATTGATCCTCTGTCTAGATGTTCTGTCCATTGATGAGAGTGGTGAATTGAAGTCTCCAACTATTATGGTATGTGTGTCTATTTCCCTTTTCAGTGTTTGCAGTGTATTCCTCACGTATTTTGGGGCATTCTGGTTCGGTGCATAAATATTTATGATTGTTATGTCTTCTTGTTTAATTGTTCCTTTTATTAGTAGATAATGTCCTTCTTTGTCTCTTTTAACTGTTTTACATTTGAAGTCTAATTTGTTGGATATTAGTATAGCTACTCCTGCTCTTTTCTGGTTGTTATTTGCATGAAATATCTTTTCCCAACCTTTCACTTTCAACCTATGTTTATCTTTGGATCTAAGATGTGTTTCCTGTAGACAGCATATTGAAGGATCCTGTTTTTTAATCCATTCTGCCAGTCTATGTCTTTTGATTGGGGAATGCAGTCCATCAACATTTAGAGTTATTACTGTTTGGATAATATTTTCCTCTACTATTTTGCCTTTTGTATTATATATATCATATCTGATTTTCCTTCTTTCTACACTCTTCTCCATACCTCTCTCTTCTGTCTTTTCGTATCTGACTCTATTGCTCCCTTTAGTATTTCTTGCAGAGCTGGTCTCTTGGTCACAAATTCTCTCAGTGACTTTTTGTCTGAGAATGTTTTAATTTCTCCCTCATTTTTGAAGGACAATTTTGCTGGATATAGGAGTCTTGGTTGGCAGTTTTTCTCTTTTAGTAATTTAAATATATCATCCCACTGTCTTCTTGCTTCCATGGTTTCTGCTGAGAAATCTACACATAGTCTTATTGGGTTTCCCTTGTATGTGATGGATTGTTTTTCTCTTGCTGCTTTCAGGATCCTCTCTTTCTCTTTGACCTCTGACATTCTAACTAGTAAGTGTCTTGGAGAACGCCTATTTGGGTCTATTCTCTTTGGTGTGCGCTGCACTTCTTGGATCTGTAATTTTAGGTCTTTCATAAGAGTTGGGAAATTTCCAGTGACAATTTCTTCCATTAGTTTTTCTCCTCCTTTTCCCTTCTCTTCTCCTTCTGGGACACCCACAAAATGTATATTTGTACAGTTCAAATTGTCCTTCAGTTCCCTGATCCCCTGTTCAAATTTTTCCATTCTTTTCCCGATAGTTTCTGTTTCTTTTTGGAATTCAGATGTTCCATCCTCCAAATCACTAATTCTATCTTCTGTCTCTTTAAATCTATCATTGTATGTATCCATTGTTTTTTTCCATCTTTTCTACTTTATCCTTCACTTCCATAAGTTCTGTGATTTGTTTTTTCAGTTTTTCTATTTCTTCTTTTTGTTCAGCCCATGTCTTCTTCATGTCCTCCCTCAATTTATCGATTTGTTTTTTGAAGAGGTTTTCCATTTCTGTTCGTATATTCAGCATTAGTTGTCTCAGCTCAAGTATCTCATTTGAACTATTGGTTTGTTCTTTTGACTGGGCCATATTTTCAATTTTCTGAGCATGATCCGTTATCTTCTGCTGGCGTCTGGGCATTTAGTCAGATTTCCCTGGGTTTTGGACCCAACAGGTTGAAAGATTTTTCTGTGAAATCTCTGGGTTCTGCTTTTTTTATCCTGCCCAGTAGGTGGCGCTCGTGGCACACGTTTGTCTGCGGGTCCCACCAGTAAAAGGTGCTGTGGGTCTTTAACTTTGGAAAACTCTCACCCTGGGGGAGGTTTGCCAGCTGCAGCGGCTTGTAAGAGTGCCAGCTGGCCCGGGAATCCGAACGCGGGGAGGGTCGCCAGCCGCCGCGGCCCAGGAGAACGCCCGTCTGAATCTCCTAGTCGGCCCGGGACGCCAAGCGTGGCAGGAGGGCGCCAGCTGCCGCGGCCCGGGAGAGTGCACCGTTCCCAGCCAGACCAGGAAGTCATGTGTTTGGAAGGGACCCTGGTCACTGTTCTCCGATCCAATTCTCCCAGTTGGTCTGGGGGGCCACCCGTGGGGGGGTGCACCAGCCGCTGCGGCTTGAGGGGACTGCCTGTCCAATTGTCCCAGCTGGCCCGGGAAGGAGGGAGGGAGGGACTCCGGCTGCTTGCCGCCCCGGCCCGGGGAAGCCCGCGCCCCTCGGTGATCTCACCGGAGCGGGTTCTCTCAGCCAGTCAGCTGTTCCAGGATGGGGTACGCTGTCTTTTTGATCTCTGTCGTGGCTCCGGGAGCTGTTCTGTATCGTTTCTACTCCCCTAGTAGCTGTTCTGGAGGAGGAACTAAGATCCGCACGTCTTACTAAGCTGCCATCTTCTCCGGAAGTCTTCTACTGTTTTCTTGATCTCCTTTATGTCATTGCTATCCCGCTTATTTTATTAAGTAGAGTTGTATGAACATCTTTGATTCTTTGTTCCAACATCTGTGTCTACTCAGGTATTTTAATTTGGTCCTTAGGCAAGGCTATATCTGTCTGCATTGTGATATGCCAGAAACCTACAACCTCCAGATGGGTCCCTGGTCCAAGTAAGTCCTGACACCTATCCCAGCCACTAGAACATCAGTTAATTCCATCTCCCTACCCCATATTAGTGACAGACCCTTCCAATATCAAAAATTTAGAATTGCCATAGGCCAAACAACCCCAGTGAGAGGTACTGAAATATCAAAGGTGATGGTGGAATTATACATAGAAGATAGGACTTGACAAATAAATATGAATGCTGAATCATTAAATTGAAGTCTTTTTTAGTCTCCAGTATTTTAGAGCGGCTAGAAGTAAAAACCTAAAATTGTGAAATTGTAACCCATGTCAAGGTCTGAAATACATTCTACAACTAATTGTGGTGCTGTGTTTGGAAATATATATATTATTGTTCACAAAAAAAAGGGAGAAAAACTCGATTGTGATGATAAAAAAAGTATTTAAGCCCTCTAGCCTTGTTCTAGTTTGCCAGCTGCTGGAATGCAATATACCAGAAACAGAATGGCTTTTAAAACAGGAAATTTAATAAGTTGCTACTTTACAGTTCTAAGGCTGAGAAAATGTCCCAGTTAAAGCAAGTCTATAGAAATGTCCAATCTAAGGCATCCAGGGAAAGAAACCTTGATTCAAGAAGGCCAATGAAGTTCAGGGATCTCTCTCAAGTGGAAGAGCCCTTGGTGAACACAGTCAGAGTTTCTCTCTCATTTGGAAAGGCACATGTTGAACATGGTTAGGGTTCCTCTATCATCTGGAAGGGCATTTGGCGAGTATGGAGTCATCTGCTAGCTTCTTCTCCTGGCTTCCTGTTTCATGAAGCTCCCCAGGAGGCATGTTCCTTCTTCATCTCCAAAGGTTGCTGGTTGGTGGACTCTCCTTCTCGTGGCTATGTCATTCTCTGCTCTCTCAGAAATCTCTCATTCTCCAAAATGTGTCCTCTTTTATGGGACTTCAGAAACTAATCAAGACCCACCCAAATTTGTGGAGACATGTCGTCACCTAATCCAGTTTAACAACCACTCTTGATTAAATCACATCTCCAGGGAGATGATCTAATTACAGATTCAAACATACAGTATTGAATAGGGATTATTCTGCCTTTATGAAATGGGATTTTGATTAAAACATGGCTTTTCTAGGGGACATGCATCCTTTGAAACCCGCACAAGCCTCCTATATTTGGAGCAGCTAGAAGGAAAAATATGAGAGGATCGTATAGTAGCCCATGACAAACTCTGGGATCTATAACTACTTTTTGAAGAGTGCTTTAAAAACTATTGCTTTTTGATTTCTTTACTTTGTATATATGCTATATTATACAATAAAAACAGTTTTAAAAAAATAATGACGGACGGTGTAACAGTGGCTCAGTGGCAAAATTCTCACCTGCCATGCCCGAGACTTGGGTTCAATTACCAGTGTCTGCCCATGCAAAAAAATAATAATGATAATAATGATAGAATTGCAATATTATAACATACGATAGAGTAAGCCAGGTGTGGTAGTTAGATTCAGTTGTCAACTTGGCCAGGTCAAGGCACCTAGTTCTGTTGCTGTGGACATGAGCCAATGGTACATGAACCTCATCTGTTGCTGATTACATCTGCAGTCGGCTAGGAGGCATGCCTCTGCAATGAATGACGTTTGACTTAATTGGCTGCTGCTTAAATGAGAGAGCACAACAAAGCACAACAAAAGCAGCTCAGCATACCTCATCTCAGCACTTGCAGCTCAGCCCAGGCCTTTGGAGGTGCAGAAAGAAATCAACCTGGGGGAAGTTGTTGGAACCAGAGGCCTGGAGAGAAGGCCAGCAGAGACCACCCTGTGCCTTCCCACATAAGAAAGAACCTCAGTTGAAAGTTAGCTGCCTTTCCTCTGAAGAACTAATGAAATAAATCCCCTTTTATTAAAAGCCAATCCGTCTCTGGTGTGCTGCATTCCGGCAGCTAGCAAACTAGAACACCAGGCTTATCTACTTGATGGGATGGACCACTTTTGATGGTGAGAGTCCTGGAGAATGAGGAAGGCGTTTTCCAACCTTTTAAACACATTTGAGTTTCTTTGTTTCACCCTATTATTTAGAGGGTTCCATGAGATTTCAACTACATAAAGAACCTTCTACCACCTGAGTTATCTCCTGCCTCAATAATGAAGTCTTATTAATTTCATCTGGTCTCTGGTTGGTTGACTTATGAACCTCAACAAACACATGTTCTTAATCTTAATCATGCCCATGTGGGTGTAAACTCATTGCTAATGGGACTTCTTGGTATTTTTAGTTAAGGTATGGCCCAACTGAATAAGGGTGGTCTCTACTTGGGATTATTGAAGGCCTTATAAAGAGAACCAGGAAATCACAGAGGTGAGAAGGAAGAATTATAGGCTAAGAACTCTGAGGACGTGTGACAAGTCAGCACTGGAACCGACTCTGGGAGAAGAAAGCCTTCCAGACTCCAAAACTGTGAGACAACACATTCCTGTTTTAAAGTAAAAGCCAGTTGGCGATATTTGTGATAGCCGCTCAGGCAAACTAAGACTGTAGTCCACATATGCGGGAGATGTTACTCTTTGGTCTGTGGGCTCCACGGTACCTCCTTTTCCCACACTCTTTCTGGAATGTTGTTTCTGGAGATTTGAGAAGGTCAGTTAAGAATTGTGAATGAGGTTTTTCTCTAAGTTTTATGTGGGGGATGGGGTGGGGTTAATGCTTTTTACTTTATCATTTCCCTTAGGGCCTAATCAGACCAAATTAGAGTTTGGGGGGAGGGAGGAGGTACGGTGCAAGGTGTGGCAGGAAACAACATATGGGAGATGGTGTCAGAACAATGAAGGAATACTGCTTTCAAATATTTTACTCCAGTTTATTCATTTGTAAAATGGACATCATTACGGATAATAACTTAGGTTTGCTATAAAGATCAATGAAGATCATTTAGATTATGTGTCTGGTTAAAATACCCTGCAGTAGATGATATTTGTTATTAATTCTTTTGGTATCCGAAAAGGAGGGCTTGGAAATGCTGTTTTAGGAGGAAGAAAGTAACCTGATGTCTATTTGCTGATTTTTAATACACAAAACCAAGGCTGGTGATTCTCTCTGGCAAAACTTTATAAACACAGGGGTTTGAAATACAAATTAGAAGTCAAATAATCCCTGATTATGAGCCTTGGGAGACAGCTTCATTTGCATTGGGGTAGACGGACACTGAGACCTGGCCTCTGGGACTCCTCTTGCTGTTTTGCTGCTCCATTTATTCAAAAGGCAACTTTGTGCCTCCTCGCGAATTTCCTGTGTAGAATTTTTTGGAGGATTCCCTGACTATGAAAGTACATTGTAGAAAATGTTAAAAATATAGAAAAGTGCAAAGGAAAATATTTTAAAACCACAATCTCACCATTCATAGAGCTGATGTTAACATTATATGATGTTCCCCTGCTAATGTTTCTGTACACATATGTACATACAGTTTTACAATATTTAGATCATGTCAAACATCTGGAATTTTGGATATAAGTTTGTTTTCTTACTCAAATTAGCATATGCACTTACTTAAAATTTTTCATAGGGAATTTTGCCAATAACTGCATAGAATGTCATCATCTGTGTTTCATAGTAAACTTGGTTTTTTAAAATAAGTTCCTGGAAGTGGAATTATTTGGTTAAAGTCTTTTGGAATTTACAAATTACACCACTTTATACTCACAGCAGCAGTACATGAGAGTACACATTGTCAGCTCCACCACCACAGTATTAGTCTTAAAACAAACAATAGCTAAAAACTTTGCCAATTTGATAAGATAAAATTGCTGTTAAATTGTTTTAACTTTCATTCATTTAATTCTAAGTTGAACTGTTTTTTCTTGACATATTTGGACTATTGGTGTTTTTTTGTGTGTGCATGAATTGGCTAAACATGTTCACTGCTTTTTTTCTATTGAGTATTATCTTCTTAGAAGTTCTCATTAGACATTAGTTAAACTTCACCATAATAGTTTCAAAAGTTTCCCATAGGTTTGACCAATTTTGCATGTTGTGAATTTTTTTTGTGGTGGGTTTTGTTTACATGTCATCATATCTATTAATCTCCAATTTACAACATCTTTTAGTCTTCTAGTTTACAGCTTCCTTTGCTTCCTCTTGAGATATAAACACCTTTATCATTTTCTATTTATATTTTTAAAATACTTGACTCTTCAACTCATTTGCAATTTATTTTAGAATATGGTGAGAAATAAGGATTTAATGCTTTATTTCTCCCCAAATAGTTAATTAGTTGTTTTAGGACTATTAATTATATATTTCATCCTTTCCCTATTGATTTGGAATTATGATTTTCTATTTCAGTGATTTTTTTTAATGCCTTATATTTGCACACACTTTGATTATTCTAACTTTATACTAGGTTCTAAGTATTAGGCAGTGTAAATTCAAGAGGAGAGACAGAACAGTATGCAGTCTTTAAAGATAACTTTTCAAAAAAGATATTTAGTCACATGGGATAATGCTTTGGATATAACAAAAGACTCAGGATAAATTATACATGGTTTTGTTTAAACAAAAACAGAAAATTACCTGTATATAGGCACAGAAAACAGATTGTAAGTACACCAAAATGTTAACAGTAAATTATTTCTAGGTAATGGGTTAATGGGTAATTTTTTTTCTTTGTAGAAAATTTGGAAAATGTTGAAAAAATACAATTAATATTCTTCACTGTTACAATCATGACAACTATAATAAGTATTACTTAAATGGATGTTTTAAGGCCCACATCCAGGGCTCATCAAGGTGATGAGTGGAGTCAACTCCAGAGGACTGCTCTTGCTCCCTGTGGCTGTTATGAACAGGCCTCCATCCCTGAAAAGGGTTCAGCCCTTTTGATTGGGAGATTCTGCTTAGAGGACATCAAATGCCAAGTAACATGATCTGGAATCACGTGGTGACTGCTTTGTGTTGACAGCTGGGGAGGGGTGTGTGGTGTCACCTCCTAGTCCGCCTTTCCAAATCTTGCCCAGAAGGGCTGGGGAAGACACAAGGCTGGATGGTAAGTCAGGGCAGTATGCAAATGCCAGCATGTCCCCCTCTAATCCTATCAGGAATGCTTAGGGTGTTAATTTGACCATTTTTCACAGCTCATAAAATCTAGTTGGGGCAAAGCCCAGCTGCCAGATGCCATCAAGCAAAACTCCTTATGATGCTGGCAGTTGGAGTAAAATGGCCTGAATCAAGCCTCAAAGTCCACTAAAGAGCTTTGTATGTGGGAGGTTGGAAAACAGCTTCTCACGTTTGGATACAATAGAACAAAACAGTGGGAAACGGGAATGTCTGATTATCTGGGTTGGTGGTCTCCCCTGTGTGTGATGTGTGCACTGAGCCATGGACCCTTATTCATTCCCCATTCTTGGCACGCAGATGGACCTATCTTGCTCTCAAACAACTGCCGGCACAGACTCCTATCAGATTAGTGTATTTAATCCCGGTCTATAAATGCAGAATGACTATATTCACATCCGTTGGAATTTGCTAGCCTTTTTATATGAACATTGATTAAACTTAAACCAGGTTGTTTCTGCCCAGATTCATTCTCCTGTTATTTAGTGGTCAGAACAGAAACATTTCTCTTTGTGGGACAAAACACTGCCCTGGAAGAGTTCCCACTGGCCATTCTTGAAAATATGTGGGGTTGAAACTGTCAATAGAAGGAGGTACCGGCGCATCTCAGAGATATTGTGAATTTGGTTCTAGACTTCCACAATAAAGTAAATATCACAATAAAGCAAATCACATGAATGTTTTTGTTTCCCAGTGTATATAGAAGTTAAGTTTGCATTATACTGTAGTCATTAAGTGCGTAAGAACTTGATGTCTAAAAGTCAATGTACACACCTTTATTTAAAAATGCTTTATTGCTAGAGCCTTTAGCAAGTTGTAGTCCTGCTTGTGTAGAGTCTTGCCTCCATGTGGATGGCTGCTGGCTGATCAGGGGGGTGGTTGCTGAAGCTTGGGGTAGCTGTGGCGATTTCTTAAAATAAGAGAACAGTGAAGTCTGCCACATTGAATGACTCTTCCTTTCACCAAAGATTTCTCTATAGCATGTGATGCTGTTTGATAGTATTTTACCCAGTGAAGAACTTCTTTCAAAATTGGAGTCAAACCCTGCCACTGCTTTTTCTTTCTTTCTTTCTTTTTTATATATTTTTATTAACCAAACATAACAACATACAAACACAAACATTCCTAACACATGAACATTCCATTCTTGGTATATAATCAATGACTCACAATATCATCACATAGTTGTATATTCATCACCATGGTCGTTTTTTTTAGAACATTTGCATCACTCCAGAAAAAGAAATAAAAAAGAGAAAACTCATACATATCATACCCCTTATCCCTCCCTCTCACTGACCGCTAGAATTCCATCTACCCAATATAGTTCAACATTTGTTCCCCTTATTTTTTTCTATACCCCTTATTACTCCCTTTCATTGATCACTAATATTTCAATCTATTCAATTTATTTTAACATTTGTTCCCCTATTTATTCTTATCCATATTTTTTACTCATCAGGAGCATCAGAACAAGGTTTTCACAATCACCCAGTCCCACTGCAAAGTTATATCACTGTACAATCATCTTCAAGAAACATGGCTACTGGTACACAGCTCTACAGTTTCAGGCACTTTCCTCTAGCCTCTCTAATACACCTTAAACTGAAAAGGAGATATTTAACACCTGGTTTGGGAAGCCTCCTCAAAAAGGTGGCATTTGAACAATCCTAGTGGGAAGTGGGGGAGAAAAACAGGAATGTTGGAGCAGCCAAGCAGAATGAGCCAGGGGTAAAGGGGAAATGTGTCAGAAGGTGTGTGTGTGTGGGGGGGGGGTGCAGCCTCACAGGGTCGGGGGACTTCAAGGACCTCAGCACCAACACTGGTCTTGCAGTCCCCCGACTTTCTTCATTCTGTGGCTGTGTTCCTTTCACTGTTTTCTTGAGGTCTTCTTCTCTTATAGGTCATGTCTTGCAAGTCTGTTTGGGCTTTTTTCTTTGCATAATCAAGGAATCATAAATTATGCCAAAGCCAGTTGCTGGCCATCACCAAAATGGGTTCTAAATCCAAATACAAGGATGACACTGGTACAGTTTTATATACTTTGGCTAGTTTTTCCTGAATTTTTGTCTTAGGTACTATTGCCTTTCCATGATGAAGGACATGGATGACCATTTGTTTCCACTGAAGTAGTCAGTTGATTGTGAATTTTCTGCCCCAGATAGTTATTGTGTCATTCGTGTTGGCAGCCAGAGAGGAAAAGAGCACTACAGGTGTGCTGGTTTGAATTTGTGGACCCCAGAAAAGCCATGTCCTTTAATCATCATTCAATATTGCTAGGTGGAAGGTATTTTTTTTTTTATCTATGGAGATGTGACCCACCCAATTGTGGGTGGTAACTTTTGATTAGATAATTTCCATGGAGGTGTGTCTCCACCCATTCAAGGTGGTGTTGCTTACTGAAGCCCTTAAGAGGGAACCATTTTGGAAAGAATCACAGAGCCCACACAGCTTGAGACCTTTGGAGAGGAAGAAAGAAAGAAAGCACCCCTGGGGATGCTTGAGGACGCGAGAAACTAGGAGAGAAAACTAGCAGACATTGCTATGTCTACCATGTGACTTTGTAGTTGAGGGAGAAACCCTAAACTTCATTGGCCTTCTTGAACCAAGGCATTTTTCCCTGGATGCCTTAGGTTGAATACATGTTTAGCCTTGCTTTGGTTGGGACATTTGCACAGCCTTAGCACTGTGGGCTTGCAATGTAATAAATTCCCCCTTTTAAAAGCGGTTCTGTTTCTGGTATATTGCATTCAGGCAGCTAGCAAACTAGAACAACGGGCTTATGAGCAAAACAAGTGGCAATGGTTTGACGAGCTTTAGCAGGATCACTCTGGTTCCTGAGTTGAAAATAGCTTATGGGAGTCGGGGTAACAGGGTTGGGGTGTAGACAAGGGCAAAAGCAGAAAAGACCAGCAGATTGGATGTGGGCTCTTCAAAAGAGGATGATGACTCAAGATTTTCATCTTGCATAATTGAATAATTGGAAGTATTGAAGGGGTATTAACTAAAACAGGGAAGATTGCAGGTAGAACAGGTTTCAGGGGAAGATCAGGAGTTCAGTTTGTTTTTTTAATTGAATATATATTCACATACCATGTAATAATCTAAAGTGTAATCAGTGGTTCACAGTGTCATCATAATTTATTTTTGAACATTTTATTCAAAAAAATTTTTTAAAAAAAGTAAAAAAGACCCAAAATATCTCATACCCCCTAACCCCCCTATTTATTTATTTTTTTGTCTTTATTTTTCTTACTCATCCCATATACGAGATAAAGGAATGTTAGTTACAAGGTTTTCACATGAACACATGTTAAAGGCTCTACAGTTATTCAGTCATCTTCAAGAATCAAGGCTACTGGATTACATACAATTCAATAGTTTCAGATATTTCCCTCTAGTTGTTCCAATACACCAAAAACTGAAAAGGAATAGCTATATACTGCATAAGCACTCATTCTGGAATGAGTGCTTAACTCTATTTGAAATCTCTCAACCACTGAAACTTCATTTTGTTTCATTTCTCCTCCTCCTTTTGGTCAAGAAGGTTTTCTCAATCCCATGATGCCAAGGCCAGGCTCATCCCCTGCAGTCATGTCCCACATACCAGGGAGAATTAAAACTGTGAGAGCCATGTCCCACATAGCGGGGAGGGCAGAGAGTTCATTTGTGGAGTTGGCCTAGAGAAAGAGGCCATATCTGAGCAACAGAAGAGGTTTTCTAGGGGTGACTCTTAGGTGTAATCGTATGTAGGCTTAGCTTCTCCTCTGCAGGAATAAGTTTCATAAGGGCAAACCCCCAAATTGAAAGACTGGTCCATTAAATTGGCAATACCCAATGCTTGTGAGAATATTAGATCTTCCTCAAGTGGGGAAGTTTAATATTTCCAACTTTTTCCCCAGTCGTTCAAGGGGGACTTTGCAATTACTTTTTTTTTTTTACTAATTAAAAAAAAATTAACTAACACAACATTTAGAAATCATTCCATCTACATATGCAATCAGTAATTCTTAATATCATCACATAGATGTATGATCATCATTTCTTAGTACATTTGTATCGATTTAGAAAAAGAAATAGCAAGACAACAGAAAAAGAAATAAATGATAATATAGAGAAAAAATAAAAATAAAAAATACAAAAAACCCCCACTATAGCTCAGATGCAGCTTCATTCAGTGTTTTAACATAATTACAATTAGGTATTATTGTGCTGTCCATTTTTGAGTTTTTGTATCTAGTCCTGTTGCACAGTCTGTATCCCTTCAGCTCCAATTACCCATTATCTTACCCTGTTTCTAACTCCTGATGGTCTCTGTTACCAATGACATATTCCAAGTTTATTCTCGAATGTCGGTTCACATCAGTGGGACCATACAGTATTTGTCCTTTAGTTTTTGGCTAGACTCACTCAGCATAATGTTCTCTAGGTCCATCCATGTTATTACATGCTTCATAAGTTTATTCTGTCTTAAAGCTGCATAATATTCCATCGTATGTATATACCACAGTTTGTTTAGCCACTCGTCTGTTGATGGACATTTTGGCTGTTTCCATCTCTTTGCAATTGTAAATAATGCTGCTATAAACATTGGTGTGCAAATGTCCGTTTGTGTCTTTGCCCTTAAGTCCTTTGAGTAGATACCTAGCAATGGTATTGCTGAGTCATATGGCAATTCTATATTCAGTTTTTTGAGGAACCGCCAAACTGCCTTCCACAGTGGTTGCACCATTTGACATTCCCACCAACAGTGGATAAGTGTGCCTCTTTCTCCGCATCCTCTCCAGCACGTGTCATTTTTTGTTCTATTGATAATGGCCATTCTGTTGGGTGTGAGATGATATCTCATTGTGGTTTTGATTTGCATTTCTCTAATGGCCAGGTACATTGAGCATCTCTTCATGTGCCTTTTGGCCATTTGTATTTCCTCTTCTGAGAGGCGTCTGTTCAAGTCTTTTTCCCATTTTGTAATTGGGTTGGCTGTCTTTTTGTTGTTGAGTTGAACAATCTCTTTATAAATTCTGAATACTAGACCTTTATCTGATATGTCATTTCCAAATATTGTCTCCCATTGTGTAGGCTGTCTTTCTACTTTCTTGATGAAGTTCTTTGATGCACAAAAGTGTTTAATTTTGAGGAACTCCCATTTATTTATTTCTTTCTTCAGTGCTCTTGCTTTAGGTTGAAGGTCCATAAAACCACCTCCAATTGTAAGTTTCATAAGATATCTCCCTACATTTTCCTCTAACTGTTTTATGGTCTTAGACCTAATGTTTAGATCTTTGATCCATTTTGAGTTAACTTTTGTATAGGGTGTGAGATACGGGTCTTCTTTCATTCTTTTGCATATGGATATCCAGTTCTCTAGGCACCATTTATTGAAGAGACTGTTCTGTCCCAGGTGAGTTGGCTTGACTGCCTTATCAAAGATCAAATGTCCATAGATGAGAGGGTCTATATCTGAGCACTCTATTCTATTCCATTGGTTGATATATCTATCTTTATGCCAGTACCATGCTGTTTTGACCACTGTGGCTTCATAATATGCCTTAAAGACTGGCAGCGTGAGACCTCCAGCTTTGTTTTTTTCCCTCAAGATACTTTTAGCAATTTGGGGCACCCTGCCCTTCCAGATAAATTTGCTTATTGGTTTTTCTATTTCTGAAAAATAAGTTGTTGGGATTTTGATTGGTATTGCGTTCAATCTGTAAATCAATTTAGGTAGAATTGACATCAACTATATTTAGTCTTCCAATCCATGAACACAGTATGCCCTTCCATCTATTTAGGTCTTCTGTGATTTCTTTTAACAGTTTTTTGTAGTTTTCTTTGTATAGGTCTTTTGTCTCTTTAGTTAAATTTATTCCTAAGTATTCTATTCTTTTAGTTGCAATTGTAAATGGAATTCATTTCTTGATTTCCCCCTCAGCTTGTTCATTGCTAGTGTTTAGAAACGCTACAGATTTTTGAATGTTGATCTTGTAACCTGCTACTTTGCTGTACTCATTTATTAGCTCTAGTAGTTTTGTTGTTGTGGATTTTTCCGGGTTTTTGACGTATAGTATCATATCGCCTACAAACAGTGATAGTTTTACTTCTTCCTTTCCAATTTTGATGCCTTGTATTTCTTTTTCTTGTCTAATTGCTCTGGCTAGAACCTCCAACACAATGTTGAATAATAGTGGTGATAATGGACATCCTTGTCTTGTTCCTGATCTTAGGGGGAAAGTTTTCAATTTTTCCCCATTGAGGATGATATTAGCTGTGGGTTTTTCATATATTCCCTCTATCATTTTAAGGAAGTTCCCTTGTATTCCTATCCTTTGAAGTGTTTTCAACAGGAAAGGATGTTGAGTCTTGTCAAATGCCTTCTCTGCATCAATTGAGATGATCATGTGATTTTTCTGCTTTGATTTGTTGATATGGTGTATTACATTAATTGATTTTCTTATGTTGAACCATCCTTGCATACCTGGAATGAATCCTACTTGGTCATGATGTATAATTCTTTTAATGTGTTGCTGGATTCGATTTGCTAGAATTTTGTTGAGGATTTTTGCATCTATATTCATTAGAGAGATTGGTCTGTAGTTTTCTTTTTTTGTAATATCTTTGCATGATTTTGGTATGAGGGTGATGTTGGCTTCATAGAATGAATTAGGTAGCTTTCCCTCCACTTCAATTTTTTTGAAGAGTTTGAGCAGAGTTGGTACTAATTCCTTCTGGAATGTTTGGTAGAATTCACATGTGAAGCCGTCTGGTCCTGGACTTTTCTTTTTGGGAAGTTTTGAATGACTGCTTCAATTTCTTTACTTGTGATTGGTTTGTTGAGGTCATCTATTTCTTCTTGAGTCAAAGTTGGTTGTTCATGCCTTTCTAGGAACTTGACCATTTCATCTACATTGTTGTATTTATTAGCGTAAAGTTGTTCATAGTATCCTGTTATTACCTCCTTTATTTCTGTAAGGTCAGTGGTTATATCTCCTCTTCCATTTCTGATATTGTTTATTTGCATCCTCTCTCTTCTTCTTTTTGTCAATCTTGTTGATTTTCTCGTAGAACCAACTTCTGGTCTTATTGATTTTCTCTATTGTTTTCATGTTCTCAATTTCATTTATTTCTGCTCTAATCGTTGTTATTTCTTTCCTTTTGCTTGCTTTGGGATTAGTTTGCTGTTCTTTCTCCAGTTCTTCCAAGTGGACAGTTAATTCCCGAATTTTTGCCCTTTCTTCTTTTCTGATATAGGCATTTAGGGCAATAACTTTCCCTCTTAGCACTGCCTTTGCTGCGTCCCATAGGTTTTGATATGTTGTGTTTTCATTTTCATTCGCCTCGAGATATTTACTAATTTCTCTTGTAATTTCTTCCTTGACCCACTGGTTGTTTAAGAGTGTGTTGTTGAGCCTCCACGTATTTGTGAATTTTCTGGCACTCTGCCTATTATTGATTTCCAACTTCATTCCTTTATGACCTGAGAAAGTGTTGTGTATGATTTCAGTCTTTTTAAATTTGTTGAGACTTGCTTTGTGACCCAGCATATGGTCTATCTTTGAGAATGATCCATGAGCACTCGAGAAAAAGGTGTATCCTGCTGTTGTGGGGTGTAATGTCCTATAAATGTCTGTTAAGTCTAGCTCATTTATTGTAATATTCAAATTCTGTTTCTTTATTGATCCTCTGTCTAGATGTTCTGTCCATTGATGAGAGTGGGGAATTGAAGTCTCCAACTATTATGGTATATGTGTCTATTTCCCTTTTCAGTGTTTGCAGTGTATTCCTCACGTATTTTGGGGCATTCTGGTTCGGTGCATAAATATTTATGATTGTTATGTCTTCTTGTTTAATTGTTCCTTTTTTAAGTAGATAATACTAATTATTCCTTCTTTGTCTCTTTTAACTGTTTTACATTTGAAGTCTAATTTGTTGGACATTAGTATAGCTACTCTTGCTCTTTTCTGGTTGTTATTTGCATGAAATATCTTTTCCCAACCTTTCACTTTCAACCTATGTTTATCTTTGGATCTAAGATGTGTTTCCTGTAGACAGCATATAGAAGGATCCTGTTTTTTAATCCATTCTGCCAGTCTATGTCTTTTGATTGGGGAATTCAGTCCATTAACATTTAGTGTTATTACTGTTTGGGTAATACTTTCCTCTACCATTTTGCCTTTTGTATTATATCTATCATATCTGATTTTCCTTCTTTCTACACTCTTCTCCATACCTCTTTCTTCTGTCTTTTCTATCTGACTCTAGTGCTTCCTTTAGAATTTCTTGCAGAGCTGGTCTCTTGGTCACAAATTCTCTCAGTGACTTTTTGTCTGAAAATGTTTTAATTTCTCCCTCATTTTTGAAGGACAATTTTGCTAGATATAGAAGTCTTGGTTGGCAGTTTTTCTCTTTTAGTAATTTAAATATATCATCCCACTGTCTTCTAGTTTCCATGGTTTCTGCTGAGAAATCTACACATAGTCTTATTGGGTTTCCCTTGTATGTGATGGATTGTTTTTCTCTTGCTGCTTTCAAGATCCTCTCTTTCCCTTTGACCTCTGACATTCTAACTAGTAAGTGTCTTGGAGAACATCTGTTTGGATCTATTCTCTTTGGGGTGCGCTGCACTTCTTGGATCTGTAATTTTAGGTCTTTCATAAGAGTTGGGAAATTTTCAGTGATAATTTCCTCCATTAGTTTTTCTCCTCCTTTTCCCTTCTCTTCTCCTTCTGGGACAGCCACAACACATATATTTGTGCGCTTCATATTATCATTCAATTCCCTGAGTCCCTGCTCACATTTTTCCATTCTTTTCCCTATAGTTTCTGTTTCTTTTTGGATTTCAGATGTTCCATCTTCCAGTTCACTAATTCTAGCTTCTGTCTCTTGAAACCTACCATTGTAGGTTTCCATTGTTTTTTCATCTCTTCTACTGTATCTTTCATTCCCATAAGTTCTGTGATTTGTTTTTTCAGACTTTCTATTTCTTCTTTTTGTTCATCTCATGCCTTCTTCATGTCCTCCCTCAATTTATTGATTTGGTTCTTGAAGAGGTTTTCCATTTCTGTTCATATATTCAGAATTAGTTGTCTCAGCTCCTGTATCTCATTTGAACTATTGGTTTGTTCCTTTGACTGGGCCATATCTTCAATTTTCCTGGTGTGATTTGTTATTTTTTGGTGGCATCTGGACATTTAATCAGATTTCCCTGAGTGTGAGAACCCAGCAGGTTGAAAGACTTTCCCGTGAAGTCTCTGGGCTCTGTTTCTCTTATCCTGCCCAGTATGTGGTGCTTGTCTGTCTGCGGGTCCCACCAGCAAAAGATGTTGTGGCTCCTTTTACTTTGGAAGGCTCTCCCTGCTGTGTGCATGGTGGAGACAGAGGAAAGGTTGTAGGCTGGTTTTAATGGCTTCAAATTGCAAAGTCCTGGGATCTGAATTCCCTGAGAGAGGGACTCCACCTGAGTTGCGTTTCACCCCTCCCGTGGGGAAGGTTCATGTGGTAGAGAGCCCTGAAAGCAGCCTGTTTCTGTGTTTGGGGCAGTTGCACCTTGTGTAATCCCGGCGCCGAGCCCAGAGGCAACCGAGCCTCTGTAGAAACAGCTGCAGAAGGCTCTGTTTCACCACCTTTCCTCTTTTTCAGTTAGCCCAATAGGCGACTTCCACCTTAATCAGTTTCGCCTGAGCTGGGGGCCTACTTCTAGTAGTCAGAACTTTTCCATTAATGCCACTATTGGTGTTTGGTTGGGTTCAGTCCCTGCTACTGTTTGGAGACACTTTCCTTTCCCTCCGGGTAGCCACCTGTGGGGGAGAGGCACCGGTTGCCGGCCGTGGCTTGGGAAACTTGTGATCTGAGACCCGCTGCTGGACCGAGAAGCCACCTGTGGGGAAGGGGCACCGGTCGCCGGCCGCCGCGGTGTGGGAAACTCGTGGATCCGAGACTCGTAGCCAGTCAGGGAAGCCACCCGCAAGGGAGGGGTGTTGGCTGCCGTGGCTTGGGAAACTCGCCTCTTCGAGACTCCCAGCCTGTCCGGGAAGGAGGGAGGGAGGGGCGCCGGCCGCCAGCCACCACGGTCCGGGGAAGCGCGCGCCGCTCGGGGAGCTCACTGCAGTGGATTCTCGCAGCCAGACCAGCCAATCCAGACTGGGGTACACTGTGTGTCCGATCCCTGCCATGGCCCCGGGAGCTGTTCTGCACTGTTTCTGGTTATTTAGTAGTTGTTCTGGAGGAGGAACTAAGATGCGTGCACCTTATTAAGCCGCCATCTTGGCCCCCCCTGTTTTTTTAATTTTTAAAATCTCTTCCAGAGATAGCCTATGCATGTACAAGTCTCTATATTGATATTTCCCTTCTCTGTGTTTTCTACAGTAGTAGCCTGCTTCACACACTGTTCTGAACCTTGCTTTTTCCCCTTCACTTAATTATCTAACTTGAAGCACCTTGAAAGGATTACACCAAGGGTTGGCTCATTCTTCTCATGATTGTGGAGTTTTCTAGTATATTGATATACTAGAATTTATTTTAACAGTCCCCAACTGATGGACAATTGTGCTATTTATATCTTGGCTTTATAAACAATGTGATGATGTATTTCCTTTACCCTGGGTCCTTTTATTCAGAGGGTATATGCATTTAAAATTGGACGGGTATAGCCCAGTTTTCCTTTTAGAGTTTTCCCAGTGATGCATGGAGGTATTCCTCCCAACCAGGGCTGACAGGTAGCTATTTTGCACAGTGGGACTGTACCGGTTGTTAAAACATTGGCATACTTCTTTATCTGTTGGTAAATAGCTGCTGCTCAAGCCCCTTGAGTGTTCCACTCCGATGTCTCAGAGGCTCTAGTACTCTCATAACCCAGCAACTAAAGGATTAACGCTAGGCAGAAGAGGGAGACTTGATGTGTTCTGACTGGGTGTTAAATATTTTGATTATCACTCCTTGGATCTTTATTAATATGAAAAGTGAAAAATAGTATCACAGTAGAGTTAGTTTTTCTGTTTAAATGCCATTTCTATTTTCTTTTCTGTATATTAATTTTTTTATCGGGTTGATGTTTTGCTTCTTGATTTGAGGAGCTTAAGGTTACAAAATATCAATTCCTTATCTGTGTCATAAATATCTGTCAGTTTGCCATTTATTTTTATTTTGTTTGCAGACATTTTTATGAACATGAATTTATCACTCTTTAGTTTCATGGCTTCTGGGTTTTGTGTTATACTTAGGTCTTTTCTATACCAAGATTATAAAAAATTTTCTTGTCTTGTAGTTTCATTTTCTATTTTTAGGTATTTGATTAATTGGAAATGAATTTTGATGGAAGGGATATGGTTTAGATCCAACTTTATTTTTATCAGATGCTTCCCTGATTTGCAAGAGCACTGTTCCTACACTTACAGAATATACCGTTTTTAATCATATAATGTGAATTTGAGACCATTTCTGGATTCTTTTCTATTTCCTTGAAGCCAGTTTATGTGCATTATTACTGTTTTGTTTATTTGTTTGTTTGTTTTTGCATGGGCATGCACCAGGAATTGAACCTGGGTCCATTATTACTGTTTAAAAAATTGTAGTTTTAATATATTTTCAAGGTTTTTTACCTAGTATCTCCTCAGTACTCTTCCAGATATTTTTATAAGAATCATTGTACACCTGATTTTACATATTAACTTTAGAATTTGCTTTGTATAGTTCCTACTCCTCTCTTTAAATGGGTCAAATGGGTCATGGTAAATCTATATATTGATTTAGGAGTAACTGGAATCATTATATTATTTAATCTTTATGTTCAGGAATAGTATATAATATTCTGGTTGTTCCAGTCTTTTGTGTCTTATCTTAGTAACATTGTTTTCTTCTTGTTCAGTTTATTCCTAGATATTATGTATCATCTGTTGCTATTGCAAATGGGGTCTTCCACTCTATCTCACAACTGCTTTTTATATGTAAGAAGGCCATTAATTTCTGATTAATTTTTGTATTTGAAATACTTTTTAAGTTGATTTTCTTGGATTTCTCAGATAATATAAAGTAATACCAATTGTAAGTAAAAATAATTTTATTTCCACTTTAAAAATGTTTAACATTTTTTTCTCTTGACTATCATCAACTAGTAGCTCCAGAACAATGTTAAATAATAGTGGTAATGGACAGTTATCTGGTTCTTGACTTACAGAAATGCTTTTGGTATTTTACTGTTAAGAAGGAGACTGGCTTTTGCTTTATATATAACTTTTTATTATATTGTGCATGTGCGTGTATGTATTTCAAATGACTTTCTGGCCTACAAAGGGATTATCTAATCTTGGCCCTTTGAGTTATTGACACATTGAATATTTTTTCTATTCAGTGTTATTTTCTAAAGGTGAGTCATTTCTGGTTTTTTAATATAAACTCCAATTGGTCATTACGCATTATTACAATACAAACAGATTTTGAGGTATGATTTATACACCATCAAATCATCTATTTAAAGTATACAATTAAATGATTTTACTAAATTTTTATCCAATATATGTCCTAAATTCAATTTTAGAACATTTCCATCATCCCAGAAGTTTCCCTCATGCCCATTTGCAGTCAATCCTTGTTCCTATAGGTGTTTGTATTTGTTTTAAAGATTTGTAAATTAATATTCATTTTTTTGTGTTATCTTACTGAAGTTTATTAATTCTATGCTGCATTGTAGTTCTATGCTCTAGAACAGTTCAACGTCCATTGGAGTTACCTGTTCCTTATGGTTTGTCAGGTTTTACCTATGAAATTCACTGGGTCTGGGTTTTTTGTTTGTTTTGATAGCTCTTTGATAACACTATTTCTTTATTGGTGTTTAGTTTAGATTTGCCCTCTTTTCTGGGTTACTTTGGTAATTTATGTTTTACTAGACTATCATCCATCTCATCTAGATTTTCAAGTTGATTTGGATGGAGTTGAGCTAAGTGGTCTTTGAAAGAAGAGTTCGGTTTTTGTGATTATTTCCCCATTTTTTCTTTTTATATTATAAAGTTGATTTTTTTCTTGATTACCTTAACGGTTTATGTATTTCATTAACTTAAAAAAGCAATCTTTGTATTTGCTGCTTTTACCAAATTGTAGGATAAGTGAAAGTATTTATAAGTACTTAAGGTCTAATATTTTGGGTACTGCTGTGGATGTGTCACAAATTTTAGCAGTGTTCTCTTTAATTGGCTAGCTCTTCTACAATTTCAGCTTTAATTTCCTGTTTGAAACCAATAAAACATCTTAAGTATCCCGGTATTAAGGATTTTAGTTTTGCTACTAATTTTTAGTCTTGTTGCATCGTGATCCGAGGATGTTGTCCATATCATTTCTAGTTTTTGAAATTGATTAAGGTTTTGTTTATGGCCTCAAGCATGGACAGATTTTGGGACTATTCCATGAGCACTTTGTGGGGCGTAAAAGGTATAGACTTCTAGGAAATAAAGTTGTATATATAGCAATTAGACTTGCGTTATCGTTATTTAGGCCTTTTATACCTTTACTATTTTTTTCTCCCTGAGCTATTCCACAAATCCTTTCATCTTTAAGTGTTGGAAACAAAATAACTGATGTAAGTCCTAGCTCTCCTTTGATTCATTAGCCATTTATGCAGCTTACCATGTGCCAGGTACTATGCTAGGGGCTTTCCAATGCCACCCTCAATAGGGCTTTGGACCAGCTTCTGCAATCTTCAAAAATAAACTTAAACCCTTTAATAGATGATACTACTAAATTCATTTTATCATGCAGTCTACAAATTTCCAATGAACCAAAGTTTAGAGGCTGGTTTATGAATCTTTTCAGTCTACAGCTTCTTTTATCAGCTGACTAGGAGGCATGCTTATTTCTGTCTCCCACCCCCACACATTTCCATCATGTCCATGCTTGCCACATTCTTCCTTGGCCTACTCTCTAGTACCTAACATTGTGCCTGGAAGACCAGCAATGATCACAAAGTGGTTATGGAGTGGCCTCTCTAATAATGACCCTCTATTATTGTTCCAGCAGAAAACAGACTGGGATGATACAGGGAAGACTTAACTAAGAAACAAGTTACAAAGGTACAGGGTATAGGGAAGTCACAAGGGATAGTGCAGCGTAGTGAAGCTGTTAGTACTCTTAGGACCAAAGGAATAACAGAAGGAAATGTTTTTCAAAACCTAGAAGAGAGTTGTGTAAGAGGGAAGGCCACTATGGAAAAGCAGTGACGTTTTAGTTGAGGAGACAAACCTAGTGGTTCTTATGCAGGGCAATTATGACCCCAAAGAAACATGTGGCAATATCCAGGAACATTTTTGGTTCTCACTACTGGAGACGGGGATGTGTGCTACTGGCATATGATGGATAGAGGCCAGAGATGTTGTTCAATGTCATACAATGCAGAAAGGAGAGTGGAGAACAGAGAATGGAGAAGAATGGATTACTGGGCAAAGAGAAGATACTCATTATATAGACATTGCTATCAATGCTATGTACTCTTTTATATGCCTCTTTGTGTACCTAAGCAAAAATTTCTTTATACCTAAGTGGGACTTCTCACTTTACTAATGCAGATTTTTTAAAACTTCTTTTTTATTGTAAAATATAACATATATACAAAGAAAAGAAAGAAAAAGCAATAATTTTCAAGGTACACTTCAACATCCTCCTTCTCCCTTGATCCTTATCCCAATCTATAGGAATCTTTAGGCAATGTTCATTCTGATTTTTTGGTAGAGAAAGGGTGTGGACACTAAAGGAGAGGGGGATGTAATTAGTTGATAATCTTGGAGAGGCTGATCCCTCTGGGTTTCAGGATTTATCTGGCCTAGGAACCCTCCGGAAATTATGAGTTCCAGGAAAGCAAAATTAGCGCATGAAACTTTTACAGAATCTCAGTTCAAGCCCTAGGTGTTGTTAAGAGTTAACAGGAGTGAACTTGGTTGGTGTTGAGCAAATGTGGCAATTAGCGCTCTCTAACTGAAGCTTGCATGAGAGTAGCCTCCGGAATAGCCTCTTAACTCTATTTGATCTCTTCTAGCCACTGATGCCTTTTTTATTACACTTCTTTTCCCCCTTTTGGTCAGGAAGGTGTTGTTGATCCCACAGTGCCAGGGCAAGGCCCAGGAACAAGGATCTATATTGTCAGGGAGATTTTTCACCCATGTCACTCCCAGTTTGGGGGGGAGGGTAATGATTTTCCTTGCAGAGTTGGGCTTAGGGAGAGGCCACATTTCAGCAACAAAACTGGTTTCTTGGAAGCTACTTTTAGGTATCCTTATAGGTGGTCTTAGCTTCTCCAGTACAGAAATAAGTTTCATAAGGGCAAGACTCAAAATCAAGGGCTTGGCCTATTTTCTTGTGAGTTCCCAATGATTGGATTGGGATCCAGTCATTGGGAACTCACAAGCAGATAGGATTTTTCTTGTGAGGATTTCTCAGATGGGAAAGTTTAATGGTTCCATTTTTTTTTTCCTTTGGATCCTCGAGGGACTACTGATACTTTTAATTATCAGCCTACCATAGTCTGAGATGTATCCTGGTATTACATTAAGCTATACAGAATTACAAGGCCCCATTCCCATTCTGGACTCTAGGAGTTTGGGTTGTTTAAATGAGTTATCCAGACAGGTTGATTTAGATTGTATGCTACAGAAAATTTAGGTTCTAGACATAATAAACCTCTCTGCCCTTAGTCTCATATAGTAGGTGAGAGTCTAGAGTACATATACTATCATCTTTTACCCTGTATTCTGATTTACCTTAGTCCAAGCTAGATTGGCTTCATTTTGTCTCTAATTGAAGCCTGATCTCTTTCTCAGATACCTTATTATTCTATATAGCCATGATATCTTTCATGGCTGCAGCACTCCATTTCTAGGTCCTGGGAATACCAAGAAGGTATAGTTCAGTGTCTCAGAATCTAGAAACACACTTCCAACTTCAGACTAAGTGTGGCTACTACAAGGGCTTACGATCTGAGCTCCCATTTTCTTATAAGTATTTTCTGAAAGAAACCTTAGCATATTTGTTCTTTGCTTCTGGCTTATTTTGCACAATACGTTGTCCCCAGGGTCTGTTGTGTGCATCTCAGTATCCTTCCTTTCTGTAGCCACACCACATTCCATCATATAAATGTATTACAGTGTGCCATTCTGCTTCTTAGTCACTGTGTTCTTCAGCTCCCTTCACCTACTGGACATCATGGATAATACCTAAAATAAACCATATCTTACAGTATCCTCACTTGGTTGTACAGTCAGCAGCACTCTCAATTTTAGACAGTTTTCCTTGGTTCATAGTGACAAAGAAACAACAAACACAGAGTTATCAAATGTCAAATCAAAACTACCCCCATCACTGGTCCCTTCCCCCCGTTTAGTTGCCCCTGGTAGTGCTGTGGTACTATTGATGTCTTCCTGTTAACTATTGGTCATAGTGTGAATTTTCAGTTTTCCCCAATAACCCTCTACTGTTGACCCTTTGTCCAAAATCAAAACTTTGAGATAGTTTGTGCAAGAACTTATTTATAATTGTAGATTTAATCAGTGGGATACATGGCACTATACATCCCCTTTCAATCATATTTACTTCAATATGGGAATGTTACTTATAAACCCACTGATTAGTTACCATAACTTTTATCTGGTCCTTGCATTTAAGTTCAATCTCATTAGGTAACCTTTCCCCCATCTCTAGCTTCTGTGTACCTTGGATATTCTACAGTGTAACCTCTGAGATTACCTTTACCAGAGTCATAATAGTGAAATCATACAGTATCTGTCCTTTTGTCTGACTTATTTCACTCAGCATTATGTTCTCAAGATTCTTCCACTTAGTCATATGCTTTGGGACCTCATTTCATCATACTGCTGTATAATATTCCATTGTATGTATATGCCACATTTTGTTTATCCACTTGTCTGTTGATGGGCACTTGGCTTTTTCCATCTTTTGGCAATTGTGAATAGTGCTGTTACGAATATTGGTGTGCAAATGTCTGTTTGTGTCATTGCTTTCAGCTCTTCTGGGTATATGCTGAATATTTATATTGCCAGGTCATAAAGCAACTCAATATTTAGTTTTCTAAAGAATCGCCAAATTGTTTTCCACAGTGGCTATATACCATTATATATTCCCACCAACAGTGAATAAGTGTTCCAATTTCTCCACAACCTCTCCAAAATTTGTTGTTTTCTGTTTAATAGGAGCCTCTTTTATAGGTGTGAGGTGATATTGCATTGTCATCTTGATCGCATTTCCCTTTTAGTTAACGAAGATGAGCAGCTCTTCAAGTGCTTTTTAGCCATTTGTATTTGGTCTTTGGGAAAGTGTCTTTATATCTTCAGCCCATTTTATAATTGGGTTGTTTGTTCTTTTGTTGAACTTTGTGTGCACAGGATATTAAACTTTCTGACATCTGGTTTCCATATATTTTCTCCAATGAGTTGGCTGCCTTTCCACCTTTTTGACAAAGTCCTTTGAGGCATAGAAGCTCTTGAAATTAAGGAGTTCCCATTTATGTATTTTTTTCTTTTCCTGCTTGTGCTTTAGAAGTGAAGTTTAAGAAACAACCTCCTATCACTGGATCTTGAAGATGTTTCCCTGCATTTTCTTCTAGAAGTTTTATGATACTGGCTATTACATTTGAGATTTAATCCATTAAATTTTTTAAAATTGTATGCTATGTATACAAAGCAAAGAAAGAAAAAAGCAATAGTTTTCAAAGCACTCTTAACAAATAGTTATAGGACAGATTCTAGAATTTGTCATGGGCTACCGTACCATCATCTCAGATTTTTCCTTCTAGTTGCTCCAGAACATAGGGGGCTAGAGGAATAAATATTTTTTTTATCATCGCAATTGACCTTTTTTATTTCTTTTTTTGTGAAAAATAACATTTATACAGAAAAGCAATAAGTTTCAAAACACAGCACAACAATTAGTTGTAGAACAGATTTCAGGGTTTGGTATGGGTTACAATTCCACAATTTTAGGTTTTTACTTCCAGCTGCTCTAAGATACTGGAGACTAAAAGAAATATCAATTTAATGATTCAGCAATCATATTTACTTGATAAACTCTACCTTCTCTGTATAACTCCACCATCAACTTTGATCATCAAGGGGTTTTTGGGCTATGGCCATTCTAACGTTTCCATGTTGGAAGGGGCTGTCAATAATATGGGGTAGGGAGATAGAACTAGCTGATATTATAGAGAGGCTGGTCTCTTTAGATTTCAGGATTTATCTGGTCCAGGAACCCATCTGGAGGTTGTAGGTTTCTGGAAAGTTACCCTAATGCATGGAACCTTTGTAGAATCTTATATATTGCTCTAGATGTTTAAGATGGTTTTGATTGGGGTTTGGTTGGGATTTGGCAAGTTATGATAGGTAGCAATGTCTAACTAAAGCTTACATAAGAATGACCACCAGAGTAGCCTCTCAACTCTTTTTGAACTCTCTCAGGCCCTGATACTTCATCAGTTACACTTCTTTTCTCCCTTTAGGTTAGGATAGAATTGTTGGTCTCATGGTGCCAGGGCCAGGCTCATCCCTGGGAGTCATCTCCTACACCACCAGGGAGACTTTCACCTCTGGATGTCATGTCCCACGTAGGAGGGAGGGCAATGATTTCACTTGCAGAGATGGGCTTAAGAGAGAGTGAGGCCACATATGAGCAACAGAAGAGGTCCTCCAGAAGTAACTCTCAGGCGCACTGTTCTAGTTTGCTAGCTGCCTGAATGCCATATACCAGAAACAGAATGGCTTTTAAAAAGGGGAATTTAATAAGTTGCTAGTTTATAGTTCTAAGGCTGAGAAATGTCCAATCAAAGGCATCCATCCAGGGAAAGATACCTTGGGTCAAGAAGGCTGATGAAGTTCAGGGCTTCTCTCTCAAGTGAGAAGGCACGTGGTGAATACGGCGTCATCGGCTAGCTTTCTCTCCTGGCTTCCGGTTTTATGAAGCTCCCCGGGAGGCATTTTCCTTCTTCATCTCCAAAGGTCACTGGCTCATGGACTCTCTGCTTCGTGGTCCTGCAGCATTCTCTGCTCTCTCCGAATCTCTTCATTCTCCAAAATATTTCCTCTTTTATAGGACTCCAGAAACTTATCAAGTCCCATCCAAATGGGTGGAGACATGCCTCTAGCTAATCCAGTTTAACAATCACAATTGATTAAATCACATCTCCAGGGAGATGATCTGATTACAGTTTCAAACATACAGTATTGAATAGGGATTATGCTACCTTTATGAAATGGGATTTTGATTAAAACATGGCTTTTCTAGGGTACGTACGTTCTTTCAAACCAGCACACACACCTATAGGTAGGCTAAGCTTTTCTGCTACTTACATAAGCTTCACAAGAGTAAGCCTGAAGATCAAGGGCTTGGCCTATTGATTTGGGGGTCCCTATGTTTGATACAGTGTTAAGAATTTCCATGGTGGTAAAGTTTAATAGTTCCATATTTTTTCTCCCATCCCTCTATGGATTTTGACAATACTTTTTGATAATTTGCTTAATATATTCTAGGATCTATCCAGGCATTTACATTAAGCTGCACAGGATTAAAGGCCCTCATTCTTATTCTGGGCTCCCTGTATTTTGATTGTTTGAATGAGCTATCCAGACAGGTTGAGTTAGATTATGTGCTATAGAAAATTTAGGTTCTGGACAAAATAAACCTCTCTTCCTTTGGTCTCAAAGAATAAGTGAGATTCTAAAATATACACAATGTCTTCCTTACCCCTGTGTTCTGAATTACCTTAATCCCAACCTGATCAGCTTCGTTCTTATCACTAAATACCCGGTTTTACATACATAAAACAGCCTCTCAAAATCCAGAACTAATAATTACCACAGTATACTAAATGCGTCTGCTAAAAGAACTTACAATCTAGGCCCCTGTTTTCTTATAAACATTTTCTAAACGAGACCATACAATAATTGTTTTTCATTTCCAGCTTATTTTGCCTCACCAAATGTCCCACAGGTTCAGTCACATCATCGCATGCCTCACGACTTCATTCCTTATTGTAGCCGCACAATATGCAATCATATGTGTACACTATTGTTCGCCAACCTACTTCTCAGTTGGTGCATCCTTCAGCCACCTGCATTCATTAGGCATCATGTATAATGCTCAAAGTCTTAACACTCAATTTTAGATAATTTCATTGTTCCCAAAAGAAAGAAAATCAGTGAACACACCCTCATCAAATAGGAAATCTAAACCTCCCCTTAACTCTTGTCCCTCCCCCCATTTTTTATCCCTGTTGTTGCTGTGGTATTGCTAATGTTTTCCTGTTAAACATAACCCATAGCATGCAATAGCAGTTTTCCCCTGTACCATGGACTTAATCTTTGTATACGAATCATACCTTTGAAGTAGATCTTGCAAGAACTTATTTATATTTCTAGTGTTTATCAGTGAGACACATAGGTCTATATAACCCCTTTCAATCACATACACCTTCAGTATGCTAATATTACTTATTGACTCACTCATTACTTATGCCTTCACTTCTATCTATTCCCTCACATTTGAGCTCAACCTCATTAGCTAACCATTCATCCATCTCTAGCTTCTATATCCCCTATATTCTGTATTATAAGCCTAGAATTTTACCTTTACCGTGGTCATAAAAGTGGAGTCATACAGTATCCTTTTGTGTCTGGCTTATTTCACTCAGCATTGTGTCCTCAAGTCTCATTCATCTTGTCATGTGCTTTGGGATGTCATTTTGTCTTACTGCTGCATAATATTCCATTATATGTATATACCACATTTTGTTAAGCCACTCATTTGTTGATGGACATTTGGATTGTTTCCATCTTTTGACCATTGTGAATAAGGCTGCTATGAATATTGATGTGCAAATATCTGTTTGTGTCACTGCTTTCAGCTCTTCTGGGTATATACCAAGCAGTGCTATTGCTGGGCCATAGGGCAACATGATATTTCGTTTTCTAAGGAATTGCCAAACTGTCTTCCATAGCAGCTGTACCATTATACATTCCCACCAGCAATGCATAAGTGTCCCAATTTCTCCACATCCTCTCCAACATTTATGGTTTCCTGTTTGTTTAATAGCAGCCATTCTTATAGGTGTGAGGTGGTATCTCATTGTAGTCTTGATCTGCATTTCCCTTATAGTCAATGAAAATGAGCATCTCTTCATGTGCTTTTGAGTCATCTGTATTTGCTCTTCAGAAAAATGCCTATTCATATCTTTAGCCCATTTTATAATTGGATTGTTTGTTCTTTTGTTGTTGAGTTGTATGATTTCTTTGTATATACAGGAAATCAAACTTTTGTCTGATATGTGATTTCCAAATATTTTCTCCCATTGAGTTGGCTGCCTCTTCACCTTTTTTACAAAATCTTTTGAGGTACAGGAGCATTTGATTTTTTTTTTTTTTTTTTACATGGGCAGGCACCGGGAATCGAACCCAGGCCCTTGGGCATGGCAGGCAAGCACTCTTACCTGCTGAGCCACTGTGGCCCGCCTGGAGCATTTGATTTTGAGGAGTTCCTATTTATCTATTTTTTTTGTTGTTGTTGTTATTGCTTGTGCTTTGAGTGTAAGGTTTAGGAAGCTATCTCCTATTACTAGGTCTTGAAAATGTTTCCCTACATTTTCTTCTAGAAGCTTTACGGTACTAGTTCTTATATTTAGGTATTTGATCCACTTTGAGTTAATTTTTGTATAGGGTATTAGGTAAGGGTCCTTTTTCATTCTTTTGGCTATTGATAGCCAGTTCTCACATGCCAATTTATTGAAAAGACTGTTTTGTCCCAGTTCAGTGGATTTGGTGGCCTTGTTAAAAATCAGTTTACTGTAGCTTTGGTGGTCTGTTTCTGAACTCTCATAGATTTGGTGTTCTATTTCTGCATTCTCGATTCAATTCCATTGGTCAATACTTCTATCTTTGTGCCAGTATCATGCTGTTTTTGCCACTGTGGCTTTATAATAAGTTCTACAGTCATGAAGTGTTAATCCTCCCACTTTGTTCTTTTTTAGGATGCTTTTAGCTATTCAGGGTCTCTTTCCCTTCCAGATGAATTTGCTGACTGGATTTTCCAAGTCTTCAAAGTACGTTGTTGGAATTTTGACTGGTATTGCATTGAATCTGTTGATCAGTTTGGGTACAATTGATATCTTAACTGTATTTAACCTTCCTATCCAGGAATATCTTTTCACCTACTTAGATCTTCTTTGATTTCTTTTAGCAATGTTATATAGTTTTCTGTGTACAAATCCTTTACATCCTTGTTACATTCATTGCTAGGTACTTGATTCTTTTAGTTGCTATTTTTGAATGGAGTTTTTTTCCTTAACTGACTCCTCAGTTAGGTCATTGTTTGTGTATAGAAACGTTACTGATTTTTGCACATTAATTTTATATCCTGCCACCTTGCCGAATTTGTTTTTTAGCTCAAGTAAGTTTGTTGTATATTTCTCAGGATTTTCCAAATATGAATGTTTTACTTCTTCCTTTCCAGTTTAAATGCCTTTTATTTCTTTTTCCTGCCTGATTGCTCTAGATGAAACTTCTAGTACAATGTTAAATAATAGTGGTGACAGAAGGCATCCCTGTCTCATTCCCAATCTTAAGGAGAAAGCTTTCAGTGTCTCCCCATTGAGTACAAAGCTGGCTATGGATTTTACATATTTGCCCTTTACCATATTGATGAAGTTACCTTTGATTCCTATCTTTTGAAGTGTTTTTACCAGAAAAAGATGTTGAATTTTATCAAATGCTTTTTCAGCATCAATCGAGATGATCATGTGATTTTTCCCCCTTTCAATTTATTAATGTGCTGTATTATATTAGTTAATTTTTTGTGTTGAACCTCCTTGCATTCCTGGTATAAACCCCACTTGGTCATGGTTGGATTCAATTTGCTAGTATTTTGCTGATATTTTTTTGCACCTATGTTCATAAAGGAGATTGGCCTGTAGTTTTCTTTTCTTATAGCTACTTTACATGGTTTTAATATTAGAATGATATTAGCCTCATAAAATGAGTTAGGTAGTGTTCCTTTTTCTTCAATTTTTGGAAAAGTTTGAGCAGGAATGGTGTTAATTCTTTTGGAATGCTTGATGAAATTCCCCTGTGAAGGCATCTGTCACTGGGCTTTTCTTTGTAGGAAGATTTTTGATGACTGATTGAATTTCTTTACTTGTGAATGTTTTTTTGAAATCTTCTTTTTCTTTCTGAGTCAGTGTGCCTTGTTTGTGTGTTTCCAGGAATTTGTCCATTTCATGTAAGTTGTTTAGTTTTTGGGAGATAGTTGTTCATAAAATCATCTTATGTATCTTTTATTTCTTCAGGGTCTGTGGTAACACACCCCTTCTCATTTCTGATTTTGTTTATTTGAATCCTCTTTTTTTTTTCTTTGTCAGTTTTGCTAGTGGCCCGTAAATTTTATTGATTTTCTCAAAGAATCAACTTTTGGTTTTATTGATTCTTTCTATTGTTCTTTTGTTCTCCCAGTCATTTAACTCTGCTTTAATCTTTGTTATTTTTCTTCTTCTATTTGCTTTGGGGTTAGTTTGCTATTCTTTCTCAAGTTCCTCCAGCTGAGCAATTAAGTCCTCAATTTCTTCTCTTTCTTGTTTTTTAATATAGGCATTTAGGGCAATAAAATTTCCCTCTCAGCACAGCCTTTGCCGCATCCCATAAATTCTGGTATGTTGTATTCTTATTTTCATTCATCTCCAGACAGCTACTGATTTCTCTAGCAAGTTTTTCTTTGACCAACTGGTTGTTTAAGGGTGTTATTTAATCTCCATATATTTGTGAATGTTCTTGTTCTTTGGTGGTTATTGATATCCAGCTTCATTCCATTGTGATCAGAGAAAGTGATCAAAGAAAGAATTTCAAAGCTTTTAAATTTATAAAGACCTATTTTGTGCCCCAACATATGAACTACCCTGGAGAATGTTCCATGAGCACTAGAGAAGAATGTATATCCTAGTGTTTGGGGGTGCAATGACCTATATATGTTAGATCTAGTTCATTTAGCAAGTTGTTTAATTTCTCTATTTCCCTGTTGAGCTTCTATCTGGTTGCTGTATGTATAGAGGAGAGTGGTGTATTGAAGTCTCTTACTATTATTGTTGAAACATCTATTTTTCATGGGCAGGCACTGGGAAGTGAACCCAGGTCTGTGGCATGGCAGGAGAGAACTTTGCCACTGAGCCACCATAGCCTGCCCGCTCCTTTCAGTTTTGCCAATGTCTGTCTTTTGTACTTTGGAGCTCCTTGACTGGGAGCACAAACATCATGATAGTTATTTCTTCTGGTGGATTGACACTTTGTCTTTGTCTCTTATGATGTCCTTATATTTAAAGTCTATTTTGTCTGATATTAGTTTAGCTACTCCTGCTTTCTTTTGCTTACAACTTGCATGGGACATCTTTTTCCATCTGCTTTAGTTTGCTAGCTGCTGGAATGCAATATACCAGAAACAGAATGGCTTTTAAAAAGGGGAATTTAATAAGTTGCTAGTTCACAGTTCTAAGGCCGAGAAAACGTCCCAATTAAAACAAGTCTATAGAAATGTCCAGTCAAAGGCATCCATCCAGGAAAAGATCCCTTGGTTCAAGAAGGCTGATGAAGTTCAGGGTTTCTCTCTCAAGTGAGAAGGCACATGGCGAACACAGGGCTTCTCTCTCGGCGGGAAGGGCACATGGCGAACACTGTGTTATCTGCTAGCTTTCTCTCCTGGCTTCCAGTTTCATGAAGTTCCCTGGGAGGCATTTTCCTTCTTCATCTCCAAAGGTCACTGGCTCATAGACTCTCTGCTTCGTGGTGCTGCAGCATTCTCTGCTCTCTCTGAATCTCTCATTCTCCAAAATGTTTCCTCTTCTATAGGACTTCAGAAACTAATCAAGACATACCGAAATGGATGGAGACATGCCTCTAGCTAATCCAGTTTAACAACTACACTTGATTAAATCTCATCTCCAGGGGGATGATCTAATTACAGTTTCAAACATACAGTGCTAAATAGGGATTAGAAGGAGCGGCTGCCTTTACAAAATGGGATTAGGATTAAAATATGGCTCTTCTAGGGTACATACATCATTTCAAACCAGCACACCATCCTCTCACTTTCAATCTATTTGTATCCTTGTGTCTAAGATGAGTCTTTTGTAAATAGCATATAGCTGGATTATATTTCTTAATCCATTCTGCCAACCTTTTAATTGGTAAATTTAGTCCCTTAACATTCAAAGTTATTACTGAAAAGACGTTTCTTGAATCCACCATCTTATCTTTTGGATTTTATTTGTCAGATCAATATATTCTTTTCCTTCTTTCTCTTTTTATCTTTTAAGTTATGCTTACTGGTGGTCTTCAATTCTGGGACCTCCTCCAGACCTCCCTCTCTTGTCTTTTTTTTCAGCTGGCAGAACTCCCTTTAATGTTTCTTGTAGGGCCAGTCTGTTGTTGACAAATTCTTTCAGTATTTGTTTGTCTTAAAATTTTAATCTCATCCTCAGTTTTGAAGAACAATTTTGTTGGATACAAAATTCTTGGCTGGAAGTCTTTCTCTTTCAGGATCTTAAATATATCATACCACTGCCTTCTCATCTCCATGGTGCCAGTTGAGTAGTCTGAACTCAGTCTTATATGGTTACCCTTGAATGTAGTGGATTGTTTTTTTTTCCTCTTGCTGCTTTCAGGATTTTCTGCTTCTCTTCAACATTTGACAGACTGATTAGTAAGTGTCTTGGGGAAGGCCTATTTGGATCGTTCTATTTAGAGTTCGTTGAACTTCTTTGACATGCATATTTATGTCCTTTATAAAGGTTGGGACATTTTCCCCCATTATATTCTCAACTAATCTTCTTAGCCCTTTTCTCTTCTCCTTCTGGGACATAGATGATTCTTATATTTGTGGGCTTTGTTTTGTCCATCATTTCCCTCAGGTCCAATTCAAGTTTTTCCATCTTTTTTTTGCCATTTGCTGTTTTAAATGTTCATAATCAGTTGTCTTGCCCTCTAGCTCACTTATTCTTTCTTCTGCCTCTTCAAATCTGCTGTTGTTTGTCTCTAGTATGTTTTTTATTTGTTCTACAGCATCTTTAATCTCTGTGATGTCTGCTATTTTTCTATTTATTCTTTCAAATTCCTCTTTATGCTCTTTTACTGTCTTCTTGATCTTCTTTATATCATTAGGATCCCATTTTTTTAATTTAGTAGAGTTATATGAGCATCTTTGATTAGTAGTTTCAATGTCTGTTTCTACTCTGGTGGTTTTTTTAAAAATAATTAATTAATTAATTTTTTCATTCTTTTTTGTTTTTTAAAATTTTTTATTAAAAAAATTACAAGAAAGAAACAAACATTCTTAACATTTGCTCATTCTGTTCTACATATATAAGCAGTGATTCACAATATCATCACTTAGTTGCATATTCAGCATTTCTTAGAACATTTGCATCAATTCAGAAAATAAATAAAAAGACAACAGAAAAATAAAATGAAAACAGAAAAAAAAAGATTATACATACCATACCCCTTACCCCTCGATTTCACTGATCACTAGCATTTCAAACTAAATTTATTTTAACATTTGTTCCCCCTATTATTTATTTTTATTCCATATGTTCTACTCATCTGTTGACAAGGTAGATAAAAGGAGCATCAGACACAAGGTTTTCACAATCACACAGTCACATTGTGAAAGCTATATCATTATACAATCATCATCAAGAAACATGGCTACTGGAACACAGCTCTACATTTTCAGACAGTTCCCTCTAGCCTCTCCAATACATCTTTTTTTATTTATTTATTTTTTATTTTTCTTTTCTTTTTTTTTTAACATGGGCAGGCACCAGGAATCGAACCCGGGTCCTCTGGCATGGCAGGCAAGCATTCTTGCCTGCTGAGCCACGTGGCCCCCCCTTTCCATTACATCTTGACTAACAAGGTGATATCTATTTAATGTGTAAGAATAACCTCCAGGATAACCTCTCTACTCTGGAATCTCTCGGCCATTGACACTTTATTTTGTCTCATTTCACAATACCCCTTTTGGTCGAGAAGGTTTTCTCAATCCCTTGATGCTGGATCTCAGCTCATTCTAGAGTTTTTCTCAATCCCTTGATGCTGAGTCTCAGCTCATTTTAGGATGTCTGCCCCACATTGCCAGGAAGGTTTACACCCCTGGGAGTCATATCCCACGTAGACAGGGGGAGGGTGGTGAGTCTGCTTGCTGTGTTGGCTGGAGAGAGAGGCCACATCTGAGCAACAAAAGAGGTTCTCTTGGGGGTGACTCTTAGGCCTAATTTTAAGTAGGCTTGACTTATCCTTTGTGGGGTTAAGTTTCATATGAACAAACCCCAAGACTGGGGGCTCAGCCTACAGCTTTGGTTGTCCACACTGCTTGTGAGAATATCAAGAATTCAACTTGGGGAGGTTGAATTTTCCCCTGTTCTCACTGTTCCCCAAAGGGGACTTTGCAAATACTTTTCCACTCACTGATCAAATCACTCTGGGATTCATTGGGGCATCACTGTGGATAAACCAACAAAATCTTATGTCCTACCCAAGGTTCCATGTACTTATGTTGTTCAACCAACTATCTACATAAGTTATATTAGGAGATGCACTAGTGAAAATAGAAATTTTGTGCCAAATAAATATTTTTTTGCTTTAGTCTCACACATAAGTTGAAATTTTAGAATATTAATTACCATCTATTTTAGCACCGTGCAGTAATGACATTCCTTTGTTCTTCCTCATGCAAAAACATTTTTTAAATTTGTACGTTTAGTCACTATCATTATATACTCTAGGCATTCCTAGATTATATGACCTCAGTCTTTATCATCTATCTTTCATTGTGATTTCATTTATGCCCCTAGCCCTTCTCTCTCTGTCATTCCCACATTCAGCTTCATTCAGTATTTTAACATAATTGTATTACAGTTAGGTAGTATTGTGCTGTCCATTTCTGAGTTTTCATATTCAGTCCTGTTGCACAATCTGTATCTCTTCAGCTCCAATTACCCAGTGTCTTACCCTATTTCTATCTTCTGGTGGTCTCGGTTACCAACGAAATATTCCAAGTTTATTCACTAATGTCAGTTCATATCAGTGAGACCATACAGTATTTGTCCTTTTATTTTGGCTAATCTCACTCAGCATAATGTCCTCAAGGTCCATCTATGTTGTTACATACCTGTTTCCTTTTTTTTTTTTTTTCTTTTTCCATCAGCCCTGTCCCCCTTGGCACCAGGGCAAAAATGAGTGACCTCCCCTTTGACCAGGTTCACCTGAGCTGGGGGCCTACTTTTAGTAGTCAGAATTTGTTAATTAATTCCACAATTGGTGTTTGGTTGAGTTCTGCCCCTGCTGCTGGTAAAGTCTCTTTCCTTTCCCCTCTGGGAAGCAGCCTGTGGGGGAGGGACACCGGCCGCCACAGCTTGGGGAACTCACGGTTCTGGGGGGGGGCTCACAGCTGGTCCAGCTGGTCCAGACTGGGTTACAGTGTGTGTTTGGTCACTGATGTGGCCCCAGGAGCTGTTCTGTATTGTTTCTGGTTATTTAGTAGTTGTTCTGGAGGACAAACTAAAATGCGCACATTGTTAAGCCGCCATCTTGGCCTGGAAGTTGTCCTCCTCCAGTGTTTTAATTTGGTTGTTAGGCTGGACTATAGCTGTCTGTATCATGATATGCTTAGTGACCTTCTGTTGTCTTCACCACATGTGTCTTGATTGGTTTACTCTAGAAGTTGATTTCTTACAGTAGTTAAAGGTCTGCATTTGCAGGATGGATTTGGAGCAGGATGTGGGTCACGGGTGGGACACAACAATGCAGTGGTGTGTTGCATCGCAGGTTTTAAGTGTAGTCTGGGGATGTTAGGCTGGTGCTTGTGAGCATAGGCACCCAGCTGTGGGGAGGATGTGGCTGAGAGGGTGCGCCGGGCTGGTGGGGCGGGGCCCTGGTGTGAGCAGGTCCAGGGCACAGGGCCCTTTGTGCGCATGTGCAGCACTCAGGGCAACAGGTTAGCATTGCGCTTCTGTGGGTTGGGGGCGGATGTGGCCTGGCTGTGCATATCAATGCCTGCCCAGGTCTGGGGTGTGGGACTGTGGGCTGTGTGTGTGCGCATGCACAGAACTGGGAGTGCTGTGAACCAGTGTACACGTGCGCAGGAGCAGACTGGGGCTGCGTGACTGTATGGGTTGGGGGTAGGTGTAGCTTCCAAGTAAGCTGCAGCCTTCATCTGCTGGGAACCACCTGCAGGGGGCAGGGAGGGGGAGGTAGGGTTCAGGAGGGGTTGGAAGGAGACTGCACTTTTGCAGAAGAAGTGGGTTGGAATGGGGCAGACATGCACGTTCTTGGGGTGGGGTGTGGGGCTGGTACGCATGGGGTGGGGTGGCGGTGCTGGGGTGCTTAGAGCATGGGGAGGGGAGATGGGTGACATGGTTCAGGTCCGTGGGGTATGGGGTGAGTTGTGGGTCACGGGGTTGTGCCAGTGAGGGTAGTGTGTTCAAGGAATGTGGCTTGGCTTACTTCCATCTCCCCGGTCTCTCTATCTCCTCCTCTCCCCATCTACCCCATTCGTACTCCTGAGGGCTCTGGGTTTCTATCTTAGGTTGTTTGTACCAGCTGGACCATCTCTGATTATCTGCTTTTCTGATCCTCAGCTTTAGAAAACAGGGTCTCCCTATGTAGTGTAGAATACCCTCCCCTTATACCTTGGAATCGCCATTTCAGTTGCCCTTCCATCCCTTTTCTAGCTGTTCCTTGGGGCAGGGGAGTTTTAATTCTTTTTTAATTTTTGAATAGGGTGTAAGATAGGGGTCCTCTTTCATTCTTGTGGCTATTGATATCGAATTCTCCCATGGCTATTTATTAAAGACTGTTCTGTCCCAGTTCAGTGGATTTGGGGGCCTTATTAGAGATCAGTTGTCCATAGAATTGGTGGTGTATCTCTACCCTCTGTATTCAGTTTGACTGGTCAGTCCTATCTTTGTGCCAGTACTATGCTGTTTTGACCACTGTGGCTATATAATAAGCTTTAAAGTCAGGACATATTAGTCTTCCACTTCACTCTTCTTTTTTAGGATATCTTCAGCTATTTGGGGGCTTTTTCGCTTTCAAATAAATTTGATAATTAGCTTTTCTAAGTCTTCAGAGTACGTTGTTAGGGATTTTGATTGGTATTGCATTGAATCTGTAGATCAATTGGGACAATATTGTCATCTTAATGACATTCAACCTTCCTATCCATGAGCATGGGGTGTCTTTCTATGTATTTAGGTGATTTTTAAATTTCTTTCAACAATGTTTTGTAGTTTTCTATGTACAAGTCCTTGACATCCCTAGTTAGACTTATTCCTAGATATCTGATTCTATTGTTCACTGTTTGAATGGATTTTTTTCCTTAATTGTCTCCTCAGTTATGTCACTACTTGTGTATAGAAACATTACTGTTTCTTGTACAGTAATCTTATATCCTGCCACTCTGCTGAATTTGTTTATTAGTCCAAGTCACTTTGTCATAGATTTCTCAGGGATCATATCATCTGCAAATAATGAAAGTTTTACTACTTCTCTTATTCAGATGCCTTTTATTTATTTCTTCTGTCTAATCCTCCAGCTAGGATTTCTAGTAAAATATTGAATAATAGTGGTAGCGGTGGGCATCCTTGTCTCATTCCCGATCTTAGGGGAAATGATTTCAATCTGTCACCATTAAGTATGATGCTGGCTATGGGTTTTTCATATTTGCCCTTTATGATATTGAGGATGTCTCCTTTGATTTTTACCTTCTGAAGTGTATTTATCAGGAAAGGATGCTGAATTTTGTTGAATGCCTTTTCAGCATCAGTTGATATGATTATGTGATTTTTTCCCCTTTTGATTTGTTAATGTGCTATATTACATTGACTGTAATTTTCCTGTGATTTAACACAAGAGAATGTTGAATGACCTTATATTTCTGGTATAAACCCCACTTGATCATGATGTTTAATTCTTTTAATGTCACTGGATTCAATTTGTGAGTATTTTGTTGAGAATTTTTGCATCTATGTTCATTAGGGAGATTGGTTTGTAGTTTTCCTTTCTCATAGCATCTGTATCCGTTTTTGGGTTTAGAGTGATGTTAGTCTCATAAAATGAGTTAGGTTCGGTTCCTTTTTTTCCCTCAGTTTTTTGGAAGATTTTGAGCAGGATTGGTACTCTTTTGGAATGTTTGAAAAAATTCTCCTGTGAAGCCATCTGGTTCTGGGCTTTTCTTTGTGGGATGATTTTTTCATGACTGATTGAATCTCTATATTTGTAATTGGTTTGTTGAGATCGATTTCTTTTCAAGACAGTATAGGTAGTTTGTGTGTTTCTAGGAATTTGTCAACTTCATCTAGTTGTCTCGTTTGTTGTATTGTTCATTGTATTCTTATAATTTAAAAAATTCCTTCAGGATCTATGGTAATTACCACCTCTCATTTCTGATTTTGTTTATTTGCACCCTTCCTCTCTTTTATTTCTTTGCCAGTCTAGCTAAGTGTCCATCAATTTTACTGATTTTTCTCAAAGAACCAACTTTCAGTTTTGTTGATTCTATTGTTGTTCTCCAATTCATTTATTTCTGCTTTAATCTTCGTTATGTCTTATCTTTTATTTGCTTAGTTTGGGATTAGTTTGCTGTTCATTTTCTAATTTTTCCAGGTGAACAGTTAAGTCTTCTTTTTTGTGCTAGTTCTTGTTTTTTAATATAGGCATTTAGGGTGATAAATTTCCCTTTCAGCACTGCCTTTGCCACATCCCATAAGTTCTGATATGTGGTATTCTCCTTATTATTTGTCTCCAGATATTTGCTCTTTTCTCTAGCAATTTCTTCTTTATTTAAGAATATGTTTAATCTCCATATATTTGTGAAAGCTTTGTTTTTTTTTGGTGATTATTAAAATCTAGCTTCATTCTGTTGTGGTCGGAGAAAATGCTTTGGATAATTTCAATCTTATTAAATTTATAAAGACTTATTTTGTATCCCAGCATATAAGAAGAAACAACAATAAAATGTTTATGTCCCCAATCAAGAAGCTCCAAAATACATGAGGCAAACATTGGCAAAACTGAAGGGAGCTATAGATGTTTGAATAATAACACAGGGGGACTTCATTTCATATTGGCAAATAGTCCCTTTTATTAATATGTAGTGTCCTTCTATTTTATCTGATATTAGTATAGCTACTCCTTTCTTTTGGTTACAGATTGCATGGTACATCTTTTTTCATCCTTTCACTTTCAATCTATTTGCATCCTTGGGTCTTGCAAACAGCATATAGATGGACTATGAATTTTAATCCATTCTGCCAGTCTGTATCTTTTATTTGGTGAATGGAGTCCATTAATGTTCAGAGTTATTACTGTAAAAGCAGTTCTTGAATCTACCATGTTATCCTTTAGTTTTTGTCAGATCTATATATTCTTTTCCCTCTTTCTCTTTTTAGCCTTTTAATTACCCTTACTAGTACTCTTCAAATCTGTGCCCCCCTCCAGGCTTCCCTTTCCTATTTTTTTATTCCATCTGACAGGACTCCCTTTAATATTTTTCTCTTCTGGACTAGTTTGCTCAGTCTTTGTCTTTGGAGATTTTAATCTCCCCCTCAGTTTTGAAGGACAGCTTGGCTTGATAAAGAATTCTTTATTCAGGATCTTAATTATACCAGGCCACTGCCATCTTGCCTCCATTGTCCTTGTTGAGTAGTCTGAACTCAGTCTTACGTGTTTTCCCCTGTATGTAGTAGATCAATTTCTTGTGCTCCTTTCGGGAATTTCTGCTTCTCTTCATTTGACAGCTTGATTAGTATGTGCATTGGAGTAGGCCTAATTGGACTTATTCTGTTTGGGGTTCATGGCCACTTTGATTGGCGTATTTGTCTTTCATAAGGGTTTGAAAATTTCCCCCATTATATCTTCACCTAATCTTCCCAGCCCTTGACTCTTCTCCTTCTGAGATACCAATGATCTTTTTTTTCTGTACCTCTTATCCACCATTTTTCTAAGATCCAGATCCATTTTTTCCCTCATCTTTCTCGCCATTTGTTCTAGTGTGTGCTCTAGTTCAATTGTTCTGTCTTCTACCTTCCTTATTCTTCCTTCTGCTTCTTTGAATCTACTCTCATGTGTCTCTAGTATATTTCTGAATTTCTAATTTGGTCTATTATATCTTTTGTTTCTGTGAGATCTGCCATTTTTCTATTTAATTTTTCTAATTCTTTGTGCTCTTCTAGTGTCTTCCTAATATCCTTTATTTCTTATAACTGTCCTTAAGTAGTTTTGTATTGTGTTGCCTCTGGTGTTTCGATTTGGTCATTTGGTCATCCAAGCCATTTCTGCTTGGATTTTACATGCTTTGTGATTTTTTTCTGTTGTGTTTGGGGCATTTGATTATCTTAGTTATTTTGCAAGTTGGTTTCCTTCACTCATCTAAAGTTTTGTGTTTACTTGGTTTTGCATTGAAGGTTTCCTTTTTGCACTTGGTCTGTCAGTGATTCCCTGCCATACCAAGGCCTGGATCTCATGAAGGGGGAACAATTCTACTTGAGTTTCTATTAAAACTAGACAGGGGTGTTTGGGGAGCTCAATGGCAGTATGCCTGCTGCCATGTGGGGAGACCCAGGCTTGATTCTTGGCCCATGCGCCCCCTCCAAAAAATATGAGAAAAATAAACATACCTCAGTAGTAATAAGCCACAAAGTCAGAAAGAGATATCCTAAGAATGAACTTAGAAAGGAGAGAAAAAAAAGTAAAAAAATAAAAAGGATAAGAAATAAAAATCAATAAAAATAAAATATATAAATAAAAAATACCAATAAAAACATACAGAAAAAAATATTAAAAAAAAAAAACAAAAAAAACCTAGGTTGATCAGAAGTTTGCCAGACCTTACTTGCTGTTTCTTTCCAACAAGTAGCACTCCTGCGGCACCTCTTCCCCTCAGGCCCACCGCTTCTCAAGTGCAGCGGCAGGCTGTGGGAGATGGTATGTGTGGTGGCAGGAAGCTGCTCCCTGCTCGCAGTGGTGGAAATGGGGAAGCTGACATCAGCGCCCTGGGGAAGATCTGAACCGCAGCCTGCGCCTGGTGGGTCCGGGGCTCACCAGCGGAAGGCTCTTTGAAATGCCTGGGGAATGGCTTTTTGTGACGGATGGCCAGGCTCGCTTTCCGGCTCCCTGCCGGTCTTGTGGGCTACGGATTCGTAAGGGAGGGTCCCCCAGCCAGCAGCTGGGCAGGCTGGAGCAGAGGGACGTTCAGCTCCCTTGGATCTGCCCTTCCCACCGAAGTAGCCTGCCCCTGGTGAGGATCACGACTGATCAGCCCCGCCGCCGGTATCCCTGGCCTCCCGGGGTTTCCGACCCCTCTCCGACGCTGCCCCCGGTAACCCTCGTGCCCCAGACCCCCTCCGACCCTGGCCCCCCCTTTGTCCTGGTCCCCCACCCCGTCTCTGACCCTCGCCCTACCCCATTTCTCTCCTCCCCCTGCTCCCTTTCCTCTCCAAGAAACCCTGGAAACCCTTAGACCACTCACCCCTCCCATTCCCACCCAGTCCTGGTCATTCTCTTCTTGTCCCCTATTTTGTCCCAGGAACAGGGTGAAATCAGCCCACCCCACGCGGTCATTTTCCCGCAAATCCCACTAGGACAGTTTTTTAACTTTACAAGCTAATGCCAAAATGTTTTCCAAAACGTTTGGACCATTTTTATTGTGTCCTCATCCTCTCAACGTTTTGTCAGTTTTCTTTTTTGTCACTCTGGTAGGTGTAAAATGGTATTTTATGGGTATCTACTCTGTGTTTCTGTGATTATTGATGGTGAATATTTTCTTCAAATGCTTATTGGTCACTGGTGTTTCTTAGTTTCAGAAATGTCTGCTCATCACTTACCCTTCGTTTCTTTTGTAGTTAGTTATACTATTGCTTGGGTATGAATTTTTGCATGTGTTGCCAAATATTTTCTTCAACTTTGTGACTTACTTCTTCAGTTTCTTTTTGGTGGAATTTGGAATCTAAGTTCTTAATTTTAATATAGTCAAAGTCATCAATCTTTTAGAGTTACCATTCTTATCTCAATTAAAAAGTTCTTCCTTGTCCCAAAATCGGAACAGTCTTTAGTTTCTTTTAAGTACGAAAAGTAAAATACTTAAAACGTTTAAAGTCCCTAAAATATTTGGAATTTATTTTCATATATGTACATATATATATATGCCTTTTATCTAGATGGACAACCAGTTGTCTCATGACAATTTATTGTCTTTTCCCCACTGATCTGTATTATCTCCAGTATAAATAACACTCTGTTCAGTTGGTCAAATGCATCTATTCCTGTACCAACCCCTGTCTTAATTATTAGAGCACTAATGTTATTCTTGATTGCTGGTCCTCCCCACCTTATTTTCCTTCTTCAGGAGTTCAGGAATATCTTGGCTGTTCTCGGCTCTTCAGGGATATTTCCTTCTCACTCTAGATTCTTTTATACATTTGGGGGAGAGGGGGTGGGGAAGGTACATGATGAGTCATCTATTTACATTTTTTATTGGAGTGTAGAGTTTTATCATCTTTTTTCACCTTTTCAGTTCTATTTCTGCTCTTTTAGTGATTACTTTCTTAAACATTTAATAAGCATACCTGACAGTCTAATGTCCATCAATATCTTAAATCTTCTTTCATTTTATCAAGTCATGTTTTATTTCTACCTTGTTTTAAAACTTTCATTGTATTTACTTTTGTAGTATTTACACACAATGCTTATTTTTAATAGTTTTATTTGAATAGATAAAATAGTCCCGTTACAAAATTCAAAAGGAATAAAAGGGTATACAGTGAAAAGTCTCTTTCACACCTCTGTCCCCATGTCATCCAGGTTTCTTCTCAATAGTTGATGTCATCAGTTTGTCTATCCTGGAGGTATTTTTTGCATAAACAAGCAAATGCATATTGTATTTTTGCTCTATTTTATACAAATTACAGTATATTATACACACGGCTCAGTTTCCTGTTCTCCATTTTTTTTTATGTCTTGAAGACATTATCAGTTAAAGCACTTGGTATTTTCTTTTTATAGTTGGCTATTTCAGTTTATTTACCAACATGTTACCAATTTCTTTAACATAGTTCTAGCATCTTACTCCTTTCTGGATTCAATTGCCTTCTTTCCTGAAGAACAATCCTATATGAGTTCTGGCAGCTAAATATGAAAATGTGCTTTTACCTCCTTTCGAATACTAATTTATCTATGTAACACTGTTAGGATAAGAGCGATTTTTTTTTCTGCACTTGGAAGCCATTTCATTGTCTTCCCACCTCTATTGCTACCATTGAAAAAGCCTGTTGTCAGTTTATTATTCTTTTGTTAGGTAATCTGTTTCTTCTCTCTGATTACTTTGACTTTTCTGGTCTTGAGATTCTGCAGTTCCACTACACTAGAAGTAGACTTGTTTTATTCAATCTCCTAAGTATTTGCTATGCTTATTCTTTATAAATTCTGGAATACACTTTAAATCTCATCTTCCCCCTATTCTTTATGCTAGATTTTCTTATTCTATTCTCCATGTCTCATAATCTTTTTATATTTCCCATCTTTTCTTCTCTGTTACAATTTAGGTATCTTCCTGATTTATCTTCCAGCTCACCACTTCTCTTTTTAGATATGCCCAATATGTGTTTTAATTTGCATTTTAAATTACATTGTCTATATATATAATTTTTATTTTTAGAACAGTTTTAGGCTTACAGAAAGTACAATGCAACTATACATTTGTTTTTTTGTTTCAAAAGACTTAGCTGTTCAAATCTACTTTGCCTTATTTCATAGTGTCATCTTTTTAAAGGGTTTTTATGCTTTTACACCCCACCCCCCAATGATTTTAAGCATATTTATTCTTTGAGTTTGTGGGGATGCTAATCCTCCAAGATGTGTATTCTGACATGTGCTTACGGGGGACTGTTAGCTTAGATTTTTGGTCATGAGTGCATTTAAACAGTGCTCCATCACCCCCTAGTAATATGATATAGCTCGGGGTCTTCTTCACTAACCCGACTGCCATAATGTCTGAATGTGTGCTTATATCAGAAATTTTTTAAACTGAGATCCTCAGGCACCTAGGAATTTGTTCACTTTCACTTTACATTATGAACTTAAGATTTCATCTGAACAAAGGGATCACAGTGACTAATCATGCAACTCTAAATTTTATGTTCTCTATTTCTATGACAAGTGGGAAGATTGTCATGGAAGCCACCAATCCTGGGGTACTCAGGGAAATAAGAGTATTGATAACTCACTTATTGCCAAGCACAGCATTTAATGGCACATACAGAAAATCACACTTCTCTCTAGTAACTCTAAGTATTATAAGGTATACAGTTTCTATAATTTGCTAAAAGCTCACACAGTTGATGCGGGGTAAGGCAAAAATATAAATCCAGATCCATCTGACCCTCAAGGCCAATCACTTGTTCTCAGTTTATTCACTGACTTGATATAAAAGTTCCTAAAAGTTTATTTTTGCTTTTTGTATTCATCTCTCTTTGTGCTAGGAACAAACAGACTGCAGACCAACACCATCTGCAGATCACATTTTTGAGTAACACTGCTCTACAGTATATGGGTTATTTGTGTGAAGGAGATAACAGTGGGTAGGTGACCAGAGAAGACACCACTTCTGACAACCGTGGCTTGATTTAAAGAGCAAGACTTTAATGAACGGGTGGGAGGAGGAGTTAAGTAATTAAGAATTTTAGGTCACAGTCAGCCTAAGTTAAAAAGCTTAAAAGGAGGAGGAAAACATTTAGGATAGTTAAAGGGCCCCATCACAGTCTTACTTGATGGAAATTTGAAAGAAAGGGTGAATAAAGGGTACCATATTTCCTTCCTCTGTCACTATAGTACTCTCTTAGGAAAGAACAGTAGGTAAAGGCACAGTCAGGGATACTAGCCATAAAAATTTAGGGAAATTTATTTGTATGTTTTTTTCCTCATCATCCCGCAAGAAACTGGATCATATCATACACTGGCATGAATGCTTTAGGAAAGAGGAACTATTTTAATATCCTAATTGAAGCAGTAAGATAAAGCTGACAAAATATATTTCGAAGCCCAATGACACAGGTTATTTACACTATTATTCTCTTATTATGGAAAGCATAGAATTGAGCACATACAAGAACACTTAGCATACTAAAATCTAAAATGCATACATTACTATAGGTCTTCTTAAGAGTAATAACTACCTCTAACTTTGAGGCTTGAACTTTTTATATGACATAGAAAACAGAAATATACTTATCTTTAGAAGTTAAGATTGATTTACCAGAAGTGAACTTAAAGATTTACCAAAAGTTGTGTTGGATGGACTGAATGTCTAAAAGCATCTGAGCTGGCATGGTTGCAAAATTTCAATCTTTACACTTACTCTTTATCTTTGTGTGACTCAGAAGCAAACTGTTTTCTTGCAAGTGTTTTTTCTCAAAGACCATTCAACACATTTATATTAGTCCAGTAATACCAAGCTACCCAGAAAAAACAAGTGAACAGTTTATTAAGAATTAAATGAGTATGGAATGTGATACAGTACAAGTAAGAAACTCAACACCGGTATAATAGTATAATCATACAAAAGCTAAATTTCATTAAAAAAAATCACGAGACCCGAAAAAGCAATTACATCATGATAAAAGTAAGATAGTCCATGCAAAGTATCAAAAAAAAAACAAAAAAACATCCAAACAAAACACCCAATAATCCCCAAACAGAAAGCTATCTGAAAATATTGCCATGCTATAATACACTACCCACAATATAACCATTATAGGAAAACAACACACTAATTAAACAATGGGTTAGATGAAATATTGCAAAGATGACAATGTTGTAAACTCATAGACCATGATGATTTTACATGACAAGCAATTCCAGAACCAGTCATAGGATGGGAAATATGGGCTAAATTTGAGAGAAAGATATATGTAAATATAAACCCCAAACCCTGTTATCTCATTATCTTCTAGTTATAAAAAGCTGGAAGCTTACAGAATTTGAAAAATTATAAAGTTTGGCATATTCCATTTGTGTTTCATGAAATGACTTTAGGATTATATTAGCAATTAGAAGTATAAAAGCACTTCAAGGTCAGAATTTGACCTGCTAAATAACAATCACAATTTTTATCATAGCAACAACTCCAGATACACACTTACTATGATTAATTCTTACTTAGGATGAGAAACATGATTTTCTAGCATTTTATGTACAAGTTACTGCAAAGGGACATTTAGAATACAATGTAAAAACAAACAAGCAAATCTTGTGAAGAGTTCACACTACTTTTGAAGGACTAGTCAACAAATAAAATTGCCGAACCGTAATGTTTCTTTACCAAGATGGTCTAGCATGGTTTGTGGAAGAGATCATTTGACTTTAGAAAATAGGAACGGCATTTTATGGAATAGCACTCCCCTCCATAGCTGTGAAACTGAACACAAACCTGGTCACCATATGGTGCACAAACTGAGTGTAGTTACAATTGGGTATGATATCATGGGTGGCAACACAACAGGAAGCACCATTCTCAATGCACTTGTTCATTCAGGAGGCCAGAAGCAAAGTGAGACACCTACTTTTTATAGTTCTAGGTTAAATTTACCCAGAGTAAACTTACTATGGCTACAAATTTAATAATAAGGTGAAAGAAAAAAGAACAAGGAAAAAAAACTACTCATTCCAATTTGTTCGTTTTTTTTCTCTTTAGACTCAAATACAGATTGGGAAACCATCTAGGATTACTTTCCCACCTTTGAAATTTAATTTCCTATTTACAAATTCCATCAAAAGGATACATAATTAAACAATGCAGGATTTAGCCTCTTTAACATATGAAGTACTTGCTCTAATTTTTATAGAATGATACTAGAAAACTTCCCAAGGTGAAAACCAGAGTATGAGACCAGTTAAGAGGCTTCTTTAGCAACCAGGCCCTATCATAGAACTCTTTGGAATGTGTGTCTTATACATACAAAGGTATCATAAATTAAAACCCTAGAGTATTCATGAAACAAGTTCTTAACTGGGAAAGAGAGAAATGCTTCCGTTAGCAAAATAAACCTGATAATCTCGCCTACCTAACTAGGTTTCTGTTAAGAACTCAACACAGCCTCTGGAATCAAATGTAAATATCACTCAGTCATGATGTAATATGAAGTACAGATAGAACAATACATATGAACAACTTTGTAAACGGCTGCAGTTCTAAAACAGTAGATTTAAATTACAAAGCAATGTAAATAAATATTGGGCTAGTACAAAAGCTCTTATTTACAGTTTTACAAATGAAATTGTATTCAGTGTAAATGCTGTGTTTTAAAGAACACAGTACTGTATTAGTAAAATGAGTTCTGTTGAGGGCATTATGAGTTTGTTAGAATCAATGTATAACATATAAAAGGTTCAAGTTAACGCTGTTTATAATTTAGTACAGACAAAACCAGTTTAACCTGGAATGGCATCTGTTAAAGTGCTGAAAAACAGGAAATATTTAGAAAACACTGTACATTATTAAAGCTTTACCAAGTCAAAATGTTAAATCTTCTTTCACATTTTTTATCCCTTTGTCACAGGCCTATGGATAAGATGATTTTTTTTTCCAGCAAAGCTTAGAGGCCACCAGCTGCTTAGATGATTTTAGGTTCAGTGGATTTAGATTCCTAACTCTTTATCCATCGACCATACCTTCAGGCCTCACAATCTGGTAAGTAATTAAATATTCAGGGTAAGCCTAAAAGAGATTAAATCAAATATCAGTAACAGATTTTTTTGAAAGATGATTTTATATAAGGATTCCCAATCTTTAGAGGAGGTTTTTAAACCACCCTTGTAGACAGAATCATCTAGCAGCATTTTCTCAAAACAGCTTTACTTTAACTCTAATCCTTTAGATCTGGAATCTCCAAGTAAAGGATGAGTACTCAGTATATGTCTGTTTTATAACTGAGGTAATTCTGATACACCTCCCTCGTTCAGAACACTGCTCTAGGAATGCTTTTCACTGGATCTGTGTCACTTAGAGCTGGAGAGAATTATGTTTCTTTGCTATATGAAGGTTAATTTAAATATAGAACTCTATATTTTCAAAAAGTTTAAAAAAGATAGTTTCAATTGGCAACATTTGAATAAGGTCTACAGATTAGGTATTGTATCAATGGTATTTTTCTGATTTTGTTAATTTTAAGAGACTGCCCTTGATTTTATGAAATACAGACATTGCATATCTGTAATTTAACTCTCAAATAGTTCAGAAAAATATATATACATTCACATACACTAGGAGGGAGGGAAACAGAATGATAAAGAAAAAATGGAGAGGATAAAATGTTAACATTTGGGAAATCTGGATGTCAAGTGTAAGGGAATTTTCTTTACTAGTTTTGCAATTTTTCCCAGTAACACTTTAAAAATCCAGTTCTCAATATGCCTTGCCAATTTAAGAGACGGGTAAGAAGTGTTAAACTATGTCTCTAAAGCATTTTTGAATTTGAACAAATAAAATGGAATTACCTGTTCTCCTCTGTAAATAACATATTCAGCTAATGCTAGGCCATTTACACTGGGCCGACCAGTGACCGAGTGGTGACCTGGAGGAGAATGTGCCATTTTCATTGCACTGAACTGGAGGAAAGACTTCCCCAGGGTTACTCGGCAAAAGAGCAGTTGCCTATAATATGAAAAGGAAAAATATCACCCTGAAGACAAGATTGTGTATAACACTTTCTATTTGTATACTCTGCACAAGCTTTTAAATGCATTTATACACACTATATATATATCTTTTACCATTTAATCTTCAAAAGAATTCTTTAATAATTTCTTCTACTCTTATTAAAACCTGTCAATTTAATCTTTAACTATATAACCTGAAAAATGTAGTAACCTTTAAGGATGCAGACTCTGCCAATTTTTATGTATCACAGCAAAAATACAAATCGCAGGCCAAGAGATACCGGGAGGAGGTTTAAGGATTTCAGAATTGGACATCTATCCAATTAAGTCCTGTTAATTCTACTTTCTTGATATATTTCAAGTTCATTCATTTAATTTCTACTGCCAAACCACAAATATTTTCAGCTAGACTGTAATAATGGCTTCCTAATTAGTCTTGTTTCTACTCTAATTCCCATCCAAGCAGAAAGTGATGTTTTTTTAATCATAAGTCAGATCATATCACTTTTCTGCTTAAAATCTTTGTAGAGGATGCTCATTGTACTTATAGTCAAATCCAAACTCCTTACAATGACCTCAATAGAGTCTCTAGTCTCATTTTGTTTTCGTTATGCCCTAGGCATATTAATTTTCTTTCTTTATGCAGGCCAAACTTACTTTCCTCATGATGTCATATACACTGTTTCCTCTACCATTTGGAATGGTATTTATACTCATTTTTCAGGTTTCAGCTGAGATCCTACTTCCTCAATAAAGTCCTCCTTACTATGGTTTAAGTACACTATTCCCTTATTTCTTTTTGGCATATGACTGACCTTCCTTAGTGCCAATGGACCTTTTATGACCATTTCATTTTCTTTCTCTTAAAAAAAAAAACGGGGGGGGCGGGTACAGGAGATTTTAGGTGGGCCAACTGATAGTTCTGTTCTTCAAATGAGAGAGAGTATACACTACTTTTACAGACCGGTCTTAGGGAAACCAAGCATTCCACCCCAAGGCTGAAAACTGATCTAACGGATTTTCTAGATTAGTGACCCGGCAGCATCCCTCACCTGGGAACCTGATAGAAATTAAAATTCCAGGGCTCTAACCCAGACTCAACAATCAGAAATTCAGGAGATATGGCCTAGGAATTTGCATTTTAACAAGCCTGCTAGGTGATTCTGATATGTTAATGTCTGATAATTACTGTTCTAGATCTTTATAAATAGTGCCCTAACAGTGGAAGAAGTTTTACTAATCTTGATTTTTTAAATCGCACAAGTTATAACTTATTTGCTTATGAAGATTTTATTATGGCCAATTCATCTGAATGACCTAACAAGCGAGTTAGATCAGGGTAACTGAAAGTGGGGAGAGGAAAAAAAAAAAAGTACAAAGTTGCTATCATTAGACTTATCAATATGGATCTGCAGGGGATGAGTAAGTAATGTTATTTTAGCATTTATTGATTTTTTTCTTTCCTGTTTAGCAAATATTTCAATCATTTATTACCTTTAAGTTATAATATTTCAACATACACATTGTATGAACAGACAGATTTTATACCTGAGGACAGTTGCTGGTTGTCTTGTGCTCATGAAAGAAAATATCAAAAATTCTGAGTTCTTACATGCTAAGTAGTTGTAAATTTTGTTCTCTTCATATTTTCATCAAGCAAATTCTAATAGATAATATACACATTACTGCAGGTAAAATCATCACTGGAAATTATTAAACTAATTGCATATTTTAAGCTACTCTTTATGGGAGAAAATATCCAGTATCTGTAAGGTAGTAGAGGGTTGGTTTAGATAATTCTCAGTTATTTTTATAAAAATAGTTTGGTTAGTAAAAATTGCATTACAGCTTATTTTTCCTTAGCAAGGCTATTTGTGATGATGGAATCTGTGACTCAGCAGCAGTAGGTAATAATGATGTCCCTTCAAAAAGCATTGTCTTCATATCATTGTTATACAGACGCATTTTTAGACATCTTATATTTGATAGGCTGTCAGCCCTGAATGAGCTAGGATACTTCATTTGTTGCACAGCATGCAAATTGAAGTCAGTTTTAAGGCTGTACCTTGTAGGCAAATCTCATCAATGTCAAAGAATAACAACAGAGGGCAAATGTCATCCAACCATTGATAATCTTGGGAGAATTCTTCATGTCACTGATGGCAGCAATGGGAAGACCCCAGTTGGTTACTGGTTCCCAAAAGTGCGTTCTCATGAGGTAGTTGCAGAACTCCTTCCTCTGCATATAGTCCACTACTTTCTGTACCATGCAGCCGCTGCCACCCCGTGAACCCCGATTATTAGATTCTTAAGAGTCCATAATCCTATAATATTGGAGGGCTACAAAAAAATCTTTTTCATGCTCACTGCTATTTACTACTCAGTATTTTTTAAAATACCAGGTGTTGTAATGAAATGAGCTAAACAGCTTAGAACTGTGCTTGGCCCTTAAAGATCACTTTATAAATATTGACTATTACTACAATTGGTTAGAAGGCCAAAAGCAACCTAAAACACACCTAGCTTGGATTCCTAAAGTTGTCTAAGATAATGCCTTGCCCAGAAAATTTCTCAAAAATTTTCTCAAAAAAGAAATGGAACCAGTTCTTAACTGATTCTTACCCAAATAAATGAAAACAAATGTTCTCTTACCTGTGGCAAATATAACAAGATCTGTCCTTGTGAACTGGACATCCAGTACCTCCTCCAATTCCATAGACATACTGATTGCTTTTGGAAGAGTTTTCAGCAAAATAAATCCCAGCTCCAAACATTCCACCTATGTAGGCATGCCTTTCATCAAAGCCTTTATGAATAATTGCATTCACAAAGGGAGACCCTAAAATACATCCAGATTAAAATTTATTTTAGGAGAAAAAGAGCAAGAACAAGCCTCTTAGAAGTTAAATTCTTAAACGTATACACCACCGCCACCACAAGAAAACAAAAAAACAAAAGTAACAAGTTAACTGTAGGGCAGTTTACTATTTTAGAGTAAAGAACACTCCTAATTCAACTAGTGTTTCTACTAGGGTGAGGATCAGATGCCAACATGACACATCGAATCAACTAGAAAAAAAAAAAGATCCTTTAGAACATGAACATCAATATTAGGGTTAAAAATTTCAGATCATAAATTTACACAATCCAGAACCAAGAGGCTCATAAAATTCACCTCATATAAGCCTACAAGCAATTAGGTCTGAGAATGATGTCCATGTGTACATACTTTTTATAGGTATCAAAAGTGGCCTTCTCCTAAATTAAAAAAAAAAAAAAAAAAAAAAAAAGTGGCCTTCTTCTGTTCTTATTCTCCTTTTATCCCTCTCTTCTCTGCCTTTCTTCACCTGCTGTACCAGCTTCCAACCATTCCCTGAATACTGACATCTTTTTCTTCCTTCCTTGCACGTATGCTAAGAAAGGGAGTTTAGCCAAAGAAGAGGTGCTGAGCCTTGGGAACCAGGCCGGGGTGGGGGTGGGGGGGGCTGGAAAAGGCCAACATAACACAGCTAACAGATTCATCAAGATCAGTGTTCCTGATTTGGAAAGGGACAGGAAAATATATTAAATTCCACTTCATGAATTCAGTCTGCTAAAATTATTTATTCAGAGGGTTGTGAAATTTAAATACTATATTTATAGAACTTTCCAGGCATATAAAATTTTTCTGCATTCAAGACCAAATGAAGGAACAGACTGGAGCTACTATGGGCTATATACTTGAAGACTTGATAAACACTACATTAATATCTAAATTCATCTCAATCAACATCTGTCAGCTTGCGACATAAAAACCCAGGAAATTTCAAGAATTATGAGTAGTGCCCTCAAATCAACAAAAGTTATCAGAAACTTCCACATGTTTGAAGTTAAATGTGATTTTGACAGTGGCATTAAAATCAGAACAGGATGTATTACTTTCACATCTTAATTCAATCAACCAGTTAAAAGTAAAACGCATCATTTGTCAGTGATTATAATGAAGTCAACATTCCCAGTTCTATAATTTTCTCCATATCAGAACCCTATATAGAATATCCATTATAAAATATTCAAATTCAAAAGAAGTTGAAAGTATGAATATAAATGTAAAATTTATAAATGTTAGGTTTATTTTTTAAAATGACATCAGGAATAGATAGAGTCATTGTTATTTCATAACTGACAAAAGGCTATTTTAATGTGGAAAAGTGTGAAGGGAGGGATTAGGGATCTCACCATGAAACAGCATTCTTTCATTTGCATGGTTGTGGTTTTCTTCAGACACTTCTTTTCTTCTGTGAGTGTATCTTTCCCATAGTTTCTTGTTACAAACTTTTTGAATCTTTAAAAAATAAGCCATAAAAATAAAATCTTTAGGTTTAATAATTACTGACATACTTGTTTCATCTTAACCAAAAGAAACTTAGCTGGAAAGAATGTAAAAATTTTCTCTGGGATATAAAATGTGCTCTCTTAGTAAACTAAAAATATTCCACCCTAATCATGAAGTTGGAAGGAATAAAAAACTTCAAAGGGAAAAAAAGCTACATATAAACATATGTGAAGTACAAGAAAACCCATCAGTTGATTAAAATTACTTCTGGGCGGGTCACAGTGGCTCAGCAGGCAGAGTTTTTGCCTGCCATGCTGGAGACCCGGGTTTGCTTCCTGGTGCCTGCTCATGCAAAAAAAAAAAAAAAATTATTTTCATTCTCACTAACTTAAAATTATTACTAAAATATCTTCAAGTCAGATATGCTGAATTCTGAAGATATTAGAAAATGAACTGTATTTTTTTTTCCCTGCTTTCATCTGGCTCCAAGTACCATCTTAACCTGTTTCAATAAAAAAAAAATTTGAAATAGAAACACATAAAAAATATTCTAAAACACACATAACCCCAAACTATTCTCTCTACCCTTCTCTATCCCTTCAATTCCTAAAATTGTTGTCTGGAGAAGATTTAAAGATGGAAATTGGTCTCATTAGGAGTATTTCTAGGGTCAAAACTCAGGATCTTGGTGTTGTTTCTCAGCTATGTTGTTTCTCAGCTGACGGTGCCGCAGCCCCCTGCTGGTCCCTAAACTTATAACATCTGGGAGCTGGTGATTTTAGTCTTGGCTCAAAATAACTGAAAACCTGTCAGACATAATCAAAGATCCCATTTATGTATAAAAAAGGAATAAGAATAGAATTTTTATCACTGTAAAACATTTCATCAAACACTACATTAAAATACCTTTATAGAAGAAAATACAGCATATCTTTCTTAAATCCACTGGCTTCAGAAATCACAAATTTTCCCCTGCCTCACTGCTAACCTCCACACACTTTGTTACTGCTTGCAGACAAAGTGAACTTGACTGAAATTTGCCTATAATAAACAGTTATTTGACTTATTATCATATGTTCATGAATGGAACGCTCAAGATGTCATTCTTACAGTTATATTATGACATAGCTAAAAGAAAGGGACTTCAGAGGTATAATCTTTTTTATCTGAATAATGTATATTTGTTTAGATTTGTCCAATTCCCGACAGTATGGAAACAGCAAACTCTGAATAGCTTCAGTATTCACCAACTCTAAAATGACACCTAATAATACAATTATAATAGTATATTATTAGGAAACAGTAATAAAACACAGCTGAAGGATGTGACACCGTTCTTTCGAGTTTAAAACCTAGATATCAAAAAGACATTTGCCACATTTTAATTCTAACCTTATGTCTTATGTCTAATTATTAAGGATATATCAGTGCAGTTACTACAAAATCATTATGCATCTCAAGTATGTTGTGCAGTTCTGACTGCTACAGCTCAAGAAAAATAGCAAAGTTAGAAAAGGTCCTGAGAAATCACTCAAGAGTGAGGACTTAGCTTTGTTACCATAGAATACTTGTATATTTTTAAAGTCCTACACCTACAGGATCTATCATTACTCCAAAATAAAGTATAGCCCCAAAGCTTGAATATGTTCAGCAAAGGCTGAATTACTATTGGTTATTAAAAACAGGAGAGGGATTCTTAGACTCTTAACCTTCCAAGGACATGTTCTTTTCTGAAATATTCCTTGATCTCATATTAAAGATCTATTAGGCTAAATAGATCACTGTGTTCTTATGAAAGCTGTTTATGGCTTCAGGCCTTGAAAACTATGATCTCAGCAAACTTTACTTTCACTAACTTTTTACCTTGAGAATATTATATCTGTTGAAGATTCCACCTGCATGGCCTCCATCTCTATGCTCTCGGACTGTACTTTGCATCTGATGGAAAAATAATTTCAAACATGTGAATTAACTTTCATGTCTTTTCTGATCTGAGGAACATGGTTCTTGATCCATCTAATCCTATTTTTGAGAATATACAAGTTTTGGCATTTTTTAAGGAATATGAGTTCTGTTAAGTTCTTGAGTACTATTTTCTAGAGATAGATGTTAGAAAGTACAATAAACTAAAAACATTTATAGATGAATGATTAGTTTCCACTTGTTTTGCCCTAGTAAAGCAAAATTTTTATTTTATTGAGAGTTGGAGTTTCTTGATTTTGAGAGCCAAGTCTCACTCAACTTTATATCTCCATGCTCAAATCACACACATAAGGAATGTGGTCTTCAAAGAGTAAAATGGGCACTATTTAAAGATTTCAGTGGATCCAAGAGTTTTGTGTTAAGAAAACTTTCTTAAAATTTCCTACATAAGTCTGTGGGTCTTGTCTAAGATACTAGGTTTTGCAATTGCCTTCATGAAAGGAGGAAATATTAACATATTCTTTCAAATGACAGCAAACGGAACACACTGTTTATTCATTGCAGTGCTAAATAAAATGACTGGAATTAAGGTTCATACAGAGACCTATGAACCTATGAAGACTGACTGTGAAAGTTTTCCAGGAGGTAAGGTGTTAGGGATAATTAAAAAAACATGCTATACATTCATAATTAGATCTAGAAACCTAAATCTAATATTGCTGATCTATTTTTTTCCAACTATTTAAGGTATATGAACATACCTCTTCTTCCACAGACTGAAATTCTTTATCATCAGGAGATAGATCTATCAGAATTGTTCCACTACCAGAGGTATTCAGAGTCAAGTAAGGGTTAAGACCTGTGAAAATAAAATTTGAAGGGAAAAAAAAATTGCCAATAAAACAATTAACATCAATCAAAAATAACCAGATGAATGATCTGAGGATTACTTTTAATTAAAAAAAACTTAATTTTGGAATAAAATAAATTTATAGCAAGGGTGAAAGATAGTACAGAGTTTCTATGTACTCTTCACCAAACTTCTCCTAACGTTACCATTTTATATAATAATAGCACATTTGCCAAAACTTATTAACTAAATGACATACTTTATTTGGATTTCATCAGTTTTCCCCACTAACGTCCTGCTTCTGTTCCAATCAGAACACCATATTGCACTTAAGAGTACTAATTTTTGACCTAGGTCATGGGGTTTTGTTGGAATACTGTAGAAAATCTATTTTTTTCTCCAATTCTTAATGAGTTTGAGTTTATCACACATTTTCCTTCTTCAAATTAATTCCTTTATTAACTATTCAGCCCTTTCACATTTAATTCCTTTATTCTTTATTTAAGGAAGAATTATGATAGAAACTTGCATGGCTTCAAGTTGATTTTAAATCATTCTAGAATGAGAAGTCCATAAAGCTTACTGCCTAACTACTCAATGCCTACTCTGATCTTTAATATAATAAATTCTTTAATTCAGCAATGATTCTGTCATGTAAAGATGACAAGGTGTCGCCACATGGTCAAGATAACCATATATATTTTTGTCTTTACTCTCACAAAAGCTTTTAAAAGGAATTTCCTAATTTGTTTGGTATCTGTAATATAGCTCTCTTTAACCTCTCCAAAAGATGTTCTTTAAGATCTCCAAAGCTATATTGTTTTTCCAGGTAGAGGGCTAAATCCTTCACTATTGAGTCAACAGGCACAGAGGTTTGCCTTTGGGGATTTAGAACATTATTCTGTTTCTGAGCTGTGATTTGAAAAACAGAACTATCATTGATATGCCAGACTCTGATAAAGAATTACGGGAACGGTTGAATTACAAGGTCTGCATATAGAGAAGTCCATATAGAGAAGAATATTTTACAGGATAAAGAGTATGACAAGGGGACGGGCCATGGTGGCGCAGCAGGCAAGAATGCTCGCCTGCCATGCCAGAGGACCCGGGTTCAGTTCCCGGTGCCTGCCCATGCAAAAGAAAAAAAAAAAAAAAAAAGAGTATGATAAGGTACATCTGTGGACTTCTATTAGAAGAGATTTATCAGTGCTGAAAGATCAGTACAAGTAACATACTGACTTGATGTAATTAATGATAGCTAAGGCAGTTAAGTCAGCAAGATAAGAGACTGTCGGAAGATCATCACAGGCAGTTACTAGAGCCACATTGCAAATTAGGTGTAATATAGGTATAGAATCCTCATTGCAAATAAAAATGAGAGAAGTAGGAAAAGTGAGTCTGATGTACTGGGTCAGAAATAGGCATTCTGTCTCATGACCATGTTTCGTTTCTCTTCCTATTAGGAATGAATGCTCCTACCCAATTGTTGCTGGATGTATCAGAGTGACTACAGGGCCAGAGGTGACATGGAGGTATCTCTGTCACCTGGAGGCAATCTATTTGTTTGCATCATTGTTTCCTGAGCCTTTCTACACAGTCTTCATAACTATATACCAGACACTAAGCGTGTGATGGACAAACACTGCCTGCTTTCCTTTTTGCCCTGTTTCTTTCCTAAGTGACCGGTTATCCCAGTACTCCATCATAATTGTTATCCTACCAGATCTTATTCCAGTAGAGTCCTACAGCAGTCCAGAATTATTGGTTCTCTTTCCTCTTGATTTTTATATATTTATATTGCATAGTAACACTCCAGGGAACCATGGCTTTTCTCTCCTCTTTCTCTTATAAAATTGTGTCATCTATATTAGAAATATCTAAAATTATCTCACATTTAACTATTCTGTTCTAGTCCCTACTAGGCCAGTAGCAGACATCTTTCTTTAATTGATCCTACTCCAGAATATATCATTTTTAGAAGAGCTGCTCTTATTTCTTAAGAGGTGGACCCATCCTAGGGTAGTATACATTCATCCCTAAAAATCCCTTCATTTTTGCTAATGGAGGTTTCTCTTAACCCCAGGTATACAGCTAGGCCTTCAACTACAGGGTGCTTCTGATCTCAAGGTAAACCACTCTTTCAGTTTAACACTGAAGTTAAAATGTGATTTTGGCACTTAAAACAATTCACCTTTTTATACCTAGGACCTGGTACTTAGAAAGTGTTAACATATGTTGAACTAATGTAATTGCATTTTGCTAAGCACCAACGTTCAGGAGAAATAAAAACATGATATTCAATTTTGTTTTGTTTAATCTTTCATTTGCAATATTATTGTTTTCCAGTATTTTCTTTGGAATCATTTCGAATTTCAGCCATTTAAGAGACCTACTACGTTATTTTATGGGCTACCAACAAACCTAGTCAAATACCATAATAAATAAGATATTCAAGTTTAGATTTAGATCATAAAATTACTTAAAAAAATCATCTCATCTAACTTCCTAATTTTTGAGAGCTAATGCACCAATGACCCGGAAATTTTACTTATGTTCACATAGTTAACAATTATAATTGAATCTTAACAGTTAATAGCAGAACTAAGACTTGGTTCTCGAATTCTAATTCATGCTCTTCCTATTGTACTGACTCTTCACATTTTTGAATGACATTTAGTAAGTTGAGGGCTGTCTTCATGCAAAGTATTAAACTAATAAAACAACTATTTAAAATGAAATACCTTGTTGTCCAGAGATAAGTCTCTCAACTCCTTTAATTAGTTTATGTCTATGTCCATAAGCATTGATTCCAATCTCCTTCAGCTCCTTGTGCCCCATTTCAACTAATACATCCAAGGTGATCTTATAAAAGAGAATAAAACAGTTGAGAATGCTTACTATTTGGTAGACATTCTTGTACTGGTGTTCCCAAAATGTACTGGATTCATACATTTACTTCAAATTATTTTGAGCAGTTTAAAAACGGAATTTAACTGAAAATGAAAAGGTGAAGCCAGACAGAAAATTGAGTCATGAAACACGAAAACTATCATTATTTTCATTTAGCCTCAGAACGTGAACAGAATTAAACTGAAAAACAAAAATGTTCTTTCAATTTAACTGCATCCAAGTATACTATTTTATCTTGGAAAAGCAGATTCTTTTCCATGACACTTTACATCCAACCTATTACACAATGCCTTTTATGGTTCCTGTAGTCTGGACTATACTACTGGTACTTCTGCATTACTGTTTAAACTAACTCTTTCGTCTCAAATACATTTTTCCAATTGAAGCCATTCTTTATAATCTTGCTCATTTTACACATCTTCCATGAAGCTTTCCTTGAATAGTATAAGCTTACAGCATGTTCCTTCTCTGAATTTTCTAAAATCTAGGCCCAAATTTTAGCTCTTTATATTTTCTTATTGTACTCTCAAAATAACGAGTTGCTCAGGGGTATAAGTTTACAGCGACTGTATTTTCTGAGCCAAAAAAAAAAAAAATCAAATGTATTCTGACAGAGAACTTAAAATTGGGACTGTCCTAGAAAAGACTGGATATATGGTATAGCATATCCATATCTCCCCCAAGTGGCTAGCAAAGTGTCAGGTTAGAAAGAATATTGACTGACACAAGAGAACTGAACAAAAGAGCTCAAGGATAACTTCAAGGACTGAATAAATGAAATTTTCCATTCTAAAGATCTATTTTATTACTACTACATAAGAGTTATTTTTATTTATTTATTTATTTAGGTGCAAGGTCCGGGAATCAAACCTGGGTCTCCTGCATGGAAGGTGAGCATTCTACCACTGAACCACCTGTGTAACCTGAGTTAATTTTTATCTGCTGATAAACTGAGTGGAAATTACAAGATCAAGCCAAATTAGAAGAGTGACTTTTTCCAGTATCTTAAAAACCACTCTCCACAATAGCTTAAATGGTTCAGAGCATTTCAAGTATGTCCCAATTTTTCCCTGAGTTGAGGTTCCAAGAAAACACCAAACCAAGTAACACAACTCATCTACTCACCTGTTCTCTCTCAAATATATCCATTAGGTGCTCAAGTCCAAGATTTCTTACAAATTGAGTTATGCTAAAATCTACTCCTAAAACTGGGAAATGAAAAAATCCAGAATAAAAAATAAGAATAATGTACGTTATCACTGTAACAAAAGTTTTATACTACTATATATATTAAGACCATAAAAATGAAGCAAAATATTTAGAACTATTTGGGATATAATACTGAATATAACAACAAAGATTACAAAGAGAAATCTATAAAACTACAAAATTCATTAGAAGAAACATTTAACCAATGGAACATTCTCAGTTTAAAAAAAAATTTCATTTTTAAATATTTAAACTTCAACTTAGAAAGCAATAGTTTCCTTAAGAACTTTATTAATAATGTAAAGAAAACAGTAAAAAGCTACAACTCTTAGGCTATGCTAATTAAAAATATATACATTTTTATTGATAAAAAAATACAAACATTCTTAACATACAAGCATTTCATACATGGTGTATAGTCAGTGGCTCACAATATCATCACATAGCTGTGTATTCATCACTATAATCATTTTTTTTGAACATCTGCATCACTCCAGAAAAAAAGAAATAAAAAATAGAAAAAACTCATATATACCATACCCCTTACCCGTCCCTCATTGACTTCTAGTATTTACATCCACCCAATTTATTTTAACCTTTTCCCCCCATTATTTGCTTATTTTTTATCCATATTTTTTACTCATCTGTCCATACCCTAGATAAAAGGAACAGGCACAGGTTTTCACAATCACACATTCACATTGTAAAAGCTGTATCATTATTTATACGATCATCTTCAAGAAACAAGGCCACTCAAATACAGCTCTACAGTTTCAGGTACTTCCCTCTAGCCATTCTAGTACACCATAAACTAAAAGAGGATATCTATATAATGTGTAAGAATAGGCTATGCTAATTTGATATTAATAGTTGAATTTAAGGTTTAAGAAACGACTTTCTGGCACTCCAAATGACAAACATGGTGCTATGATACCAGTTAAAAAGTTACTTTTGCAGAGGATCTCACCTTCTTTTTTCTCCAAACTGGAAGCACCCTCTGTTCCACCTGAACTAACTACTGTAGACAGTTCAGTAAAACTCCCAGATAAATTGTCAAGACTGCTGGCTGCAGAAAGGCTTGATGGGCTGGATGGACCTGAAGACAGAGAATCTGTAGTAGCTCCTGGGCTTCTCACACCAGTGAGCACTTGAGGTTTATAACATGAAGGCAGGGCAGAAGGGGGCATGGCTGCTATCAGGAGAGCACTAACATCATCTGCCTAGGGTAAAAGTCAAAGAGAAAGAGAGAGAAAGAGAAAGAGAAGAAATCTGCCATAAGCAAGTTTCATACCCAACAGACTATTTAAAAATGACAAAACCTGGGAGATTTTCACTTATGAGTATAATATAAAAAGATTATTCTAATTATTTTAAAAAGTGACACAAGATTCATGATACTCAGTAAAGCTGTTACTAAATATAAACATAATCCAGCACATCTCCTCCAACACACAGAATTAAAATAAAACAGTTAAATGTGGCAAAGCACGAACAAAATTCCAGCCTTCATACCATGACTGTAAAGCACTGAAATGGAACTATAGAAATACCACTTTAAAAAGGTAAGAGCTTTTAACTCTGTTGCTATTACTCTGGAAGAAGTAATTCAACTTACATGAAACTTCAGCAAACAAAATCATGTTGGAATTTCTTAGAAAATATTCAAAGATATATTTGTTCCTCAAAATTGAAAGGTTTTATTTTTGGTATTTTTAATTTTTTTTTGGAAGTAAAGATAAACATTTTAATTAAGTCTGCCAGAATACAAAAAAATACCAAATTTACTGGTACATTAACTATTTTAATTATTGACACATTATTTTTTTAGTGCTCAATTAAGATTCCAACAACATTCAGTAAGAAGTAAATCAGTACTTGTTTTCACTGTAACTTACATTGCCTATTCCAGTCCTCACCACCTTCTTTTCCCTTGTCTGAAGACTTCCATAGCACTCACAATTTACATATAACATTTATTTATAATAATAATGCCTTTTTTCTTGGGGGGGGTGCTTATTATATACCTGGTAGCAAGCCAAGGGCTAATTATATTACTTCATTTCATTCTCATATTAACCAGATATATTATTTTATTTCCATTTAGATGATATAACTGAGGCTTAGAAGTTAGGCAGCTTACAAAACTATACAACTGTAAGTGGCAGAGCTAGAATTCTAAGCCTATACCTGTTCTCTAGAGCACTTTGTTTCACTGTCAGTTGTATCTGGTGGACTGACACATGCATAGTTTGAATGGCAAAAGTTCACTTTTAAGTGAGTTGTTTGGCATTGGAAAGACATTTCCCTGAATAAATAATACTGAAAATATGGTTAAGTTGACAATTTGCGGAGAAAAATCTATTTAATATCCAATGCAGCTGAACTAGATTATTTCCTTACTGTAACTGGGAACAATGAAATCTCTCTCAATAGCAAGCAGTGTAGAAAAGACTCCCCTTCCTTCCCACCTTGGAAAGAATTTCTTCTTTCCTTCCCTCCACTGTATGGGTTAGTGTCCTCAGCAGTAGAAGAAAGGACAATGGACAAAGCAGTGATGGAAACTATACTGGAGACTCCTACACACGTTCCTGAGGGAGGGAAAGGAAAAAAAAGGGCCTGCAAAAAAACATGAAGTTGCAGGTTTGTTTTACAAACAGTTCTGATGGAGTACGTTAGGAAAACTTTGGGATAAGGCAATGTGGGAGGGAAGGGACTCTCTACTTGTAGCAGGCTTTAAGGCTTCACCCTGAGGGCAATGTTCTTAGTTGGAGACGTTTATAAAGAAAGATCCGTTGCTTGCACTGTCTTGTACTGAATGCACTATAAAATAGCAGCATTTATTGAGGGCCAGTACTTATTTTATTTCTCAAGTAATGTGAGCAGTTAACTTTGTACTTCTTTTTCCTATTTCCAAAAATACTCAGTATACAAAAGCTAATTGATAATTGTATTACTTATTATCTTTTAATATCAAGAAAGTTCCAAATTTAAAATTGGGCTAAAAATCTGATACAATCACATTCATCATGAAGACATTTTATATATACCAAATGAATTTTAAAAAATCAGGAAAGCATTGAGATTTTTCAAAAAGCCCATCACTTACTGAAACTAAATCTAAAGGTGTTTGTCCTTCCTGATTTTTAAGAGTAGGATCAGCTCCATGGGCCAACAATAAAGCACAAAGCTGTGTTCGTCCCTTTTGGGCTGCTTCATGCAAAGGTGTGAAAGCCCATTTGTCCGTGGCATTGACACATGCATTATACTTTATTAGTAAAGCTGCTACATCTACATGCTGTAAAAGAAAATACTGTTACAGTCCGAAATATTATTTTATCACACTTTAGTTTTTAAGAGGAAACTAGCTCCATATCTACTTCCACATTTTCAAACTTACTCTGGAAAAAAATAAGAACTGTTTTCTCCAACATTGTAATTAATGGACAGTTTATTAAAAACTACAGTAGACATTTCAATAATTTGAGGAAACTAGAAAATACCTAATTTGACACAGCAGGGAACTAAAATAATATGACTTTAACCATTTCCAATTTATTCAAGTATTATAACTGCTAACATCAAATTATAAACTAGAAGCCCTCCTCAAGTATTCAAACTATAGCACTGAAGGTCAATACTGACTGCATGTACATTCAGGGCTATTGTAAGTCAGGACAAGGCATCTAAACCTCTAAAGATTTCTGCGAATCTTTATGGGTTTTCTGGGCACCAATAAACAAAAGCAATCATCAATATAAAGAAGGTAAGAAGACAAATAGCAACACTATGCCGCATGCCATACAACAAACTTAGAGTTGTGTCAAAATTAGAACTTGGAAGTTATTTAAACTCATTGGCCCTCATATTTACTTCTCTGTAAAATAAGAAAGTGAAACTAAATTTCCTGTGAACTGCAACACTGACTTTCACTTTGAGAATTTCATGGACTTTTGAAGATAACATAGAAGAGCTTACCCCATAAGATGCTGCATTATGTAAAGGAATTAGTCCTCCTTTGTCTTGGGCATTCACGTCAGCTCCATGTTGTAACAAATACTCTGCAACTTCTAAATTATTGTAACCAGCTAATTTAGAAAAGAAGTAAAATATTTTTACTAGGTTTTTCAAAAAGTTAAACATTGAATTACCATTTGAGCTGGGAATTCAGCTCCTAGGTATATACTCAAAATAATTGAAAGCAGAGTCTCAGATACTTGGATGACAATGTTACAGCAGCATTATTCACAACAGCCCCAAAATGGTAACAACCCAGGTGTTCATCAACAGGTGAATAAACAAAATGTGGCATTTGTATACAATAGAATATTATTCACATATAAAAAGAAAATGAAGTTCTGACCCATGCTACAAACGGCATGAACCTTGAAAACATTATGCTATGTGAAATAAGTCAGACACAAAAGGCTTATATTTTATTGTATGAAATGTATGATTTCACTTATATGCAATATCTAGAATAGGCAAATTCAGAGAGAAAGAAAAGTAGACTTTACCATGGGCTGGGGGTAGGGGGGATGATAAAAAGTTTGGTAAATAATAGTGGTGATGGTTGCATAACAGTGTGAATATTTAATGCCACTGAAATGTACACTTAAGAAAATGGTTAAGATGACAAGTTTTGTGTTATGTTACTATAGTAAATTTTTTCTTTCAGTTCTTAATATAAAAAGTATATCTACGAGATTTTATATAAACCTCAAATTCCCCACTGGATTCTTTTTAATTCCTAAATATTTTATTATTTTGGTTGCAAATGTAAGTGGAATTTTTTTCTTGATTTCCCTCTCAGATTGTTCATTACTAGTGTATAAAAACACTACAGATTTTTGAGTGCTGATCTTCAAACCTGCCACTTTGCTGTACTCACTTATTAGCTCTAGTAGTTTTGCTGTGGATTTTTTTGGGTTTTCGACATATAGTATCATATCATCTGCAAACAGAGTTTAACTTCTTCCTTTCCAATTTGGATGCCTTGTATTTCTTTTCTTGTCTAACTGCTCTGGCTAGAACATCCAACACAGTGTTGAATAACAGTGGTGATAGTGGACATCCTTGTTTTGTTCCCTTAGGGGGAAAGTTTTCAGTTTTTCCCCATTGAGGATGATGTCAGCTGTGGGTTTTTCTTATCTTCCCTTTATCATGTTGAGGAAGTTCCCTTCTATTTCTATCCTTTGAAGTGTTTTCAACAAGAAAGGATGTTGAATTTTGTCAAGTGCTTTTTCTGCATCAATCGAGATGATCATGTGGTTTTTCTACTTTGATTTGTTGATATGTATATTACATTAATTAATTTTTTTATGTTGAACCATCTTTGCATACCTGGGATGAATCCTACTTGGTCATGGTGTATAATTCTTTTAATGTGGTGCTGGATTTGATTTGCAAGAATTTTACTGAGGATTTTTTGCATCTATATTCATTAGAGAGATTGGTCTGTAATTTACTTTTCTTCTAATATCCTTGTCTGGCTTTGGTATGAGGGTGATGTTGCCTTCATAGAATGAGTTAGGTAGGCTTTCCTCCTCTTCAAAGAGTTAGAGCAAGATTGGTATTAATTATTTCTTGAATGTTTGGTAGAATTCACATGTGAAGCCATCTGGTCCTGAACTTTTCTTTTTGGGGGAGCTTTCTAATGATTGATTCAATTTCTTTACTTGTGATTTGTTTGTTGAGGTCGTCTATTTCTTCTCAAGTCAATGTTGGTTGTTCATGCCTTTCTAGGAAGTTGTCTATTTTGTCTACATTGTCGAGTTTATTAGCATAAAGTTGTTCATAGTATCCTCTCATTACCTCCTTTTTTCCTGCAGGGTTAGTGGTTATATCTCCTCTTCCATTTCTGGTTTCATTTATTTGCATCCTCTCTCTTCTTCCTTTTGTCAACCTAAGGGTCTATCAATCTTATTAATTTTCTCATAGAACCAACTTCTAGTTTTATTGATTTTCTCAATTGTTTTCATGTTCTCAGTTTCATTTATTTCTGCTCTAATCTTCATTATTTCTTTCCTCTTGCTTGCTTTGGGGTTAGTTTGCTGTTTTTTCTCTAGTTCTTCTAAGTGGACAATTAATTCCTTGATTTTTGCTCTTTCTTTTTTGATACAGGCATTTAGGGCAATAAATTTCCCTCTTAGCACTGCCTTTGCTGCATCCCAATAATTTGATAAGTTGTATTTTCATTTTCTTTTGCCTCGAGATATTTACTGATTTCTCTTGTAATTTCTTCCTTGGCCCACTGGTTGTTTAAGAGTGAGTTGTTGAGCCTCCATATATTTGTGAATTTTCTGGCACTCTGCTTATTATTGATTTCCAACTTCATTCCTTTATGATCTGAGAAAGTGTTTTCTATGATTTCAAACTTTTTAAATTTATTGAGACTTGCTTTTGTGACCCAGCATATGGTCTATCCCTGAGAATGATCCATGTCTGTCAAGTCTAGCTCATTTATTGTATTATTCAATTTCTCTCTTTCTTAATTGATCCTCTCCCCACTGGATTCTATTAAAAATTTATCTTATAGAAAAATTTACCACTGGTCTCAAGTAGGAAACTTTCAATGAAGATATCTACTGATTTTGGAAACTTAAAGTTATAATGGTTGATTTGCTTATATTTTTCCATTTAAAATCTTCCTAAAAAATTCCCTGCCTCCATTGTTGTTATATACAACTTCCTGAAATCAGGTATATGGTCCAAAGGGCTGCAAGTAAAAGGTATCCAATCATATAAAGCCAGGGCCCACTTTCCCCAGGTGGCCACAAGGACATCAGCTTTGCTAGAGGACTTAGTGGTACACTAAGTATGTACAAGTATGGGAGCGGAACCTGTGTTATTAAGCCATGAAGTAATATTAGTATTTTATAAATGTGCCACAACCTCCTAGCTTCAACTATCTTGGGAATTTTTAACTATCTTAGTAAATACTCTTATGATATAATGTACAATTTATTTGACACTAACAGACTAAAATAAAAATTGGAACTAAGCGTGTCAACATAAATCAGCTATCACTTGAAAATTTTAAAATTGTTCAAAACTGTTTTATTCACATTATTTTTATTGTAGTTTTATCCTTTTGCTGAACCATCTAAAGCAAAAGAACTTAAAAAGATTAAGAAAAACAAAACTACCATAATTAAATACTACACTGAATTTAAAAGTCCTTCCAGGCCTCAAGGTGCAATTCTGTATAAGTGGGCAGAAATATATTATGTATATAGTTTGCCACTAACATTGACTTAAATAGTAATGTTAATTGTTCTAGATAAGCTACCATAACAATACAAAAAGGTAATATAAGTATGCATAGCACAATTTTAAGCCAGAGGTCAGGTCACATCTTGTTTTGCATGGACTAGTACTCCTGACTACTTATGGAAGGGAGAAAAGCTTTTTTTCCACCATGTTAATATCTGTGGTTTATCATCTCCAAAATGCTCTAAAAAGATACAAGACGGAGTAATTCTTTTCTTCAGATACTACTGTCTCAACTTGCATGGGGTAAGATTCTAAAGGTAAAAACCACATAAAACCAAAACTACTTTTTAAACATTAGCAAGACATTCAGATATATACATTAAGAGACTGAAACCAAATGAGAGAATAGTAGACTTCCAACTCCACTATACAAAGTAGTAGAAACACCTGCATTACTAATTTTTTCTCTTTTTTCACCACGTGTATTTAGATAAACATGGTTCCTTTTATCTAAATGTATTCATTTACATGAGTCAAATGAACTTAATGATGCAATGCTACTAAGATATTAGCTATTGATCAAGTATTTTTTATGGCTTGTTTCTAAGCACTTTTTTTAAAACTTTTTTTTTATTGTGAAATGTAACATATATACAAAGAAGCAGTAATTTTCCAAGTACATTTGAACAAGTTAGTTATAGAACAGATTTTAAAGTTTGATAAAGATTACAGCTCCATGATTTTTTTTGTTTTTTCTTCTAGCTGCTCCAAGAAATTGGAGACCAAAAGAAATATCAATATAATGATTCAGCAGTCATACTCCTTTGTTAACTCCTATCTTCTCTTTTTTTATGAAAAATAATATATACAAAAAAAGCAATAAATTTCAAAGTACATCGCAACAATTAGTTATAGAACAGATTTCAGAGTTTGGTATGGGTTCCAATTCCATAATTTTAGGTTTTTATTTCTAGCTGCTCTAAAGTACTGGACACTAAAAAAATATCAATATAATGATTCAGCATTCATACTCATTTGTTAAACCCAATATTCTCTGTGTAACTCCACTATTACCTTTGATCTTTCTCCCACTCTTCAGGGGTATTTGGATTTCTAAGCATTTCTTAAAAAAAATTTTTTTTATTGTATAATATAACATACATACAAAGCAAAGTAGTTTTCAAAGCACTCTTCAACAAGCAGTTACAGGACAGATTCCACAGTTTGTCATGGGCTACCATACCATCATCTCAGATTTTTCCTTCTAGCTGCTCCAGGACATCCAAGAAATTTTAAGGCAGCTGAAAAAAGCTGTACTAAAAATACCATGTTGTAAATAAACACTGAAGGCAAAGGTGCACTATGCCACTTTTATGAGTGAAAACATAGAACAAGTAACATTGGCAAGAGGTTTATGTAACTTCTGGAAGTCTTTAAGATTTTTTTCCTTGCTTGTGCTTAACAACTATCATCAGAAGAATGGAAAGCTTTAGCTTTCTACTAGGAAAGGAGACTCAAGCAGGCATTCCTTTTTTTCAAGTTTCTGCAGCCAAACTCACTTATCAAAGATAATTCAAACAATAAGATGACTTAGAATAAAGGGTTCCAGCCACATGGTGACTGGTGGAGCTTGTTTCAATTGTTCTTAGTAAATGTAAAATACTAGTTAAACATACTTGAGGTATGACTGACCTGTACAATTAAACTGAAGAGTATAATGGTGGCATTAGAATACAGTGAATTTGAATCTTCCAGATTTACTTACAGAAAATATTTTACTCAATATTTCACTCATAAAAGTGGCAAGTAAAATTATCCTTAGATGTTACCAACCTAAATCTATGAAACTTCATTTACTTACCTGCTAGATGTAATGGTGTTGAATGTCGGCCTTGGGTATCACGGCAATTTACATTATCAGGTGAAGACAACTTCTTTACTCTAGCTAAACAACCCTTCTTGGCAGCATCAAGCAAAGCTGCATCACCCCTAAGTAGGTCTTGGATATCAGTATCTCCATCTTTAACAAGATCTAAAGGAGTATTTCCATCCCTGTTTTTCTTTGTAGGGTCTGCACCATGCTAGGCATATGAAAAACAGAAACGGAGGATCTCACTAAAGTGTGCCCTTGGTCAATGAGAAAATAGTCAATATGATTATACCAAAGAAAACCATTTTATACTCTGAGACTATCTTAAAAATTAATGTGGTTGTTACTAATGTTCAATTTATAAATACTTATAGTAAAAATATAGAGACAGGTAAATGTTTTTTTTAATAATGCAATAATAAAGTAAAAATCTTTAAGTATGTTCAAAATGAAATGTCTTATTAAGAATTAACTTTCAGGAAAAGAGTTTGTATAAAGAATGAAGTTTTGATACACAGATGAACCTTGAAAATATCATTTGAGTGAAGCAATACAGACACAAAAGGACAAATATTGATGATTTCAATTACATGAAATACCTAAAATAAGCAAATTCATAGGGACAGAAAGTAGATTACAGGCTACTGGACTGGATGTCAGAGGTGGGAGATGGGGAGTTATTGCTTAATGGATACAGAATTTCTGTTTGGGGTGATGAAATAGTTTTGGTAATCAACACTGGTGATGGTAGCACAACACTGTAAGTGGATTAATATCACTGAATTGTACATATAAAAGTAGTTAAAATGGGAATTTTTGTGTTGCATATATGTTACCACCACAAAAATTTAAAAAAGCAAAGATGTTACCACTGGGAAAAACCGGGTGAAGGGTATTTGGATTTCTTTATATTATTTCATACAACTGCATGAAATCGTAGATTACCTCAAACTAAAGTCTTCTAAAAATTAAAAAAAAAATTACCTTTCATATATTACATTTTTTTTGTTTCATAAACCTTAAAATTAAGTAAAAATCAAACTATCCTTCTAATTTTACTATAAAATATCTATACTGGTACCTGTATTCAAACAGCACCATCAATTTCATCAGTTCTAAATAAACCTGCCTTAAAAATTACATAATACATCAAATGGTATCAGGTCAAAGATTTAAATAGGGAAAACTAAGATAATCAGAGAACTTTCATAAGACGATAGGTGACTTTAAACAATAATAAACTGACGTGTGTAAACATTCTTATTTATATATTACAGTAAAAGTACTTTATTTTATTCAGACATTTATTCTGAAATCTAGAGATTACATAAATTTGCTTCTCATCCTCTTACTAGTTTAAAGTTTATATACTTTATTAGAAGTATCATAAACATATCTATTTGTATCCACACTAAGTACTTAAATGTACCTGAAGAAGAAGTTTGCAAATTTCATATTTTCCTTTTGCTGCAGCTTCATGTAAAGGTGTAAATTTCCATAAATCAGCTACATTAACTACTGCTCCATGCTTAACAAGAAGTTCTGCAACTTCATAATGTCCATAAGAACATGCATTATGCAAAGGAACAAGGCCCCTGAAATGAAAAGAGCAATGCAACAGAAGGATATGCTTTAATGTAAATAATTATATGTAACTGATAAAAGATATTTCTTGAATCACTTATGGGATTATACTGATTGTTATTTTTATAGAATCTAAGTCTATTATATTCCAGAAATGGAATTTTGGGGGAGGGAGGAAAAAAATTTTAAATATTTTAAAAAACAAAGAACACAATGAACATCTGTGTACTTACTATCTAGAATTAAGAATTATATTGTTTCTAATAGAAAATAATTTCAAGATCAATTGGAAGAATTAAAATATTCTCAATGAAAACTGAAAAATTTACTACATTAAAAATCAATCCCACACTAATGTAATCCCTTTGGCCATTATAAAATTATTATGAGGCATTATTCAAATAAGCTTTTATATAGATCATAAAATTTATCATAAAATCTTAACTGAAATTAAGAAGCTTTATTTAAGGCAATGCTAGGAAACAAGAGTTCACTGTAAACTAAAAGAGCTACCAGCTGTCATAAAAATATTTTCAGATTCTCCTAAGAAGATCAGCTAAAGATAAGGAAAAGAGAGGTCATGGCAATTGGTACTTACCCTTTATCTTTAGCATGCACATCAGCTCCGTGTTGCAGCAGATATTCCACCACAGACACTCTATTATAGCCAGCTGCAAAATGGAGTGGTGTAGACTGACGCCCTTCAATGTCTCTGCAGTTGACACTCTGAACAGTACACAATTTCTATAGAATGAAACATATTGAACATACATTACATATTCTGATAAATGGGTATAACAATTTCTTTCCTTGTTTCAACTCATTTTAGTAGAAATTTCAAATGTTTGACCGATTTTCTCATATCAAATTGTTATTCTCAAACTATTTGCTATTTATTATTTCATCTAGTTATGAATGGGAATAACTTTTTTTTTATCTATGCCTGTTTCTTCAGCATTTTCTAAAGCTAGTAGGTAAATTTTTATCATTATCATTATTAGTATTCACATAAAGGTATACTAACTATCAAATATCAGCAATTATAAACCTTTACTTTGGGGAAAATATATGTATAGAAGTACAGCAAGGGAGCAGCTATCAGTGGACTTATCTCAAGTTAATCACAGAACAGGTAAATCAGTTCAGAGTTTCTGATATACATATAGATTGTTAGATATATAGATTTAGATTTCATTCAAGGGAACATGTTTCAGTGCATCTGAAGTAGGGCCTCAGGAATTTGTATTTTTAATGCGTGTCAGGTGTTGCTAAGCTTGATATTATGATTAACCATTCTATTTCTTACCTCTCAGTTTAATTTTGTTTATTCTGAGACAGGTTTTCTAATATTAGGAATCCAATAAGATATCTAGTCTAATGGATCAAAGTGTTCTTTGAACAATTAATATGTATATGTTCTTGTCTAGTGATTCATACCAAGTCACTTGACTAGAATAGGTAAGGAACAGAAAAACTGATGGAGACGAATTTCAAATGAATTTAAAAGCAGAGAGGAAGATAGTTTGATGTTTATCACAAGAAGAGAACAAGGGAGAGAGGGAGGTCTTTCTCAACTCAAAGGTATTCTTTTGTTCTTTAGTTTCTGCCCCTAGCTTCATCTCTTCATGTATCTTTCTCTAGATTGCTTGTTTTAATTTAAAGTCTAGTTATTAAGACATGTTTATCAAATATACTTTTATGTTCTCTAAAATAAGATGAACATATAATAAAATAGCATTATAACAGCATTTTTTCCTTTGAAAAATGAATTAAAAGAAATACTGATGTTATATGGAGATGATTATCCTGCCTACAAAGATAAAGTGCTACAAGGGATCTCAAGGAATTTTAAATTGATTTCCAGAAATTTCTTCATTTAAAGGGCAGTTAATGGATTCTCTTAGAGCTCAAGTTGAGATGAGACCTGCACAGTTATTTATCAGAAAACCTGAAATTATTAACTTGTGGGGTGAATCTATTCAGGATTGAGAACATGACAGAGAAATATAGTGAAACTGTTTCACACAATTACTTCTGCCATTAACTAAATCAACAGATTTGGGTTTTTATAAAATTTCTTATTACCTGTCAGTGCCTCCTCAAAAAGGATCAGCACTGTCTAAAAGAGAGGGAAAAAAAGGCTTTTTGTTCCCTATTAGGCTTTGGAAATTAAAATAATAGTGAATTAATGAAGAATTGTTTAATTTATGAAACATGCTAAATGAATTTTTTTTTTGTATGCTGTAAGCCGGGGGTCACAATTCATTCTTTTTCCACATGAGTATCCTGTTTTTGCAGCACCATTTGTTGAATGTTTTGTTTTGTTTTTGTTTATTCTTTACTTGTTTTGGGAAGTGCATGGGCTGGGAATTGAGCCTGGATCTCCTGTATAGCAGGCGAGAATTCTACCACCCCAATGGAACTACCCTTGCACCCCAATGAATTTCAATGAATTATATTAACAGAATCTCAAGAAGTCAGGCTTTTGAGTTATTGACCTTGGTGTATAGTTTCTGTATGTAATAGGCATATCTGGTATAGTCATTAAAACATTACATATGCTTCTATAATAAAAGAAAAAACAGAATCTAAGGAAGGGAAGACTGTTGTGGGAGATGGGGGAAGATGAGAGCCAAAGTTGGCTGTTCTTAGAAAGAAAAATATTCCAGACTAGGTGAATCGAAGATTATTATGAGATAGTGGCTTGGAAAATGGCAATGTTTACTACTGTGCTCAACACTGGGTTCCCATCAGTAGGGTAGAAAAGGGCAAAGAAATGAAAACCTCAGAAGAAATCTGCAGACAAAAGTGACACACTCTTTAGGATTTTTTGCTCTTCTGTTTTATGTGTCAGCTGTAAACAGTAATGGACAATTTGATATACCATATTCTTTTAAAAGGACAAATGAATAGGTTCTTTAAGCAAAATGATTTGGTATTATATGCAGTTTATTTCAATTTGTGAATGTGACTTATTTAATGAGACGTATGTAAAACTAATTTCTTTTTCTTTTACTACCCAATGCTCCTTACTTGCACAGAATTAGATTAGTTTTACTGGCCTCTTTTGTTAAAGAAAGGAACATATAAATAACAAGGCTCTTTATTATTGACAGTACACATTCAGTAAACAATGCCAAAATAAAAATCCAAACAAAACAAAAACATAAAATCATATCTTACTTTTACAGTTTCTACATCTCCAGCCTTTGCAGCTTCCAGCAATTGTCTATCTGCCTCTGAATTACCTAATGGGATACCCTCTAAAAAGAGAGAGAGGAAGAGAGTGATTAACTCATCTTAGGGGGTGGGTCCAGAAACTATTGCAGGCATCTTATCAAGAAGTGAAGTTGTTTTACTGTTTGGAAGGAAATCTCCACATTTGTGAGGAAAACAGCAAGATTCTCTTAAAATGTATGTAAATATCTACAATCATTATAAAATGTGATCTAAACCAATATAAAGGAACATAAAATAGATGATGAAAGGTGGACTGCTCTATAACCAAGTCATGTGCAAAACTGGCAAAGTATTAAATTAGGAGAGAATGGTAAGAGACCTGAGGTTCTGCCACTATCTGATCTGGGGCAAGTCATTTTAACTATCTGGGTCTCAGATTTTTCAATTTTAAAAAAGCTAGATTAGAAGATATCTAAAGTCATTTCCTGTTCTGAAATTCTATATTTTATAGCTCATTAAAACTTTCATAGGAAAGGAAAAAAAAAATCTAACTTGTATCTTATTACAGAATTCCAGACGGATTTATACATTGTAAATGTATAAAAAAGTAAACCTTAAAAGTACTAGAAAAAAAGTTAAACTGTTCCTCAAAAAGTTCAAAGAATTTCTACATGAACCAGATATTTCCAAAGATTGAAAGCAGGGACACAGATATGCATATGACAATGTTCAAAGCAGCTTTATTCACAATGGAGAAAAAGATGACTGGATACACAAAACATGGCATACACACACACACACACACACACACACACACACAATGAAATATTATTCAGCTATAAAAAAGGAATGTTCTGATCTATACCACAACATGGATGAACCTTGAAAACATTATGCTAAGTGAAATAAGCCAGACAGAAAAGGACAAATACTGTATGATTTCACTTAAATGAAATATCTGGAATAAGCAAATTCATAGAGACAGAAAAGATTAGAGGTTACCAGATACTGGAGGTAAGGGAAAATAAGGAGTTACTGCTTAATGGGCACAGGAGTTTTCTTTGGGTAGATGAAGAAGTTTTGGTAATGGATATTGGTGATGGTAGTACAGGATTGTAAATGCAATTAACGCTACTGAATTGTACACTTAAAAATGGTTAAAATGGCAAATTTTATGTGAGTTATATAGATTTACCACAATTTTAAAAAGCTTCTTACAGCAGTACAATCAAAAGCAAAAGCAGAAAAGAAAATCAATTTGGGAAAACGCCAGGTAAATAACACAGCATTAAATAAAGTTACGAAGCAAGCAACAAAATGAAGAAAAAAGTCACATTGTTACATATAATAAAAAAATATATTTAATATATACACATCTCTTATGGGAATAAATACCACAGAAAACCTCAACAGACAAATGGGCTGAGGATATGAATAAGCAATTTCACCCCCCCCAAAATAAGAAAGAAATTACCAATAAACATTAAAATATGCTCAAGCTTACAATCAGAAAAGCAAATTGAGATACAATCTTTTTCATCCATTAGCAGTCAAAGAGGAAATGGGTTGTATACTAACAATATTTCTATAGTTTGCATTCTCAAAAGCACCTTTTACTTCTGTAATTTAACATACACACATTCACCCAAAGAAAATATTAAGAATCTAATACCTAGTATTGATAGACAAACAGGTCCTAACATACACTGTTTGTGGGAGGGTAAAATTGTACTTAAAAGCTTCTGTGAAGACAATATGACAATTATAAGCTATACTGTCATCTGGATATCACCCCCCAAATTGACACTGAAACAAATGTGTGTTTTATGGAGAAGTAAAGGGAATCTTTTTTTTTTCTTTGTGTGTGTGCGTGTGTACATGGTCCAGGAATTGAACCTGGGTCTCCCGCATGGAAGGTGAGCATTCTACCACTGTGCACCCTAGTAACGGGAATCTTGAAAGCCAGCTGTATAGTTCACAGTTTTGGCAGATCCCAGGAGACTGCATCAATATGTCTTCCTCTTTTAAGCAGTGTTTCTCAAAACATGGTTTTCAGAACATTATAGCCATAAATAAGAATCATCAAGGGTGACTATGAAAGATACAAAAGGCTTGACCTGTTATATATCTTCCCATCTGAATTTTGAGATGTCAGAGCTATTCCATTAAATACTAATAAATGCTAGAAATGTAGTCAAAGGCAGCTTAAGATTTATAGGACCAGATTTCTAGGCTGAAATGTTTAACCTATGCCAAGTGTACTATAGTTTAAACGAAACATTTTTAAATGTAATGAATTATGTGTACATTCACTAAATATGTTTTAATAATTCAAATAGGTGCTTACCTTGTACAAGCTCTACATGCCTTATATATGAAGGATCTAAAAAAAAAAAAGGAATAAAGTAGGGACAGTATTTAGAGTATTACTTATCATGAGGGTTGCTCTACTAAAAGGCCCTTACTGCCTTTTAAGTTTCCTTTCTTTAGAAAGATATATTAACTGTTTTATCTTATTCTTAAAATTTCCTTGATAAAACTTAAGAGGCAGCTATTTACTCACAGAAATTGGGTAGAAAATGTTAATGGAACAAAATTATAACTAACACATTTGGGCACTGAGTATGAGTTAACCAAAAATTCTCAAAAATGTTCTTTTTACTACCAACTTCTTCAGTTAACAATAATTTGTGAGAAATGTAAAAGATTAGTTTTCAAAAATCAATTTATGAAAGGAATTAATATTTTATGAAAGGAATTAATACCTTGAAGAAGTTGCTGCACGTTTTCATTTCCCATCTGTAAGGCAGTAAAACCCTGAAGGGATATAATGGAAGGATCACATCCATAGCTCAGAAGTAGGCGGCAGGTCTGTAGATGACCACAATGTGCAGCTCTGTGCAGAGAAGTCTGACCAAGATTATCCAGAGCATTAACCTTAACAGTGCAGGGAAAAAAAAAATTAGCATGCATACAGAGTTTAAAACCACCCAAGCAGAACAAATGTTAAAATAAATTTATTTTGAAATGCTAGTGATAAATGAAAGTGAGGGGTAAGGGGTATGGTATGTGTAATCTTTTTTTTTTCTGTTGTCTTTCTTTTTCTAAATCGATGCAAATGTTCTAAGAAATGATGAATATGCAACTATGTGATAATATTGAAAATTGCTGATTGTATATGTAGAATGGAATATGTTAATATTTTTGTTTGTTAATTTTTTTTAATTAATAAAAAAAGAAAAAAAAAACCACCCAAGCATGTATTTTATATTTGCTATTAAAGTAAAATCTCAATTATTCCTTTATGAAGCTTATAAGCCTATTAATCGGTGCCAAATCACAGTATTTTTGCTCAAATCTAGAGCATAAATTCACCAATTCCTGAAAGCTGTATCAAAAAGAAGACCCATTTTGGGGTCAGAAGTGTGAGATATTGAATAACAGCTGTGTTTAGCATTAAAGCATTCAGGTTCACTGCATTTAGAGCTAGAATTACCTAGACAAATCTAATCCATGTTATTTTTACGGATTTCTGAAGTCCAAAGTTATGAACACTAATCCCTACATAACCAGTACCAAAGCTAGAAACTAAATTAGCATTCAAACACTCCTACTGGATTAGCCCTCTATCTCATTTAAAACATAATCTGAAGGAATAAACATACTACGGTAGATTCATGTATGTAATATTAAATCACAATGAAAAGGAACAAACTACAGATTTATAAGTGTCTCCATATCAGTGTGCTGAGTGAAAAAAACCCACACTGTATGAATCCATGTATATGAAGGTGTAAACAGGCAAATCTACTTGAAAAAAAAAGAACAGTTGTTGCCTAGAATGGGGCATGAGAGAAATTTTCTGCCATGAGGCAATGTTCTATATTTTGATAGGGATTTTGGTTACACAGGTATATGCACTAATCAAAACTCAGCAAATGCACACTTAAAATTTGTACATTTCTGAAACTACAGCTGTGTTCCAGTAGCCATGTTTCATGATGACTGTTTAATGATACAGCTTTCACAATGTGACTGTGTGATTGTGAAAACCTAGTGTCTGATGCTCCTTTTATCTACAGTATAGACAGACAAGTAAAAAAAAAATGGATTAAAAAAATAATAGGGGGAACAAAGGTTAAAATAAAATGAGCAGATTGAAATACTAGTGGTCAATGAGAGGGTAAGGGGTATGGGTATGATATGTACGAGTTTTCATTTCTTTTATATTTCTTTTGCTGGAGATGAAAATGTTCAAAAAAATGATTCTGGCAAATACACAACTATGTGATGGATGATACTGTCAGCCGCTAATTGTATACTATATATAGAATGTTTGTATGTCAAGAATGATTGTATGTTTGTTGTTTACAATAAAAATATTTAAACAAGAGATTTGTACATTTCACTATCTATAAGCTTTACATCTGAAGAAAAACTGTAAACAAATGTTGAACTCTAGTTGCTGATGTGCATGTGGAAATACCTAGGGGGAAGTGTATACATATCTGGAAACTACTTTGAAATCAGTAAAAAATGATATACTGATAGAGGGATAATTGATAGATAAAATAGATTAAAATGTTAGTAGTAGAATCTAGGTGTGGGTATACACTTGTTTTCTGTAAAAGTCTTCTCAAGTATGCTGTATACTTGAAATTTTTCTTAATAAAATAAAAGCACCTGGAAGACTGTCCTCACCTCATTCCTACTCAGGGAAGTAACTTTTCATAATTTAACTGGGAAATTAAATTTCTCAATAATTAACCCTGTGCTCACTGATTGTCTTGAGACAATGGTCAATTCATAGTCACAGATCAGAGTGTATCTGAACAAGAAAACAGCAAAGACTTCTAAGTGAACCTAAAATTAGACTACCAACAGATAAAAACTAAGTTTACAGAACCTAAGAAAATGATTTAAAATGCTCAGGGGAAATACTCTTTTTATTTATTCATACACCAAAACTCACTGAATATGAAATACATCCACTTGAAAACTTTATTTGGGTACCATTCTACATCATGATTAGGGTGAGCATTTTGTACTGGTTCACCCAGGATGTTCCTGGGTTTAGCACTGAAAGGCCCGCATTCCTGGAAATCCCTCAGTCCTGGACAAACCTGGATGGTTGGTCAACCCAGTTAAGAGAGTTTCAAAGAATTTCACAACTCAAGTCTGATATGAATCCAGCCATTCAGGTAATAAACCACATTTATTGAAAAAAAAAATCAATGAAAGCTACAGAAAAGACAGACAAATGAGATATGCCAAGCAGTCCAGTGGAAATAAACTTTATTTTATTCAAAAACTTAGAAGAGATTATGATTACATATTATGAAAAATTCCTCCAAATTGAAGAGAAATTAGGATACTGAAAGGCAATGCCAAAAGAAATAGTAGTATTCTAATTGATTCTTTGGGAGGAAGGACAAATCAGAAAACTATTCTGCAAAGACCATTTAGGGCAGGGCCTCAGAGGCCACTCTCTATTTCTTTCTTCTCCTTTCACCCAGAGCAGCTCCATTCTTTCTGTTACACACCGAATTTCTACTAAAGAATTTGTCTGAAGAAGGCAAGGATCTGTGGCTAAAACATGTGAGAACTACTGAAATAGGTGATAGTCATACTTTTCAACTTGAAGATGCTATGTATATCTTTTACCAAGCAGTATTTCTTACAAGTCCTAGATAGGTAATGATGATTTCTAGCCTTAACCAAAGCATAACTATTCTACAAATGAAATGTTTTGTGCATAAATGTCAACTAAAGAATAGTAAGGTCCCAACATGGGGAACTATGTAATTTTTACTCAAATTATTTAAATAACTTATTTCTTTCTGTTCCAAGTTCTTGGCTTACGCCACTGAAATAAAAGATGTTAAGTAAGGCTGTGACTAAGGTAACTAACAGGAGTTATCATGGCAATCAAGGAGTAGAAAGGGATATAGATTAAATACTAGTTTACAAAGACTAGGAAAGATAATAACCTTAAGGATAACTTGAGGGTATAAAGTGGGATATAAAATTAAAAAGAGGGCGGGCCACGGTGGCTCAGCAGGCAAGAATGCTTGCCTGCCATGCCAGAGGACCCAGGTTCGATTCCTGCTGCCTGCCCATGTAAAAAATTAAAAATTAAAAAGAACGAGAGAAGTAAGGACATATAGGAACGATATATATATATATTTTTTAGGCGTTCTTTTTTTTATTTCTGTTTTTTTAAATACCAAAAAAAACACCAAATAAACGAAAACATTCCTATTTTGATCATTCTGTCCACATATATAATCAGTAATTCACAATATCATCATATAGTTGCCTATTCATCATCATGATCATTTCTTGGAATATTTGCATCTATTCAGAAAAAGAAACAAAACGAAAACAGAAAAAAAAAATTATACATACCATACCCCTTACCCCTTCCTTTATACATACCATACCCCTTACCCCTCCCTTTCACTGATCACTAGCATTTCAAACTAAACTTATTTTAACATTTGGAACGATATATTTTTAAAGTAAGTGATATTTTTCTAGAGATACAGAAAATGTATCTGCAAGACTACTGTTAAGTACAGATTAAGAGGTAAAAAAAATACTTTTGAGAGAGTTAACAGTACAGAACATAAGACATTTCATCCTCTAAAAAGATAATAACTCATTGGATTTACTCAAAGATTATCCAAAAGGAAGTATACCTTTGCTTCATGTTTCACCACTACTTCGACAACATCATTATGAGCTTTCTCAGATGCCACGTGTAGAGGAGTCAAGAATCTTAAAGAGAAAAAGTCAGCCAGACAATGATTATCTTTTCCAAAAAATATCAATAATATTTCATTATTAAAGCATACTTACTCTTTAGTTTTTTCATTGATGTTTGCTCCTTTTCTTAGCAACAGTTCACATATTTGTTTTCTTTTGGGATATGGAGATGCAGCAGCGCAATGCTAAATAATTTAAATTATAGCATTAATCAAGGATCATAAATAACTATTTTTAATTTAAGAACAACCGTGTTGCCTATCAAGAACACTTAAGTTATTTAACTTTTTGTTTATTTTTGACCTAACTTTGCTCTTCAAAGACTTTCCAATGGAAAAAATGTGTATTATCAAATTCTGACTGAGTCTGAAAATCTCAGCTACCAGATAATATATGTTATTATTTTGATCAAGCTCTCAGCTACCAGATAATATATGTTATTTTGATCAAGCTTCATATTTGTTCTACAACTTTCAAAAAGCCATTACTGATGTGATGAAAGCTTAAATATCTGTGACCAACACCACTTTCAAAATGTTTTACATACAGCTTATGTTTTTCCTGAAGGATTAAAGAAACACCCTAAAGACTGCACTTTATTTACATAAAGAAATAACAAGAGCACTGTTATTTCTGTTATAAAAAGCCCTGTATTGTGCTTTATAATAGCAATGAAGGAATAGCTAATAGCGGAGTAATGTTCTTCCTTCAACTAGATGCTCCAGCAGAGTAAGAACCTTGGATTACCTGTCTGGCAAAATCAGTAGTATAAAACGATAACTCTCTTGAGTTGGAAGCTGTAGCATCTATGTCTGTGATGTATCAAGGAGGAAAGACAGCGGGATGAAAGGATGTCAGCTATAAATGTAATAAATATTGTATAGTCATGGTCCATATCTTTGCATCCTCAACATCCAGGTTAATACTCATACACAATAGGCATTCAATGAATGTCTGAACAAGTGAGTGACTAAATCAATGGACATACGTTAAGTTGAAATTGAAATCGGAGAATCTATGGAATAAATTTTTAAGCTAAGTTGTTTCATATACCTAAATATATGGTACATTTGAAATTCGTTCTGATTTTTTTTTTAAGAGAAGTTATGGGTTTACAGAAAAATCATGCATAAAATACAAAGTTCCCATATACCACCTATTATTAATACTTTGCATTGGTGTTGTACCTTTTTTTTTTTTTGGCATAGGCAGGCATCGGGAATCAAACCTGGGTCTCTGGCATGGCAGGCAAGAATTCTGCCTGCTAAGCCACTGTGACCCAGCCGGTATTGAACTTTTATTAATCTGATGAAAGCACATTTTTATAATTGTATTATAATTACATTCCATGGTTTAACTTAGGGTTCATTGTGTTATACAGTTTCTCGGATTTATTTTTATTTTTATTCTAATAACACATACCCACCTAACATTTCCTCCTTTAACCACAATCAAATATGTATTCAGTGCTGTTAATTCACCACATCCCTTGGTAATCTATATTCTAGATTCTGTCTCTATGAGATTTTAACCTGCTATTAATCATAAAGTTTACTTGATTCTCATGACTTTGCTTGAGAGTCATTCTGTGATGATGATGCTGTCACCAAAATCATTCTTTTCCCTCAATAAAACTATTTACAATTGTTGAACTAAGCTCCTCCAGTCTGTTAGTGGTAATCATCCCAGGATGTCTATCAACGAGAATAGAAATAATTAATGTCCAAGAATTCTAGTTCACCTCCATTTCAAACTGCACCTGCTCCTCGGCACTATCCTGGGACACGGCCCATAAATCACAGAAACCTACATTAAACCTCTGCTCCACTACCACCCAACTGATATCTAACTCTTATTTTAAGGATAATAACAAGGATGAAGTATGTAGTTCCAGGGTATTCAGGGGAAAATATTATATTGTATTAAGTTATCAGATCTGAAAATTTTCCATGATGTCAGTGCCTTTCCAAGTTTCTCTGTACTGTCTTGATACCTAGTCTGATGCTATTATGACTTTCTTATCTTGCATTAGCATTTCTCATTAGTATGTGGCTCTGCTATTTTTTAACTTGGATATTTCTACAAGTTAAGTAGTGAAAAGGTCCAAAATGTTGTATAGTTACCTACATAAACCTCACATAAGTTTATATTATGGCATAAGGGAAAAATATTGCCACAAAAAATTGGATAATTATGGCTACCACAATCTGCTCCTAAACATATTGACTTGGGGTCTTCTCTCACCTAAAGCATATTTTGCAGCTCATACAAAACTTACCGTTTTCTTTTTAAATGTCTTTTAATGTAGTCTCTGATTACACCATTCTCTCTCTATCCTCCATCAATTATCCCTATTAGCTCCCATTCCTTTCTGACTACTTTTCCTCAGACTCCCCCACTCTCATTTACTTTGTTATAGTGCCACAGAGTTTATTACCTCAGTCAGGGAAGTAGCCTCTACTCACAGATACTTTATTCTCAGTCTTGAGAGGATACACACAGACTTCAGATCTAATTTTGAAAAAAAAATGGCAATACTGGAAGGAAATATATCAAGTGTTTTTTATCTGGATTATCTTCTTTTCCATTATTTTCAGTAGGTTCCAAATTTTCTAATATAAGCCTTTACAACTTTTATAATCCAAAAAAAAAGCAAATGATATAGACCATCTGTGATAATAGAAGTTACATATAATATATACCAATACACGAATAACATTTTTTCTGGAAGGATGCTCAACTAGTAATAGTATTACCCTTTGGAGGGGGAGGGGGAGGATGCATACTTTTCTGTAGTTTAAAATTTTTCTTTCTTTATGTATAGGCAGTAATTTTAAAAAGCAGATTTTAAAAATAATGCTTTGACTACAACTGGACATTATGATAATTAATATTGTATCATCAAAAGAGGTAGCCTACTACTAAGCTACATTAGTTTGGCCCGTTTTAGGTTATCATATTTAAAAATTTTAAATCTGAAACATTACCAATGCAGTTTCATGAGTTTGAGGATGCTTGAAATTCACCATTTCCAGAGAGAGGTGTTTTTTAATTCGTGTAACATCGGCTTCTCGTGCAGCTTGCAGTAATGAGTGGCCTTTAAATTCATCTAGATGAAGGAAAAGCATTTAAATCTGCATGAGAATTATCAAACTGATGGTGCTTATCTCATACTGAAATAATCTAACTAAAATGTCAGACTGATGCTCTCAAGATAAATATACAAGATACATAACTCCTGAAAATTGAGGACAATGTATTTCAGTTCCCCTCAGTTATGTTCCGACTCATTCTCAAGTGCATACAAGGCTGAGTCATGGCAGACTCAGGGTCTGTTCTAAGTGGTTTAGAGATATCTGTAGTTCAGCAATATACTCCCCGTTCAGAGGAGTGTCAGAACTTTCCAAAGCATAGGACTTTCTCAGTTAAAAAAAAGAAAGAAACAAAGGGTGATTACCATAACACTACGGGAGTAGCAAATGGTTTTGCTCACATCTAGCAGGGAAGTGCGCAATAGAAAAACTGGGTAGTACCAACAAGAGTCACCCACTGATAAGTAAATGGAAGAGGATAGGCTTTCAAAATTCCTCTCTTTTCTTCAATAGGCTTGTGAAATCACCCATTATCCTTTATTTTTCTATAATACAAGATTAACACAATATTTCCTATTTATGACTAATAATAATGTATGCAAATTAGGTGGCTATTTCTCACTATACTACTTTGATTATAGACAGAAAACCATAAACTTTGCCCAGGGAACAAAGGACATAAGACATTAAGATCTGGAAACTCTGTTTATATATTTTATACTCACATGCTAATCTTTCTTTTAACTGTGGCGTAGGGGCCAAATCTATAGCACTTTTATTGTGACAATTCAGCAATGTTGGATCGGCACCATAACTTAAGAGAAGAGAACACACTTCAACCCTGTTCTTAGAAGCTGCCTCATGAAGAGGAGTGAATTGCCACAAGTCCATTGCATTTACACAGGCACCATGCTGTGGGGAAAAGCATATGTTTAGCATTCAATTTTTGAAATTATTTGTACTGTATGATTTAACATCATGAAAGCTAAAATAGGTTATGGTTCCAAAATTCACTTTTTAAATCAATTATTTCAGAAAGTGAATATATTTTTCACCCATGGAAAAATGGTAGCTCAGTAGCAAGGCCTGCCAACAAGGACCTATTTAAAACTCTTGTATTGTTAAAACAGGAATGAAGCTTTAGATTTAACTTTCATCTTTTCCAAAAACTAATTTTTCTGAGTTATAACTTACATATGGTAAATGCAGTTCTTAAGCATATAAAGTCAGATGAGTTTTGATAAATGTATATATCTGGGATATCACCACCCAAATCAATATATAGAACATTTTCATTACCTTAGAAAATTCCCTCATGCCCCTTAATGACAATTTCTGCCCCCATTCTTATTTTTAGCACCACTTTTTAGATTATGCTGTTCTTGAATTTCATAAATATGTATTATACTATGTACTTCATGTCTAGCTTCTTTTGCACTCAATGTTTCTGAGAGTCATTCATGTTACTGTATATATCAGTAGTTTGTTTTTTTTATTGCTGAATAGCATTCCTGTTGATGGACTTTAGGGATGTGTGCAGTTTTTGTACAATTATGAATAAACCGTTATAAACATTCATATACAAGACTCTCTAGGTATACATGTTGTTTCTCTTGGATATATCCTTAGGAGTGGAACTGCTGTTCTATTGGTAGATATATGTTTAACTTTATTAGAAACAACCAAATAGTTTCCTAAAGCAGCTCTATCATTTTGCATTTCCACTAGCAATGCTTTAAGTTCCAGTTTCAGATGTCCCATATTCTTGTTAATACTTGGTATTGTCAGTCCTTTCTATTTAAGCCATTTCCAATTCTTGGAGTTTGAAGGACCACAGAGGTATTATAGTTTAACTTTCCATTAAAGAGAAAATTCCCTTCCACAACATTCTACCTATTTTTTTATTTTATTTATTTTTTTGCACGGGCAGGTACCGGAAATCAAACCCGGGTCTCTGGCATGGCAGGCAAGAACTTTGCCTGCTGAGCCACCGTGGCCCACCCTCTACCTATTCTTTTAATACTCCCCTAATGATGGACAGCCACTTCTCAGCTGAGATGGATTTTTTTTTTTTTAATTAGGTAACCTGTTGTCAAGAAGTTCTCTCCTAAGATGGCGGCTTAACAACGTGCGCGTTTTAGTTCGTCCTCCAGAACAACTACTAAATAACCAGAAACAGTACAGAACAGCTCCTGGGGCCACGTCAGTGACCAGACACACAGCGTACCCGTCTGGACCAGCTGGACCAGCTGCGAGCACTCCCCAGAACCGTGAGTTTCCAAAGCTGCGGCAGCCGGCGGCCAGCGCCCCTCCCCCACAGGCTGCTTCCCAGAGGGAAAGGAAAGGACTTTACCAGCAGCAGGGACTGGGCACAATCAAACGCCAATTGTGGAACTAATTAACAATTTCTGACTGCTAAAAACAGGCCCCCAGCTTAGGTGAACCTGATCAAAGCAGAGGTTGCTCATTTTTGCCCCAGGGCAGGACTGACAGAAAAAGGGGGGAAAAAAAGAAGGAAACAGAGGTTTTTGTGGCTGTGTATCTACAGAGGCTTGACTGCCTCTGGATAGTGGCAGGACTTTTCAGGCTGCAACTGCCCCAGGCATAGGCAGATGTGAGCTCTTTTGGGGGCATGTCTGGAGCCTGTGCCTTCCCCAGGGGAGGGGTGAAGCCCAACTCAGGTGGAATCCCTCCCTCAAGGAATTCAGACACCAGCGCTTGGTAATTTGAAGCCATTAAAACCAGCCTACAATCTCTCCTCTGTCTCCACCACACCCCCAGCAGGGAGAGTCCGCCAAAGTTAAAGGTACCGCATCATCTTATGCTGGTGGGAACTGCAGTCAGACAAGCGCCACACACAGGGCAGGATAAGAAAAACAGAGTCCAGGGACTTCGCAAGAAAGTCTTTCAACCTGCTGGGTCTCACCCTCAGGGAAAACTGACGCAGGTAACTCTTTCCTCCTGATAGGAGGCCAGTTTGGTCTGGGAAAAGCTGGCTGGGGTCTACAAAATCTAAGTAGACCCTCCTAAGTGTGTGTGTGTGTGTGGGAAAGGCACCACAAAAGCAGGGCAAGAAACAAGAAAACAAGAACTGTAAAATTCTCCTCTGTTAAACAAAACCTAAGCTAGAGGTCCAGAAAAAGCTGTACTGAACGTCAAAGAACAGATAGACAACAAATTCATCCAGAAAGAAAACCCTAGGTAAAAGAAGTGAAAGCAATCTCCAAAACAAACTAATTAAGGTAATTAAACGCCTAGTCGCCAGCAAAAAAATAAAAATCACACTAGGAAAATTGAAGATATGGCCCAGTCAAAGGAACAAACCAACAATTCAAATGACATACAGGAAGCTGAAACAATTAATTCAGAATGTACGATCAGACATGGAAAACCTCATCAAAAACCAAATCAATGAATTGAGGGAGGATAAAAAGAAGGGAAGGAAAGAACAAAAAGAAGAAACTGAAAGTCTGAAAAAACAAATCACAGAACTTATGGGAATGAAAGACACAGTAGAAGAGATGAGAAAAACAATGGAAACCTACAGTGGTAGATTTCAAGAGACAGAACATAGGATTTCTAAACCAGAGGATGGAACATCTGAAATCCGACAAGAAACAGAAACTATAGGGAAAAAAATGGAAAAATATGAGCAGGGACTCAGGGAACTGAAAGACAATATGAAGCGCACGAATATACATGTTGTGGGTGTCCCAGAAGGAGAAGAGAAGGGAAAAGGAGGAGAAAAACTAATGGAGGAAATTATCACTGAAAATTTCCTAACTCTTATGAAAGACTTAAAATTACAGATCCAAGAAGTGCAGCGTACCCCAAAGAGAATAGATCCACATAGACATACTCCAAGACATTTAATAATCAGAATGTCAGAGGTCAAAGAGAAATAGAGGATCTTGAAAGCAGCAAGAGAAAAGCAATCCATCACATACAAAGGCAGCCCAATAAGACTATGTGCAGATCTCTCAGCAGAAACCACGGAGGCGAGAAGACAGTGGGATAATACATTTAAATTATTAAAAGAGAAAAACTGCCAACCAAGAATTCTATATCCAGCAAAATTGTCCTTCAAAAATGAGGGAGAAATTAAAACATTTTCAGACAAAAAATCACTGAGAGACTTTGTGACCAAGAGACCAGCTCTGCAAGAAATACTAAAGGGAGCACTAGAGTCAGATACGAAAAGACAGAAGAGAGAGGTGTGGAGAAGAGTGTAGAAAGGAATACTATGAGTAAAGGTAAAAAGAAGGAAAATTAGATATGACATATAAAATCCAGAAGGCAAAATAGTAGAAGAAAGTACTACCCATGCAGTAATAACACTGAATGTTAATGGATTAAACTCTCCAATCAAAAGACAGAGTCTGGCAGAATGGATTAAAAAACAGGACCCACCTATATGCTGTCTCTACTCAAAAGGACATGAGGGCAAGGACACAAATGGACATTTACACACCAATGTTTATAGCAGCATTATTTACAATTACCAAGAGATGGAAACAGCCAAAATGTCCATCAACAGACGGTTAGCTAAATAAACTGTGGTATATACATAAGATGGAATATTATACTAGCTGTAAGACAGAATAAAGTTATGAAGTATGTAACAACATGGATGGACCTTAAGGATATTATGCTGAGTGAGAGTAGCCAGAAACAAAAGGACAAATACTGTATGGTCTCACTGATATGAACTGACATTAGTGAATAAACTTGGAATATTTCGTTGGTAACAGAGACCATCAGGAGATAGAAATAGGGTAAGATATTGGATAATTGGAGCTGAAGGGATACAGATTGTGCAACAGGACTGAAAATAAAAACTCAGAAATGGGCAGCACAATATTACCTAACTGTAATACAATTATGTAAAAACACTGAATGAAGCTGCATATGAGAATGATAGAGGGAGGAGGGCTGGGGCATAAATGAAATCACAAAGAAAGATAGATGATAAAGACTGAGGTCATATAATCTAGGAATGCCTAGAGTATATAATGATAGTGACTAAATGTACAAAGTTAAAAAATGTTTTTGCATGAGGAAGAACAAAAGAATGTCATTACTACAGTGTGCTGAAAATAGATTGTAATTAATATTTTACAATTTCAACTAATGTGTGAGACTAAAGCAAAAAATGTTTATTTGGTACAAATCTATACTTTGACTAGTGCATCTCCTAATATAACTTATGAAGATAGTTGATTGAACACCTTAAGTACATGGAACTTTGTATAGGACATGAGATTTTGTTGGTTTGTCCAGGTGATGCCCTGATGAATCCCAGAGTGATTTGATCAGTAAGTGGAAAAGTATTTGCAAAGTTCCCTTTGGGGAATGGTGAGAACAGGGGAAAACTCAACTTTCCCAAGTTGAATTCTTGATATTTTCACAAGCAGTGTGGACAACCAAAGCTGTAGGCTGAGCCCCCAGTCTTGGGGTTTGTTCATATGAAACTTAACCCCACAGGGAATAGGTCAAGCCTACTTAAAATTAAGCCTAAGAGTCACCCCCAAGAGAACCTCTTTTGTTGCTCAGATGGCCTCTCTCTCCAGCCAACACAGCAAGCAGACTTACCACCCTCCCCCTGTCGATGTGGGACATGACTACCAGGGGTGTGGATCTTCCTGGCAGTGTGGGACAGAAATCCCAGAATGAGCTGAGATTCAGCATCAAGGGACTGAGAAAAACTCTAGAATGAGCTGAGACCCAGCATCAATGGATTAAGAAAACCTTCTCAACCAAAAGGGGGAAGAGGGAAATGAGACAAAGTGTCAATGGCTGAGAGATTCCAAACAGAGTCGAGAGGTTATCTTGGAGATTATTCTTATGCATTAAGTAGATATCACCTTGTTATCCAAGATGTAATGGAGAGGCTGGAGGGAAGTGCCTGAAAATATAGAGCTGTGTTCCAGTAGCCATGCTTCTTGATGATGATTGTATAATGATATAGCGTTCACAATGTGACTGTGTGATTGTGAAAACCTTGTGTCTGCTGCTCCTTTTATTTACCTTGTCAACAGATGAGAGGGACACATGGAATAAAAATAAATAATAGGGGGAGCAAATATTAAAATAGATTTAGTTTGAAATGCTAAATTTCATTGATCATTAGTGATCAATGAAAGCGATCAATAAGGGGTATGGCCTCTAAATTTTTTTTTCTGTTGTCTTTTTATTTCTTTTTCTGAATTGATGCTAATGTTCTGGGAAATGATCACGATGATGAATATGCAACTATGTGATGATATTGTGAATTGCTGAGTGTATGTGTCGGGAACGTTTGTGTTTCTTGTAATTTTTTTAATTAATAAAAAATAAAAAAAGTTCTCTCCTTACATTCAGCTAAATATATACTTTTAACATTGATCTATAGATCTTCTTTGAAGCAAAAGAAATCAACGTTCTTCTTTGAAATAACACCCTCATTTCCTTCATTCATCTTCATATCCGATGGTTTCTAGACCCCTATCACCCCAGTGTCCCTCAACTAAATACACTTCAGTAAATTAACATTTAAATAAAAAATGAGAGGATATGACTTTCAGGGATACAAGTCTCGCTGGCAACTTGGCACATGACTCCTAGGAATGAGCCTGACCTTGGTATTGTGGGACTGAGAACACGTGCTTGACCAAAACGGGGAAAAGAAATGTAACAAAATAAGGTTCCAGAGGCTAAAAGATTTCAAACAGAGTCAAGAGGTCATTCTGGAGGTTACTCATATGCAAGCTTCAGCTAGACATTACAACTTGTCATGGTATGCCAAGCCCCAACCAACAGTATTCCTGAAAACTCCAAAGAAAAACCAGGGTTCTAACTAAGACTCTATGCAAGTTCTATTTATCAAGTTTATTTTTCAGAAATTTAAAACTTCCAGATTGTTCCTATGCCAGATAAGCCCTGAAACTTACAGGTATCAGTCTTGAGATCTCAGAACATCAACCAGTTGCATTCTCCTACTCCCTAATGTCAACACCCCTTTTCAACATGAACAAGTCAGAATGGTCACTGCCCAAATATCCCTGAAGACTGATCATATGTATCCTTTGTCTGTATATATGATGTATCACTTTTCTGTATATATGATGTATTTTACAATAAAATATGTTTTTTTAAAAAACTGAGAGCCTAGAAAAACATCAGATTCCTGAATGACTTGACTGTGCAGAGTATGGTACATCTATTATTATATTTGACACTATACTTTTATTGGCATGAAAATACTTTAGTTTTTAAAGCACTCACATCACAATTTGTACTTATACTTAATTAGCAGATATTTTAAAAGCCCTAAATTTTTTTAACATGAACTAAACAACAAATTTATGTTCTCCTCTGATACTGTTCCTGTGCAATATATTTTCTAAAGTTAAATCTCCTTATTGATCCCTATTAAATGTTATTTTATAGGTTTCAACCCAAGCTTACAGCCTATGAAAATACTAGTTATCCTCTCCAGCTTCACAACAATCTGCACATTTAGAAGAATTCCTTCTAATTCTTTACCAAGTCAATAACAATTATGTGACCATGATAAAGGCAAGGACAGAACTCTGTGGGAGTCTATCAGGTTTCAACATTCTCTTTCAACACCAGTCAACACTTTACGTACAGTTGTTAAGTAGTTATGAATCAACCTGACAGAATTTATTCCCTTATTCTAGTCAGGTCAGTGTACTTGTTTCCCTATACTCAGAAACTATGACAAAGAAGAAAGTTAAAAGATTTTGTTATTCTTGTGCCTGCTAGTACCACACCTTCACTATTTGAACACCTTGCTCAGGAACCATGTATTAGTGCCTTCCACACACAGTACAGTGCCCTGGTCATAAATAGGAGTCACTGAATGTTTGCTGTTAAATGCTAGTTTCTGGTAGCCAGACTCCTTTGCAAGGGCTGTCAAATGACTCAGTGGTGCCCAGATTTCTGCCTGTATTTCCAATCTCTATCTACTTGCTTTCTCCTACTTCCCTGAACTTGACTACTTTGGTTAACTGACCATGCTCCCACTTCAGCTAATCCCCACACTAAATATGACCCTAGTGTGGTTCCCATTCTTATTCAGTAAAATAATAGGTCTTAGAAAAACACCATTAAATTGTCTGTAAGCCCCAGCGTAATATGTCTGAAATTTCACTTTCATTCTTAAGATTATCCTATCAATCACATAATTTTATAAAGATTGTAAATATTCCTTTCCTACTCACCAAACTCTAAAACACAGAATAGATATTATGCATTTCCTGTTACTTGATATAACTATAGAAAATAATCATTAGAAAGGTACAAGGAAACTAACCTTGACCAGAAGTTCAGTTACTTCATAATGACCGTAAGAACAGGCATTGTGTAATGGCACCAGATCACTAAAGTAAATAAAATCACAGGGAATAAAACCGTTATTATATATTCATTAGGCTTATTTTATTAGTATAATCTTAATTTACACAAGCTTAATGAGCATATAGCTTATGTGACCTTGTAAGAAAATGTCAAAATTTAGTAACATCCATTTGAACTGGAAGTTCTAACAATTCTGACTCCCGAATCTCCCTCAAATCCATCTTCCTTTTTCCACTGCCTACCGCCACTGCCTTTGTTTGTATCTATATATTTTCCCCTATACTAATGAAATAGTCTCCACTTCAATTTATTCTCCAAGCAATAGCTAAATTTTTCTAAAAGGTAAATCTGATGTGGTTATTTCTTATTTAAAATCCTTCATTGGCTCTTCCCTGCTTTCAAAACAGTTCCACCTTCTTAGCATAGCACACAATGATGTGACCCTCCCTAACTTCATCCTTCAATAATAGTATGATGAAACTACTTGCAGTTCCCTGTATACCTCTGCACATACGACTCTGGACAGATTCCCCCCGCCCCTTCTAGTTGGCTTGGCTCACTTCTACACTTCCTTTCCAGACTCAGAGTTCAAACACTGGTTCTTCTTTAAACTTTTTTTTTGAGATTCTGTAGGGTAAATTATTATATTCCTTAATAAACTGAAACCCAGCTCCTTTATGATGCCAATGGAGGAAGAACTTCCGATATTGGAAGATACACTGGGATCTTAAAATCTTAACTTCCATTTTAATCTTCTCCTTCCCCTTGGGAATCTCTCACCAATTAACAGTTATCACTAGGATGTCCTCTGGCAAGTGATGACCATCCCAAGGCTTAGTCTTTAGTTTTATATCTTCTTTCTTTACAGGCTCCTCCTGGATTTTCTATTTTTGCCCATATGATTCCTTACTTTCTCCTGATCATCAATTTTATTCTCAACTATTTACTAGATACCTCCATCTAAGTTCTCATAAAATCATCCCGTAAAACCAAGAACTGTAAAAGTGAACTTAACATGTTCTCCCTCCAAACAATTTTCTCTTCTGGATTTCAGCAAGTGTATTACTGGGTGTGCTGGTTTGAAAGGAAGTATGCCCCCTAAGAAAAGCCATGTTTTAATATAAATCTCATTTCTTAAAGGTAGAATAATCCCTATTCAATACTGTATGTTTGACTGTAATGAGATCATCTCCCTGATTGATGTGATTTAGTTAAAATGGTTGTTAAACTGGATTAGGGGATGACATGTCTCCACCCATTTGAGTGGGTCTTGATTAGTTTCTGAAGTCCTATAAAAGAGGAAACATTTTGGAGAATGAGAGATTCGGAGAGATTCAGAGAGAGCAACACTACAAAGCAGAGAGTCCACCAGTCAGCGACTTTTGGAGATGAAGAAGGAAGACGCCTCCCAGGGAGCTTCATGAAATAGGAAGCCAGGAGAGAAAGCTAGCAGATGACGCCGTGTTTGCCATGTGCCCTTCCACCTGAGAGAGAAGCCCTGACTGTGTTCGCCGTGTGCCTTCTCACTTGAGAGAGAAACCCTGAACTTCATCGGCCTTCTTGAACCAAGGTATCTTTCCCTGGATGCCTTTGATTGGGCATATCTATAGACTTTGTTTTAATTGGGACATTTTCTCAGCCTTAGAACTATAAACTAGCAACTCATTAAATTCCCCTTTTTAAAAGCCATTCTGTTTCTGGTATATTGCATTCTGGCAGCTAGCAAACCAGAACACTGGGTCTTATTCTTTCGGCTTGAGTTTGAACTATAATAGTAATCTTTTTATTCCGTTCTCTCTCATTACATCGTGCAATGACAAAATTTACCCATTCTTTCTTTGTAATACCTCTTGTAGGAGCCAAAGGTTTAAAGTAAGACCTACAGAATTTGTTGCAAGCAGCTGGCCTCAGGATGGTGGCAGTAAACTGTGGAGATTGTTATGTAGAGCAGTCTGGGAGGAAGAGAATGTTTACCCCAAACGGTTATGTTAAGTATGAAGAACACTGAAAGATAAGAACTTTGCTCCCTCAGGAAATGCATGCATGCCTATTGACATCTTGTGGTATATAACCAGGATCTGGTTAAGAATAAAATTGTCTGAAGTCTGTCTGAAGTAAACTCAAGCTTCAGACCCCCTGAGCCCGTCTGTGTCTTTCTTTCTCTTTTTCTTCCTTTCTTCCTTTCTCATCATTCCTTAATATCCTTCGAGCTCCGTTTCAACAGGAAGCAACAACCTCTTACACCTATTCCTTTATTTCCATTACCTCTGCCACCACTAGCATAGACCCTCATTATGCTTGAACCCTTACAATGCTTGCTTTACTAGCTACTCTTTGCTTCTTGCCTCTTCCCTCTCCAATCTATTCAACACACTGTTGTCAGAACGCTCCTCCTAAATCTCTTCTTTTAGGATATATAATCTCCCTTGCTTAAGATTCTTCAGTGCCTTTTGTGGCTCACAGATTGAAGGTGGGATTTCTTAAGCTGGAATACCAAGCCCTATAAAATCTGTTCCCTACTTAACTTGCCAACCCTAACCCACACTTCCCCCATGTGAATTGTCTGTTTTCAGCCAAGCTGGTCCAGTCAATGAGTATTAATCATCATACTGTAATATCTGCTTTAGTAACTTCATTCATACCAACCCACTTACATACAGTGATGTTCTCAAAATTCTTGCTTACTTGAATTGGGGCCTGCCTTTAAAGTCTAGGTCAGGTACCACATCCTCAAGGCTTTCTCAACCACTCCAGTTCATCACTGGTAAACCCCTCCCGAGAATTTCTACAGTACTATCTCTCTCTCTGTTTATCACCTGGCACTGAGTAGAGACTTCCTTGTATCAGCAGGCATCTTTTCATGTCCCCTAAACTATAATGCAAGTCCTACAAGGGGCGGCTTGGGATTTTATAATTTCCTCTGCCCTAAGAACTACACACTGTAAAAGCTCAATAATCAACTGCCTAGTAAAAAATAAGAAGTCCTAATTTTATTCAAATGCTTACCCTTTATCTTTAGCATGGACATCGGCTCCATGTTGCAATAACAGCTGTACAATCTTTACTCTGTTGTATCCTGCTGCCAAATGCAATGGAGTTGACTAAAAAATTAGATCAAATAAATTAATGAAATGCAAACAATACTGGCTGAAACAAATGTGTGAAAATATAAACACCCAAATGAGACATGAAGGAAAAAACTTACAACTTCATTGCCTTAATAAATAGTTATTAATTTTGTTTACAAAATCCAACATAGGGGTACACAGGTGATTTAGTGGTACAATGCTCGTCTTCCATGTGAGAGACACAGGTTTTACACCTCAACCATGCCCCACCTCACCTCCCCCCCCAAAAAACCCAGCATATATAATGAAGGCATAGCATTACAGTTTATAAATTTATGATTGCACATAGGAAGCAAATAAGTAAATGTTTATTATCAATTAAGTTTTACTGGCATTTAAGAATTCTGAATTACTGCTTAAAAGAAAAAATCAGCATTCTCTGCAAATACACGACTGAATTTACAGCAAGATGAAACATCTTCATGAGCACAAGTGCAGCTAAATGTAAAAGGAAGTACCTTTCTGCCATCACTTGCATGGCAGTTGACATTTAATGGTGTAAGTAGAGCCATCATTTTTTCCTCATTGCCACTCCTAGAACATGTAAAAAAAAAATGTATTAGCAATTCTGTCAGATTCTATATAGAGACATATATATGCCTGTTTAAAAAAAATTCTTCTTAAAATATGCTTAATGTAAAGAAAATTTTATATGGAGAAGTATAAATGATCCATATTTATAACATTATTACGTACCTGGCACTTTCCAAGAGTTCATCTTTCTTATATTCACCTGTGAATTAAGAAAAGAAGTTGGTAGAAATTTAAAGCTACTTTAATTACAAAAGTAATGATTGTTTTATGCAGAGATATTCATTGGAATACAAAAAGAAGATAGATGTGGAAATAAATTAATATTTCTAATAATCAGAAAATGGTCACTCAATAGAATATCATGAAGATTTAAAATATTTATATGACGAATATGGAATACCCTTGTTACTATATTTAATGAGTAAATCAATGTTAATAACAAAGTGTGACTGCAACAATGTAAAAACAATATGCAGGATGGTGAAGTGAGAAGCTTCTAGACTAATGATAGGTGAAAACAAAGGGAATACTGAGGGATGGAAATTATGAAAGGAACCAAAACCCAGCTGCAGACCACAGTAAGAGAAATCTACAATTCTCTATTAGGGGTTCAACAGCAAATCAGAGCTGGTTGAGAAGTAGAAAGAAGAAAGGAGAAAGAATAAATAAAAGTGAACAGAGCCGGAGAAAATGGTGGGATACCATCAAACATGCCAACATATGCATTGTGGGAGTCCCAGAAGAAGGAGAAAGAAAGGAGCTGAGAGACTATAAATAATGGCTGAAAACATCCCAAGTTTAGCAAAAGTAATAAATATACATATCCAAGCCATTCAAAGAACTAAACAAAAACAGAAACAAAAAACAGAATAAACTTAAATAGACTCACTCCACACCATATTATAATCAAACTGTATTATGCCAAAATAGAGAATTCTATAGAATAAGCAAATTAATTGAGTCAGAAAGTAAACATAAGTTACCAGGGGCCAAGGTGGAGATAGGGAATGGGGAATTAATGCTTAAATTACAGAGTTTCTATTTGGAGTGATAGAAAAGCATTGGGAATGGATGGCGGTGATGACAGCAAAACACTGTGAATGCAATTAACAACAATGAATTAAGTATCTGAATGCGGTTAAAAGTAGAAATTTTAGGTTGTTATAAATGGTACTAGAAAAATCAAAACAAAAAACTACAGGACTGCACAAAACAAACAGGGAACCCTAATGTAAACCATGGACTAGTTAATAGAATTATTAAAATGCTCTTTCGCCAGTTTTAACAAATGCATCACACTAATGAGAGGTGTTAATAATGGGGTGGTATATGGCAACTCTGTATTTTATGCATGAATTTTCTATAACCCTGCATTCTCTAATTAAAAAAGATGTGATTAAGTGCTGCTCAAAAAGTACGAGAATAATGAAAGCTTCGAGAGAAGCAATGTGTCAAATACAAAGGAGCCTCAAGATTAAGTGCCGACTTCTCATCAGAAACCATGGAGTCAAGAAGGCAGTAGGAAGACATATTTAAAGTGATTGCCAATCAAGAATTCTATATACAACAAAACTGTCTTTCAAAAATGAGGGTAAAATTAAGACATTCCCAGATAAACAAAAGGTCAGAGAGTTCATCACTACTAGACTAGACCTACAGGAGATGCTAAAGAGAGTTCTGTAGGTTAAAAAGAAAGGTTCTGGTGTCAACTTGGCCAAGTGATGATGCCCTATTGTCTAGTCAGGCAAGCACTGGCCTGACCACTGCTGCAAGGATATTTTGTGGCTGGTTGATAAATGGGAAGGCTGGTGTATTAAGTCATCAGTCAGTTGATTGTACCGTGGCTAATTGTATCTGCAATCAAGTAAAGCTTGTCTTCCCACCAATGACACAATCCAATCATTAGCAGATTTTCAAGGAAGAGAGATTTTTTCACTGCCTCTTCAGCCAGTGAGCCTCTCCTGTGGAGTTTGTCCAGACTCTTCACCGGAGCTGCCAACTTCACAGCCTGCCTTATGGATTTTGGACTCTTTCATTCCCACGTTTGTGTGAGATACCTTTATAAATACCATACTTACAGATATCTCCTGTTGATTCTGTTTCTCTAGAGAACCCTGACTAATACACTAGACAACTGACTGAAGCCATGAGAAGTAATAAAGACCTCTAGTAAAGATAATGCAATGGGTAAATGCCTAGTACTATTGTATTTTTGGTTTGTAACCACTTTTTACTTTCTAAGAGATATATAAGAAAAATGCTTAAAATGTAATGAAAAATCAGCGGTTTGATGCAAACGAGCTTGTTATAGATTTAGGATGTTAAATTTCAGCCCCACGGTAACTAAAAAGAAAACACCTGATTTGTTTCCTGGAGTCTGCCCACGCAAAAAGAAAAAAAAAATATCTGAGACTATGCAGGTTCATAGAGACAAAGATTAGAGTGCAGGTGGGGGTGGTACAACCGTGGCTCAGTGGCAGAATTCTCACCTGCCATGCCAGGTTCGATACCTGGAGGCTGCCCATGCCAAAAGAAAAATAAAGAGTACAGGTGGCCAATGCAGGGGAGGGGAAGTGGGTGAGCAGGGGGAATGGGGAAATTAAAATTATGGGTGTAGGGTGTCTGTTTGAGGAGATATGTAAGTTTTGTTAATGGAAAGAGATGACTACTGCAACACTGTGAACATGATGAATCCCACTGAACTTGCATGCGAATGGCTGAGATGGGTATGTTTATGTTGCATACATGCTCTTTAAAAAAGGAAAGAGTAATTAAAGAAAATAGCATGTGACCCTAGTAGGGACCTGACAAGGGAGGATAAAAGGTTGAAAGGGCGTTACTGGGATTTATGAAAAAATTGAAATATAGACCATAAGCTTTTCAATGTTAAAGTTCTTTAACTTGATAACTGCACATAGTAAATATCTTTGTTCTCAGGAAATGTATATGACAGTATTAAGTGTTCAACGAGCATGTCAACAACCTACACTCAAGTGTTCAGAAAATGGATTAATAAACAGAAAGATGGATACAGGCAGACGAATATATAGACAGATGAATAGATATGGACTGGTATGACAAATGTGGCAAAATATTAAAATTGGTGGATATAGGTATCTGGGAGGTTAGGAAGGGTTTGCTTGAGTTCTCTGTATGGAGTTTGCATTATTTTCGTAATAACTGTCTTACAAGTTCAAAAGTATTTCAAAATAAAAAGCTTCAAAAACATAATATGCGTAGAAAAAGAAAGCTCCCCCCTTCAATACCAAAATATTAACAAAAGGATGACTTGATGGTGGATTACAGGCAAGCTCTTCCTTCTCTTTTGTCCCCCCTCAAATCTCCTAAAATAAGTATATAATTTTTCTAACAGACTAGCAAAATGTATCAACTTCATTCAAAAGCAAAATAAAATGAACTTAATATGACAATATTACAGAAATAACAAAAGAAAATTGATAGCATCACCAAATACAATTAACATTTTTATGAACCCAGAAGCCTCATATTGAAATAATTTCAAACTCACAGGACAGTTGCAAAAATATGCAAACCCTATACAGAGAACTCGAACACGCCACCCCCTCCCAGTTACACAAGTTTAACATTTTGCTACCTTTGCCAAATATGTCCCTCCCTCCTTCTCTCTCTTCCATATTTATCTTCTCAATAGTTGAGAGCAAGTTGTATACATCATACTCCTCCTTGAACACATAATATTTCTATGTACATTTTATACTAAACCTTAAGAGTGGTAATTATGTTCAAGAATGCTAGCATTGATCTAAATCTTACATTCTATTTTCCAAGTTTTTCTATGCCCAATAATGTCCTTTTGAGACTTTTCTCCTCTCTTCTTAGATCCTATCCAGGATCAGGTATTGCATTTAATTGTAATGATCTCTTTAGTTTCTCTCTTTTTTTTTAAATCATGGAAACTTAAATGTAACATAAATCTTCCTATCCTAACCCGCCCAAGCATACCATTCAGTATTACATTCACAATGTTGCAGTACCTCCACCACTATGCATTAGTGGAACTTTCCTCTCATTCCAAACAGAAACTCTACACTCATTTTGCATTAACTCCCCTCTAACCCTGTCCCCTACTCCTGGTAGCCTACATTCAACTTTCTGTCTCTACAAGTTTGCATATGTTCTGATATTTTCTTGTGGTTATTACGGGGCTTAAATTTAACACCTTAAATCTATAACAATCTCATTTGCTTTGATACCATCTAACTTCAGTAGTACATACAGACTATGTTCCTATAACCCTTTGCCCCTCTATTTTATGTAGTTCTTGTCACAAATTACATGTTTATACATTGAGTCTTATATGCCTAATTTATCCCTTACATTTTGTGCTTTTGCCTTTTAGATCCTATAGGAAATAAAAAGTAGAGTTAGAAACCAGAAATAAAATAGCATTGGTATTTACCTATGTCATTATATTTTTCTGGAGACTTTTATGGCTTTGTGTGGTTTTAATCATTTCTTATATGGTGGACCTTGTGGTGACAAAGTCTCTCAGCTTTTGTTTATCTGGGAATGTCTTAATCTGACCCTCATTTTAATTATTTTCTTCTCCAGACAAAAAAAAAAGCATTTACTATCTAGTAAAACTTTAAAGAAAAACTTCCATGTATTTTTAAAAGAAGAAAAACCATCCAAAGAAGAATGATAAAGAAAAATGATAAACTTAAAAACCTAAACAAACATTAACTATATAAAACATCAGGGATAGAAAAAAAAATCAACTTTAGTAAAAAAAGATGTAAGTCAAAGAGATGGATTTAAATTAATGTCTCAAGATCCTTGTATTATTTGTCACCCTCATCTTTTTTTTTTTGGTATGCTATATGGCAGGGGTCACATTTCATTCTTTTTCCATGTGAGTATCCGTTATTAAAGCACCATTTGTTGAATTTTTTGTTGTTGTTTGGTTTTTGTTTGTTTGTTCTGGGAAGTGCACTGCCACCCTCATTTCTGAAAGAGTTTTGATGCATATAGAATTACTGGTTGGCAAATTTTGCTTTCGGCACTTTAAATATATCTTTCTATTGCCTTCTTGCCTCCATGGTTTCTAATGAGAAACTGGCACATAATTTTATTGAAGCCCCCTTGTATATGTGACATGTTGCCTCTCTTGAGGCTTTCAGAATTCTTTATCTTTGGGATTCAATAGTTGACTATAACATGGTGTAATGCGGGCCTATTTGGGTTTATTCTCTCCAGAATTCACTGAGCATCTTGGATATGTATATTCATGTCTTTTGTTAGATTTTGGAAGTTTTCAGACATTATTTTATTGAGTATGTTCTCTGTTCTTTACTTCCTTCTTCTGGGATTTCCATAATGTGTATACTGGTACACCTGACCGGGCGAACAGGCACCTCAAGGCTCTGTTCAATTTTGTTATTCTTCTTTTTCCTCCTCATACAGAATGATTTCAATAGTCTTATTTTCAAGTTCACTAATTCTTTCTTCTGCCAGCTCCCATTTGTAGGTGACCTCCTCCAGGAAATTTTTAATTTTTGTTACTGTGGTCTTCACTCTGATTTCCTTTCCATAATTCCCATCTCTCTCCTGATATTCTCTTTTTTTGTTCATCTGTCGTTTCTGGATTCCCATTAGTTCTTTGTCCAGGTTTCCCTTTAGCTCTTTAAGCTTATTTAGGATGATTTTTTAACAGTCTTTGGATGTCCAAGATCTGGGCCTCTTCACTGGTGGTTTCTAATGCTTTAACTATCTCCACTGCCTGGGCCATTGCTTCCTGTTTCTTTGTATGTTATGTAATCTTTTGCTTAAACCTAGTCAGGTATTAGAATTTAGACACTGAGGCATCTGTTCTTTAATACTGTATTCAGCTAGTATGACAGAGCTTTTCTTAAATGACAGGAGCTAACAACAACAGAAAAAGGATGAAAATGCAAACATTTTTCCCAGTCTTTTCAGACTGACCTGTGCAAGTACTCTTTCAGAGCGTATTGTGCTGGTTTAAAAGGATGTATGGACCCTAGAAAAGCCATGTTTTCATCAAAATCCCATTTTGTAAAGGCAGAATAATCCTTATTCAATACTGTATGTTTGAATCTGTAATCAGATCATCTCCCCGGAGATGTAACCCAATCAAGAGTGGTTGTTAAACTGGATTAGAGGAGATGTGTCTCCACCCACTTGGGTGGGTCTTGATTAGTTTCTGGAGTCCTATAAAAAAGGAAACATTTTGGAGAATGAGAGAGATTCAGAGAGAGAGTCAGAGACAGCAGAGCAGAATGACATAGTCACGAGAAGCAGAGCCTACCAGTAAGCAACCTTTGGAGATAAAGACGGAAAATGCCTCCTGGGGGGCTTCATGAAACAGGAAGCCAGGAGAAGAAGCTAGCAGATGAAGCTGTGTTTGCCATGTGCCCTTCCAGATGAGAGAGGAACCCTGACTGTGTTCACCATGTGCCTTTCCAGATGAGAGAGAAACTGACTGTGTTCACCATGTGCCCTTTCACATGAGAGAGAAACCCTGAACTCCATCAGCCTTCTTGAACCAAGGTATCTTTCCCTGGATGCCTTAAATTGGACATTTATATAGACTTGTTTTAACTGGGACATTTTCTTAGCCTTAGAACTGTAAACTAGCAACTTATTAAACTCCCCTTTTTAAAAGCCATTCCATTTCTGGTATATTGCATTCTGGCAGCTAGCAAACTAGAATACTTATCCATGAAAATAGCTTAGAGAATAGCTTTAGGCCAAAGTGTAAGAGTCTCTCTGGTCCTTTCTGCACATGTGTTATCTTATCTTGGGCTTGCATCTGTGGGCCAAGGAACTCTCCCAGTTACATAGTTAGCAATGTTCTCTCTTCCCCAGGAAATAGTTTCCTCATGGTCGTGGACACTGCACTGCACACATGTCCTACATCCAGCAATCCCTTGTCCCAGGCAAGCAGTATATGACTGCTCTCCCATAGTGTTCTCTGCAGGGTAGCTTCAGGGCAAGTTCTGGGACAGCAAGTCCCTTAGGCTACCACCAGACATACTGGACCAAACATACAGGCTCCCAATATAAGCTCTATGGGTACTCTGCTTCCTCCAGAACCAGGAACAGGAATCTGCACTGGGAGGGCAGGCTGGCTCTATGCTGAGCTACTGGGGGTGGGGGTGGGGGGGAAGGCCAGGCAGGGCACCACAAGATACTACCACTTTTTCTTCCCCGACAAAATGCAACAGAAGTTTATTTCTTATTCATATAATAGTCTAGGGTCAGTGTCAAATTGGTGGATGTGGGGGTTTGGGCATCTAAGCTCCTTGCCTTGTGGTTCTAGGGTCTTTAACCAAGGAAAACAGAAAGAGAGGATGATATGCTTCTTAAAGGCTTTTAAGTGACTGGATACAAAAGTGTTAGAAGGGCTGGAGGAACAAAATGCACCCCATAACGTCAATGCCCTTTTTCAACATGAAGATGTTAGAATGGTCATTGTTCAAATATCATTAAAGATTGGGAGAAGGATCAAAGGAGAAGGAGGAGTTGTAATAGAGAAGATAGGATTTAACAAATGAGCATGACTATATTATATAGATATTTGTTTTTAGTTTCCAGTGCCTTAGAGTAGCTAGAAGGAAAAACCTGAAATTGTGGAGCCATAACCTATACCACACTTCAAAATTTGTTCTATAACTACCTTTTAAAATGTACTGTAAATTTATTGTGTTTTTTTGTATATATATTTCACAATAACAAATGTTAAGAAAAAAAGCAAGGGAATGGTTAGAGCTTTTAAAAAAATTCCATCAAAAATGATTAAAATACATTAAAGAAATTGTATATAAAGGGAATATTTAAATATTTAAAAATTCAGGGATATTTAAAAAATATGCTGAGTATACGACTGTGAGACACAATTACTAATCTGCCTCTCCTCCCAACAGGGCAGCAACAACTAATTTAAAAAACAATTTTAAAAGAAAAATAAAGCTTTACCTTTTTAAGATAAGAATCAAATGTCAACTGTTCAGATGTCAGATGTAGAAAAGAACAGCAACTGAACTGATACTATTTTAAAAATCTAGCTGAGGTTATTAACTACAGGAAGGAGGATTGTTTACCCTGGACCTTGTTCTTTATAGTCTTCCTAGAATAAGCAAAGAGGGTACATAGACTTACCAGTCAGCACTGTTTTGGCAGATGGGTCTGCTAAATCTAATGCTGTCCTTCCATCTGTATTTCTGATGGTTGGCTCTGCTCCATGCTGTAAGAGCACTGAAAAATAGCAATATCATCTTTCAAAATGGTAACCTTGGCAATGTGATTTTAGCAAATCATTTTCTCAAAAATTCTGGTCCACAAAGAGTCTCACAGTTGTTTAAAGACTCTTCATAGCCCAATGATATGGTTGCTATATTTTAAAGATAAGAATATTTCAAATATTCTATTATTTAATGCATGAAATTGAGACATTAATAACTTTCTTCTACATTCAATGCCAGTTTTTCCTTTGCTATTTTATACAGTTGGTGATAAGTGACTAAGGACAGATAAGTATATAAGGAAAGAAAAGGCAAGTTGAAAGCTTGTTTTCTTATTCTATCACACTCCAAAACAATACTGTCTATGTTAGAAAGACTGTTCCATCATGATTGAAATGAGATTTCTAAAGCTATGGAGAGCCCACAAATAGGGAACTGTGGAATTAAAAACAACAAGAACAACCTAAAAAAAACCCACTGGTCTTTCTTAAAGAAGAAAAACAACAACAACAACAATAAAACTTGGTAGTTTCCTTAGACTTTCAATAACTATTGTAAGCCCATCAGTCATCATCTCCCCATAATTCAAGAATGTGGAATAAATTAATCAAAAGGAGGAGACTGCTCAGATTTGCCCATTAATGAAACCATATAGCACACACTGCACTTTAACAGCAAAGTAAACTAGTCTGAGAAGCAGACTGGTACATTTAAAACCAAGGTGTGAATAACTCCTTACTAGAACAACTTTTCTTCAGAAAAATCTTAACATAGAGATACATGAATAAGGGTTACCAGCTGAGTACTGGTTGTTTTTTTTTTAAGGTTAATTACATTGAATTTTGAGGTAAAAACAAATTTTCTCTATAAAGCTAATAAATCCCAAATCAAAATTATTATATTATAACCCAAAGCACATGTACTGGTTTGAAAGGATGCATGTACCCTAGAAAAGCCATGTTTTGATCCTAATCCCATTATATAAAGGCAGCCTTATTTTAATTTCTTTTAATCCCTATTCAGTACTGTATGTTGGAAACTTTAATTAGCTTATCTCTATGGAGACGTGACTCAATCAGTGTGGATATTAAACTTGATTAGATAGAGACATGTCTCCACCCAGTCTATGTGGGCCTTGATTGTTTTACTAGAATCCTTTAAAAGAAGAAGCACTTTGGAAAAAGCTATAGAACAACATGAGAGAGAGCCACAAGATTCTGAGAGAGCAGAGAACGCTGTAGAACCATGAAGCAGAGACTTTGCCATCCCAGTGACTTTTGGAAATGAAGAAGGAAAATGCCTCCTGCGAAGCTGGAGAGGAAGCTAGCAGATGACGTGTTTGCCATGTGCCTTTCCAAATGAGAGAGAAACGCTGACTGCGTTTGCCATGTGCCCTTCCACTTGAGAGAAACCCTGAACTTCAACAGCCTTATTGAATCAAGTAATCTGTCCCTGGATACCTTAGTTTGGACATTTCTATAGACTTGTTTTAATTGGGACATTTTCTTGGCCTTAGAAATGTAAACTAGCAACTTACTAAATTTCCCTTTTTAAAAGCCATTCCATTTCTGGTATATTGCATTCTGGCAGTTAGCAAACTAGAATAGCACATGAAAAGAAAAATCTTGGGCTACTGTTATTTGTTATATAAAGATGTTCTATAACACTCTATAAAAAAGGTGCTAAAGGAAGACAGACAAATATACACTGAAAGGGAAGCTCAGCTCCTATTTCTTAAAACGGTTAAGGTCAATTCCACTCTACTTCTATCTATACCTTTGCTAACAGAATTAATATTTGAGCCACAAATGTGAGCCACATATGTCATTTTTAATTTCCTAGTAGCTTCATTAAAAAAAAATAAAAACAGGTGAAATTAATTTAGCATAATTTAATCCAATAATAACAAAATTGTCATTTTAACTTTTATATCTTAATCAATATAAAATTATTAATATGATAGTTTACATCTTTTTTCATACTAAGTCTTAGAAATCTGATATGTATTTTATCCTTATGGCACATCTCAATTAGGACTAGCCACATTATAAATACTCAACAGCCATATGTGACTAGGAGCTATTGTATTGGACAGTACAACCTAGAACTATATTTAGAAAACCTTACATGATTAAACCAGGCATTTGTATGTCTAGGATTCTGAGGTACCAGGAAAGAGTTAAGTGACCCAAGAGATTTGTGCAGAGGGTAACAGCAATATAAGATACAAAGGAAAAGAGAACTGGGCAGAGAGGTAATTACATTAACTAGGTAATATGCTCTAAATCTTTATAAATATCTACTTTAAGCTGATTTGAACAGCAATTTGGGATTCTGGGGGGAGGAGGCAATGTAAGAATGGCTTTGAGCCTTGGACTTTTCCCGTTACACAGATGCTAGCTTTCTAGTTGTCTCAAAGATTTCAGCTGCTTTGGCACTAGGGAATAAGAGAGTTAGGGTAGCATGAATTCAAAATCCCTTACTCTGTTAGGTCTAGAAAAGTTAAGTAATTTGTTTGTTAATGGAAATTCTCAAAGATAATTTTCTGGCATAGTGATCGACCTGTCAGGCAAATCCTATCTCTTCTGCTAGTTCCAGTATTCTAAATGACTTGTAGTTTTTCCTTCAAATCCTTCTAGTTCTATTCCTGTACAACCACCCTAGTTTGTGACCTCATCATTTCTCACCCGGACTATTCCACAGTTCCCTAATTAGTGTTCCTGATGCCATCTATCCTACACAGCCCTTTACCAGATTATTCTATCTAAAATATATACTCTCATAATTCTGTTTGCCTACTCAAAAATGCCTCCACAATGCCTATATAATAATATAATTTTCTTATTGAAAGTTGGAGGTTTGCAGGCAGAGTCTTTGCCCGCCATGCCGGAGACCCAGGTTCAATTCCTGGTGTCTGCCTATGCAAAAAACAAAACAAAACAAACAAAAAAAAAATTGTAGGTTTACAGAAAAATTATGCAGAAAATAGTTCCCACATGCTCCCTCCTATCATTAACATCTTGAACTAGTGTGCTAACATTGTTACAAATATAAGTGTTATTATAATTGTACTATTAATGATAGTCCATGTTTTATATTAGGGTTCACTGTTTTGTTGTACAGTCCTATAGTTTTTTTTAAAAATTATTTTATTTTTATTTTAAATTTTTTCTACCTAATAAAAATCAAGCTCCTTGACTTAGAATTCAAAGCCCTTTTTAAAGTAATCCCTACCTATTTTTTCATCCTTCCTTCACTACTCCCTGGAAAGATTCAGGAAATATTTTCCTGATACTTGTCTGGACTTGGTTTCACATAAGTCACTGCACTTAATCCTCATAATACTCTGCTCATTTCCATGACTATGACCTGGTTCTCTATGTGTCCTAGAAGTTTCTAGAGATTAGGAACTTTGTACTTGTTCTCCAAAAAAAGTGAGCTCAGAGCCATACACCAAAGGGAAATCAATAAGTAATGGTTAGATTAAATAAATCATGAAGGGTCCTTAAATGTTTAAATTCAACCTGGCAGAATTTTAGCTCATTAACAAATGAATTCAGATTCAGATTAGTTACAAACTACTTCAGGAAAATACTGAAAAGTAAACAGTCTTACCGATGCAAACATCAATCTTTCCTTTAATTGCAGCCTCATGGAGGGGTGTATAATTCCAATTATCACGAGCATTTGGGTCTGCACCATGTCGCAAAAGGAGATTGACTACTTCAGCATGACCGAAGGAGCATGCATTATGAAGAGGAATAAGTCCCCCATCATCACGTGCCTGGACATTAGCACCATTCTGTAGCAAATATTCAACTACATCTTTCCTCCCAAAACCTAGAAGAAAAATTATCCACATTTAAGTTCTCCAAACACAATATAGCAAATCAGAATCATTAAGTAAAAGCCATATTAAAATGTTTTGAGATGAAAAACAACAGGTTCAACAATTAAAATTCACTGATGAAAAAGTGATCTAAAATGTTTCACTGACTAATCTTAATAAGAAAGCCAAAGAGTGTCTCTAATTGCTTAGGTGAACTACTAACTTCACAGAAAGACTTTGAAATAAGTGCCTGAAAGCCCAGAGTTTGAATGTTTCCCACTCTACATACCATTTCTAATTGCAAATACAGAGTTTTACGTACCTAATGTGTATACATTTTCAGATGTTCAAAATATGTAACTAAAATGACAAAACTAACTTTTGCCTGAGCCCCTTTCTCATATTTATCACATAATATGTTTCTACTAAACTAAGGAAATGGTGAAATAGCAATAAAAACAGATTTGCTTACATCTTATATTTGTCTATGTGAATATACAAAGAGGTGACCTAGACCAAAGTGAGAATTCTTCAAAGGAGCCTGTATTCTGCCACTTGCATGACAGGAGCAACTTCTTTCCAGGTAGGAGGATACATCCCACAGCTCTGCTGCAAATGCCCTCTCCCCCCACATCAAACTAAACAAAAAAGTTCTGATAAATCATCTATACTGGCTTACAAATTAAACTTTAGTACCAGTAAGTTTCAATCTTTTACCAATCCCAGTTATTAGCACTTAAAATCTTTTTTATAGCTAATTGTGAAATGAAAAGGATTTCAGCATGTTAAAGCAGATGAGGAGGAATATGTGTTTTGGGGAAGGAGAAAAGGACCTTCTTACTCATCCAAAATTTCACAAGGATATTCTTAAAATCACCAAGCCTTGATATAGTCCTTTTAAGAAGACTAGAGTAGGAGTGGAGAGAGAGAGCAAAGGTATAGTCTTTCAAGCTTGATACCTGGGGTTGCAGTTACAGGAGGAGTTAAAGACCTTTGAAGAGATTGTTGGGTTTTTTTTTTTTGTTTTTAGTTTTAATAGTGCTTTGGACTCTGCGGATACAAAGATACAAAGATATTCATCTCCCTACACACAAAGAGCTCACAATCTAAGATGTGGATAAACAGGTAAGAGCCAGTAATTGCAATACAATATAACTGCTACAATAGAGATATATATAAAGTACTAGTATAACTCAAAGAAGGGAATACTGAATTGGGGGAAAGCAGAGAATGAGGACTATTGAAGAAGAGAGTCCAGAGGTGACACCTGAGCTAAATTTACAGAACAATTAAGTGAAGGATTATTAAGTGAAGGAGGAAATAGGTAAATTAGAAGGGATTATTACACGAATAATGAGAAAGTTGGGGGGGGGGTACCAAGCAAGGGAAGGGCATTCAAGTCCAAGTAGAGGAAATAAAACACACATAGGCAAAGGGGAATGAAAGCACAAATAATTTATAATAGGAAGCAGAACGCCAAGGTAGGATGTACTGGTTTGAAAAGATAACGTACCCTAGAAAAGCTGTTTTAATCCTGATCCATCTTGTGGAAGCAGCCGTTTTGTTTAATCCTTATTCTTTACTGTAGACTGTAACTTGATTAGTTAATTCCACAGAGATGTGACTCACCCAATTGTGGGTATTAACTTTCTTTCTTTCTTTCTTTCTTTTTTTTTTTGCAGGGGCAGTACCGGGAATTGAACCCAGGTCTCCGGCATGGCAGGCGAGAACTCTGCCAATGAGCCACCCATTGCCCACCTGGGGAATTAACTTGTTTAAAGGGAGATGTGACTCCACCCATTCCAGGTGGGTCTTGATTAGTTGACTGGAAGCCTTTAAAAGAGGAAGCATTTTGGAAAAAGCTTGAGAGCCACAGGAGAGCCAAAAGAGAGCCAAAAGAGAGCCACGAGAGCCATGAGAGCCCACACAGTCAGAGACCTTTGGAGACAAAGGCGGCAAATGCCCCGGGAGAGCTTCATGAAACAAGAAGCTTGGAGAGAAAGCTAGCAGACATCGCCATGTGCCTTTCCAGTTGAGAGAGAAATCCTGAACTTCATCAGCCTTTCTTGAGTGAAGGTAACCTCTTGTTGGTAACTTAATTTGGACATTTTTGTAGACTGCTTTAATTGGGACAATTTCATGGCCTAGAACTGTGAGCTTGCAACTTAATAAATTCCCCCTTTTAAAAGCTGTTCTGCTTCTTGTATACTGCATTCCAGCAACTAGCAAACTAGAACATAGGCTAATGTCAGATCAGGAAGAACCTTGTATATCATGCTAAAGCTGATGGGCCTTTTCCCTTAAACTGGTGTTTTTCACTGTTTTCAAGCAGCAGATATGAAATTGTACATAGGATTTCAATTTATACCATGTTCAAAACTGCTAAATACCCAAATGCATCACACATAGTTGGTATTCACAGAGTTGCAAATTCACTGAACTGAATTAATTCAAATAACTATTCTGGTTGAATCTTCCTCTCCTTCACAAAGAACCAAAAGTAGATATTTCTCTATCCCTGATATACCTCTTAGAAAAAGTTTGAAAAATACCATTACAACACATCAGTAGCCATGAGTCCATTATTTTGCTTTTTTAGAGAGATCACCTTGGAAATAGTGTGGATAAATGAATTGACTAGAGAGAGATGGGAGCTAGATATATACTTAAGAATTTAGATAGCTAATGCAAGAGTTCATATGAGAAATGATGACAACCAAAATGAAAGTGAATTTGGTAGTTAGGATAGCTTACAATCACATAGTTCATGTGAATAAGATAAGTAATATTCACATGGTTAGTAAAAAGGGGGTACTGTCTAGTCTTCCTTCCATCTCTATGCCCAGTCTCCCAGTTCCCTTCCTTCTGATTAGTTTCTTTGCATATATTTCCAAAATTATTTTATGAATATACATGCAAATACCTATTAATATTTATTTTAAAAAAACTATTCAGCATTTTTCTTTTTAAATTCTAAAAATTTCCTAGATATCATTTCTAGTACATAAAGAAGCTCCTCAATCCTGCTTGTGGCTGCACAGTATTTTATTGGTTGGAAGTCCCACAGTCTAAACAGTTCCTTTCTCACAAACAGACTGCTGTTTCCAATCTTTTGATACTGAACACAATGCTGCCAGGAGGAACTAATGAGAGAATTAGAAGAGAAAAATTAACAGGAATTAGATGACTTTCTTAATTTGGAGAAAAGAGAGAAGGGATGAGGATGACAGTCAGATTTCTGAGATACAGAAAAAAACAGGAGTTTTTATGGAATAAGAAAAGTTGTTTTTATAACTTTGTTTGAGATGTCTGTGGGACAAATGTCCATTAAGTAGAGGGTTTTGTGGTCACTGCAGCTCAGGAAACCAGTCTAGACTGGAAACACACACTTTTTTTTGGTATGCTGTATGGTAGGGGGTCACATTTCATTCTTTTTTTCATGTAACTATCCCATTATTGTAGCAACATTTGTTGAATTTCTTTTTTTGGCGGTGGAAGTGCATAGGTCGGAAATCGAACCCGGGTCTCCTGCACAGCAGGTGAGAATTCTATCACTGAACTATCCTTACACCCTCTTGGAAACATACATTTTGAAGTCATTACCGTAAAGATGGTATTTGAAGCTGTGTATGAAGATGAACGAAGTTGACCAGAGACTATTAATTTTCTACCCGCTTTGTTGAAAGAAGTGTACTTTTTATCAAGGAGCAATCTCTTCTTACCTTGCACACTTTAGTACCTTTTCTGAAGGTCCCTGATCCTCTTGCCACCACACTCCTACCATTAATCTCTCCCTCTCTACCACATCATTACTAACAGTAAACATGTCCTAATCCCATTTTATAAAAAATATTCTCCCAGAACATTTTTATGTTTCTGCTCTCCTGCATAACCAAATCTCTAAAAGTTGTCCCCAATTCTTTTCTATCTTATTCACTCTTCTCCCAAATCCAATCTGACTTCTTTCTCAAAGGTTACCTACAATCTACATACTGCCAAATCCAAAGTGCATATTTCTGACATTTGATAAAAACTCTCAGTAATATTCGATAACTGACCACTCCTCCCTTCCTGAAAACACTCTTCCCAAGCTTCTGTGACATCTCACTCTCCTGGTTTACTCCCTCCTTCCTGAAACATTCTCTCCCAAATACCAGGACATATCACTTTCCTGGTTTTCCTCCTGTTTCATTCATTCATTTAACAAATGATCATTTATTATGTGCTAGATGCTCTTCTCGGTAACTGATACACTATTGGGAAAAAAAAGAGCAAATCCCTTGGAAACGGGAGAGATGGCCAACAAATATAAAAAATAAGAATGTTAGAATGTTATTAGAAAAAGAAGAGCAGAATAAGGAGTGATCAGCATGTGCATGTGTGGGGAGGGGGTGGGTAGCTATGTTAAATAGGGCAGTCACCCCACTGAGACGATGACATTTGATCAAAGATTTGAAGAAAATGAGGAAGTCAGCCTCACTGGCCAACAGTAAGGAGACCAGAGTAGCAGGAACAAAGTGAGAAATAGTTAAAAGTAGGAGATGAAGTTAGAAATATCAAGGACCAGGTAGAAAGTCTTGGGAGCCACTGTAAAAATATTGGCTTTTTTTCCTCTAAGGAAAATGGAGAGTCACTGAAGGATTTTGCACTGATGAGTGCAGATTTCAAAAGCAGCCTGTCTGCTGTGTTGAGACTAGACAGTAGGGGGTTATGGGTAGGAGTACGTGAGAAATTATATGATAGTTTGGGTCAGGTGGTACTGGTTGGAGTAATGGTAAGTGGTAGACTGGATACTTTGAAGGTAGATCCAACAGAAAGGTGGGGTGGAAGAAAACAGAGAGGGAGAAGAGGGAGGAGGGGAAAAAGGGAGATAGAGAGAAAGAAGTTACAGATGACCCCAAGGTTTTTTGACTGAGTAATGGAGGAGTGGAAGTGCCATCAACTGACATGGGGAAGGCTACAGATTAAACAGACTTGTGGGAGAAGATGAGTTTAAGTTTTGGACATGTCATACCTCACTGGGGGCTTTTTGCTTCCTCTACCAAATTTCTAAAATGCTGGGATTCCTCAAGACTCAGTTCTCCACCCTCTTTTCCCTTCTCAAGTGATCTTATCTATATCTATGGCTTTAGATGCTACCTGAGACATACAATCCCCAAATTTAAATCTCTAGGCTAGACTTCTCCCAGGTTGAATTTCAGACTCTTACTGGACAGATCTTCCCCTGGATATTTGAAAGGCATTTCAAACTCCTAATCCAACCACCAGTACCTCCAGCTTGGACTACTGCAACAGTCTCCTATGCAGGCAGGCTCTCAAGTCCACTTTTGTCCCCAATGACCTTTTAAAAACAGTATACCTCTGTTTAAAGTAATTTATTGGTTTCCTACTGATGCTCTCAGAATAAAATTCACTCTGCTTGTGACCTACAAAGTTCCTTGCATGAGCTTGCCCTCACCTACTTCTCTAGGACTCATTTCATACCAATCTTTCCTTTCCCAACTATGATCTAGCTTTCCTTCAATTCATTAAGTATGTAAAAAAATGCTTCAGGGACTTGGTTCATGCTGCCTTTCTGCTTAGAATGTTTTTCTCTTGCTCTTTTTATCCCATGCCTTTACTCACTGTTAAATCTGTTTAAATGTTACAAGCTTAAGGAGGTCATCCCTGATCGCTCTATCTAAAACAGCCCATTGAGCCCACCCACATTATTTTCTATCTTAACACTAGCTATTTCTTTAGTCTCTTTCCCCATATCCCAGTAGAAAACAAACTTGCTTTTATAAAAGCAGAGATTTTTGTCTCTGCTGTTCACAGCAGTATCCCCTGGCACTTATCAAAATTTGTAATTAATGCTTACTTATCTCTGGGACTGTTATGTTCCATAAAGGGCAGTAGCCATGCCTATCTTAGTTTTACTTCCCCAGTATCCTTCACATAGCAATATGTTGATAAACATTTGCTGAATTAACACATCATGGTATGAGAAAAGGAGACAGAATTAAAACTAACGAAGAATGGCACTGCAGAAGCCAAGTAGGAAAATTTTAAAGAGGGAAAAGTCAAACCTATTATAACTACACCAGGACTCAAGTCTTCCTTATCACTGCCCAGAGGATGCAAGAAGCCCCCATGAGGAAATGCTTTCAGGACTTCTTAAATAGGAGAGTAAGAGAAAAGGAATCAGAATAAAGAAAACTGAGTAAAAGTACTTGTCTCCTTCCAAAGTTATTTGATGTACCAAGCACTTTTAGAAGAAGCATCACAATCAGTGTAATTAGCCTAGTTGAGGTAATCAAAATGGTGACTCACAAGCTAACTCTACCAAAAAAAGAGAATTAGGTGGAAACAGAAACAGCCCAGAAATTGAACATCTATTTGTCACAACAGAGTGTCAACTACAAAGATGGTTGTTCTACAGGGTTAGTGATTAGCTGAAGAAAGATCAAGTGTATCCTTTTGTCAAAATATCACTGGGAAAAGAAGACAGTTGCTTAATTGTAGAGAGAGATTCAACATTGACTTTTATGATTAAATAGTGAAATTGAGGATTTAGCTGAGAAAGAGATATGGATAGAATAGGTCAAGTTATTATATCTATAAACTTACCCACACTCCAAAACACAAATGATTTTTACTTTAGTGAGTTTGTATCAACATGGTTCCCCTAGCCAATAAAATGTCTGAGACTGCTCTGGAGACTCTCACAGCAGAGATCAGCATGTTTTCAAAGTCATATTGTAAAGATTACCATATGTGGATGGATGTCATATTGTTATTCTGAGACAGTTGATGAAGAAAGAGTCTGAGATTTTAAATGCCACTTCTTGTCACTAAAGGAAATTATATAAAGGGGGCCAGTGGGCAGCTATTTAAAATTTAAAGTATCTCACTGTTGAGAGTTTGGCAAAACTTTTAAAATTAAGATGATTCCCAAACTGAGGGCTAATACCCGATGAAATCCCCATTCTTATGATCTCAAGAATAGTTCAAAGCTCTTTCGTTAAGTACCCATTTCTTCAAAAAAAAAAAGTAGCTTTGCTGAGTGTATTCCGATCATGTTCTCGACAGAATAAGCATATTCTTATATTCAATGCCAATCTCAAAAGCCTAAGGATCTCTTTACAAAAGAATCAGTAGTCTGAAATTGTTATCATGGACACGCAAGACACACGTTATTTTATTTTATAATTATGGAAGAGCACCCATCTTCAAAATTGTTCTGCATGTGAAAATCTTGATGAACTCATACACTAAATTTGAACTTACTATAAAGCACTGATAGTGAAGGACAGAAGGCCTTTTAGGAAGGTAGATTTGCTGACGAATAAACCATATGTCACTTAATGGCAGATATTGTGTCTTTTTCACTTCTGTTTATTTAAGGCCAAGACCAGTGTCTGGCATATAGTAGGGAGTGATAAAATATTGTTTAATGAATGCCTAATGTTTTGTTGGAACAGGTCACTAAGCAAAGGACCCTCAGAGAACATGGAGTTGCCAATTCATAACCACAGAAAAGCGGTCTATTCGATTTCCTTCTCGCCAAGTTTCATTAAGCTCTAGATGCATTCAACTTCAGCACTCCCAGGAACTGTCTTGCCAATCATGACTATTGTTAACAGTTTCACATTTTGCTGCTATACTGGAAACATGCTTTCATCTCTGAATGGCTTCCAAGAAGCTGCAAGGAGGTAGAAATCCTACAGAGAAATCAACTTAGACTCAAGAAGTTTCACTGAATGCTATTTCCTCCTCTCTTTTAGGGCCCAAAGGTGAAATGGACCATTGATGACACAATCTAAGTATAGGCTGGTGTTACATAGGGATGTATCCAAAGGAAAAGTTCAGAATCAGAAAGTGTCAACCAATGCCATGAAACAGAAATCTCCTGTGGTCTGGGAGATGGGAATGTATAAGAAAGTAATCTTCAACTTTCTAGCCAGGATTCTTGTTGACAGATTTTTCTGAGAGATGTTGTTTTAAACTTTTCATTTACTAACTTTAGTTTACTAAATTCCAGAAAAGGTGTTTTCCACACATACTTCTTGAGAATGAGGAATCCAGGGGATAAATCTTTGACCCTCACAACTAAACCTCAAAACTTCGGAAAGAAACACTGTCTGGCCTGACTAGGAGAAACTTGCAAAGGAAAACACCGTGACTTTTGGGGTGATATAATGCTGACAATCTGCATGGAGAAGTACTGAAATGAGTAAGTAAAACTAGTTAGTTCTGAAGTCAACTGCCTACCTCTATATGTGTATCTTATATACCTTGAGAAAAAAAGATATAGCTCAAGGCTTAATAATATACCGGGTGATGTGATGTTCCAAAATTCTTTTAGGTGGCCTTGAATACACAGGTCTTTGTTTAATATTGGGTTTTATGCTGATGAAAGATTTAACTACATCCTATAGCAAAAACCAATTCTGGACATAATAATCTATATTTGTAGTCCTGGGTAGGGAGTATGGATACATTTTGTGCATCTTTCTTATTTATGATGGAATGAAATAAACTGAAAGATTACTGGAGGTTTTCAATACCACAATTTTGGGAAAGAATACGAATGGCAATCACAAAAGCTATTATATCTTTGGCTAGCTAAGTGGTCAAAAACCTTCAATTATATCATTGGGGGAATCATTTCACTTTCTTGTACCACTTAGATTCTGACTTGTTGGTCAGTATATCCCATCCTATGCAGAAATCCATTCTATAACATCTCTGAAAGATGCCAAACCAACCACACCTTGGATATTTACAGCCAGTTCCTTGGCTGAATAGATTTAAAGGCAGTCTGATCTCTTGTAACCTTCTACCTTTTACTGGTCCTAGTTTGTGCAGAAGCCACACAAATCATATCCACTTGCTTTTCTACAGTCTTCCATATAAGTGAGAACAGTAATATGGTTTAATCTTAGTCTTCTTGTATCTCCAGAACAAGCAACTCTAATTTTCTTATCTGTTGCTTGCATAAATTCCAGATGTTCTATTTTTTCTTCCCTCCTCTCAACAAAATTCCTCTTATATCCAATTCATACAATACAATAATAATCTAAGTTTAGCCTGACAGGGCCAATGTACATGGAGCTACCTCCCACGGCCTGAGTGGCATACTACAAATACAGCCCTAAAGTTTTACCTTATTTACCTTATTTAGCTAGAATGCCACAAGTTCTTTTTCAACTTGTCATTCTCCACAACATATCAAAAATACCACCTTTTTCTACCATCAACATCCCTGAATTTCTTGAACCTAATACAAGATTTTACATTTTTTTCTACTGAATAATATTTCTCCACCCCCTGAAGAATATTTAAAATTCTCAAGCCATGGAATGCTTACTACCACCAACCCCTTCCGAGTTCTTAAATTTTAGGGAATGCTATGTGTTTATTTGCTAACGGACATCAAGATGACTTTCTTTCAAAGTTTCTGTCATCTCTTCTTTATTTTTCAGAAATAGATTCAGAGAAGCAGTTTCCTTCACTGAAATCTGCTGTTTTCTTGGGGATTACGACGTAAAGAACATAAGATGCTTCTGCTTTTAGCAACATTAGAACTGCAGCCTCCCTACCATCAATTTGCCTCTACAAGTTTTGTGATCTATAAAAAAAATTGTTCTTAGCCTGTAAGTAAGGATGGGGTGGGGGTGGACTGAAGAAGAAACAATTTTCAGATTAATTTTTCTCATAACAAATGATTTCTCAAATCATACTTATCTAGAAGAAAAGTGTATAATCTGGTTCAATTACAAAAAACAACCAATGGAAGAAAAATCCCTATTAATTTTTATGTTGATGACCTTTTTCATTACTAGAACTTAATCCTATTAATAATAGAACTGATTATTCTTTTAATCGAACTAAATATTTTAGATGAAACAGGTCAAATTTTTTCTAAACTGTTTTTTTATCATGACTCATCTTCTGTGGTCTGCAAAAATCTCACACTCCTAATGTTTCCTGGGAATCAAAACAAAACAACCAAAAGCATGCCCCCCCACCAATAAAACCTCCAAACTTTGAATGGCTAAAAAATTAAAAAAGCATAATCTTTTTCAAAACATATTTTATACATACAAACACAATAAATTGCTTACACACTGACATGACTGATAATTACAAATGAGATTATAAAATGTATTTTTGGTACAGTAAGAGAAAAATGCAGCTGGATGCACTTACTTAAAAATTAGGAAAACAGGTTCTCTCTCATTAATCCAATTAATTTAGAATGAATTTACAAAACTGTTCTTAAAAAAAGTCTCATACACATGGGCTTAAAAGCAGGACTTTTAATGCTTCTGGTTGAATGTGTAGACCCCTTAATAATTTTTAATTTATCAACCTTATAACCTGTGCTTGATAATTTGCATAAACTGTAGGGGTGGGTTGGTTCTAAAGGTTCTTAAATATTATGTTTTCCATTTCAATCTGAGCAACATGAAATATATGGAAAAGGTGCCTTGAAATACTGGGACAGAGCTGGGGGTGGGTGGGGAGCAAAGTCAATAAGATGCTAATCCCATAACCTTTAACCTCTAAATATTACTATTTTCAGATATGAACTCATTAATGCACCAAATTCTTGAAAGGAAGCAACCAAGATCTTCCTTGGTTATTTTTATCCAACAGATCAAGTGTACACAATCTAGGTAACATTATTCTTTGGATTATGTACCAGCTGGTCCTGACAGTTTGCCAAATCAGTCATTTAAATGTTGATTACACGGTCAAACAGGACAGTTAAATTAGCTGAGTTAAGGCAGTGGTGACCACCAAAATTTCAGGAAAAATGACTAAAGAAGTGAGATTTGATTTTAGTACTTTTCTCCTTTTCCTGTCCATTGCCCATCAGTTATTGCTGGTATAGCGCCAACAGAACAGTCCATCAAACCTTCCCTCTCAAAGAGACTTTACAAAGGGAAGCCAACAAAAGTGCAACTGATCAAGAAAGCACATACCTCCTGATATTATTCACATTTTAAAATGAGACCAGGTTAAAGTAAACAAATTTTTAAGTGGTACAAAGTGTAAAAGCAACGCCTGTAACCCAAAATGGGACTGCTCAAAAACGTATCCTTCTGCTTTTTAAAAATATCATCTTAATCAATCATGTAATACAAGAAATAAAAAAAAAATTAGGATTATCAGAGGTATGAGAACCTACTCCCACTTTCACTCACACTTGGCTCACTTGAGGTTTAGATATAGGCACAATCTTTCTTCAAAGCGAAAAGTATAAATGCTATTCGGAAATAATCTGAGTGTCCTCACACTGGTTCTTTCAAATTCTTCAATTAAATTTAATATGCTTAGATGTAAAGTGAACCTAATAAAAAATACTACAAGAAAGTAATGCAAACGACCCAAATCTGAGAATGGAGTAAGGTTAGTTCCAACCTAAATTCCAGACCCAAGCTAAAGTACCTGCACCATCTTTCCTCTCATTCTACTTTCCTCCCAGCCTAAATTAAATCTCAGTTCCCCAAAACTTGCCTGTTCTCAGTTCTAGTCTCTCCAGAACCTTGCTAATGATTGGCTATTCTGATAAACCAATAATACCAATGTGTCAATGGCCAATAAAGATATTACGCCCTAAATTATATCCTTGATTTTACAACGTCCTTAGGAGTTTAACCCAGAGGATTGATAAATTATACTGGAACTTATCAGAAAAAAACGACAGCTTTTGGAGATAACTTGCCTTTCAAATCACAAGATATACTACTCTTACTCTTTTTTGTGTGTAGGGCCTTTTAGGGCAACAAGACCGGAAGTTGGAACAGGTATTGTTGATACTGTAAAACCAAACAAAGCAAAACAAAACAAAAGAACTTCCAGTGAGTGCGACACGCTCGTCTTCTACCCTCAATTTCCTTAATTCCCACTCGACGAGAGCGAGAGCTCCAGGACAGATGTCTTTAGGAGAAAAGACTGGGAGCAGAAGAGCACTGGTTGTCCGGTTTAATGGCCTGAGAGCCCCGAGCCACGGGCGGAAGCGCAGGTGGGGTCCCGAGCGAAGTGAGAGAACGCTGGCCTCGGTTACCTGCGGCGAAGTGGAGCGGGGTGGACTTCCTGCCCGCCGTGTCACGGCTGTTCACCTTTTCGGGCGTCACCAACCTCTTGACTCGTTCCACGTCCCCGTTGCGGCACGCCTCGAACAACTCGCGAGCAGCCGGCTCTACGGCCTCAGCCGCCACGCCCGAGCAGGCCGCGCCCCCACCGGCACAGCGGCGGCCCGACATGATCCTGGCCGCCGCCGCCACCAGCAGCAGCGCCAGCAACGGCAGCAGGAGCCCCGGCCCCGCGAGCAGGAGGGCGAGGCCCCCGGGAGGAGACGCGCTCAGGGCCCGGGCCTCTCGGTTCCCTGCTGTCACCGACCCCGCCGCAGTCCCATGGCCGCGCCGCCGCGCGCCGCCTGCCAGGCCCCGCGATCCCGGGCTACCCCACGGTGGCCGAGGCAGCGCGAACCCGCCGCCCGAGCCCCGAAGCGACGCGGCGGCGGAAGCTGGCAGGGCCTCTCCAGCCAGCTCCGCTGGGCTCCGGGAGCGCACGTTGACGTCGCTCCCGAGCGTGCGCAGTGGCCGCAGATTGGCCAGGAAGGTTTCAGGGACCAGGGCTTCGCGGAGGGGATTGTGGGAAATGTAAGGCGAGCCGCGGCTGCGGGGGCAAGAGGGTCTTCGTCCTACCGCCATCTTTGCGGTAGATTTTCGCTGAAGAGGAATGGCCCGATTTATTGTCTTTTTTAAATACGTGAACTTTCTGAGTTGATTTTCCTTACTGTGATTACAGTGAAAAAGAGCCCTTGAAAGTTTTGTCGCGACCCAGGAATCTTGTATATTCTTTTGGAAATTTTAGTATGGAAAATTTGCCCCCCCCCCCCCCCTTTTTTGAGTTTCTACAACCCCTTTCTTCTGGAAGGTTTGTTTTCCGTTTTCTTTTCTGCGTCTCTTTCCATCCGCGCAACTGCTTTTTACAAAAAAAAACAGTTTTTTCTTGTAAGCCATTTCTCAGAAAGCAGTTGTTCACTCAATGAGAAGTTTGGATGAGCTGCCCCAAGATAATTTAAAGGAAACTAGGATAACAATGAAAGTTTATTCCAGTTCTGAATTAATACTTGGGAGGGATGGCTCTGATTAATTACTCTTCCCACAGTTATTAGCTCAGGACGGACTAAACAGCCCGTTCCTAGATCAGTATTGTGGTTGACATGACTGAGATTCGGATGTACCTGGTGTAAAAGCACTGGCAAAAAGGCTTTTCTTGAGTGTAATTTTTTTTTCTGTTACTGACAAGCCCAAGAAAAGTAGTTTAATTTAGACGCGTAAGGTAGTGTTACGTGATCATGTATTTTGCCTCAAGAAGCTGAGATTTTGAAAGAGGTATGCTTACACGAAATGATACGTGTTGACCTTTGGCAGGTTGACATTTCCCCTTGTGCTTCTTAACCTGCGTCTCAGGAAATCCAGTTTTTGTATGGGAGTGTGAGTCACTACTGTGCCGTGAGAGAGGAGAACTGCATTTTATTTTTAAGCATTTAAATAAATACGTGACTTATACATGAACAAAACACTATATATAGCATAAATTTATGTTGCCTATTAATAAAATGAATACCCATGAATCCACCTACTATTAGAACACTGTCAATATCTGTGTCTATCATTACATTTCCCCGTTTCCTTTCCTTGCCAAATATATTCCCAATTTTTATCATTTATTAATTTGTGTTTATCATTCCCTTGTCATGTTTCTATACCTAAAGAAATATTGTTCAATTTTGCTTTTCGTGCTTTATAAAATGTAGGTCTTTGTGGTCTTTTTTTGCTTAAGGAAATGTTCATGACTCATTTAGGCATTTTCATTATTTTGTAGTGTTGCATTCTGTGAATATACAAAAAATTTACAATCCTATTGGATATTTGGGCTGTTCCCAGTTTTTTTGTTATTATGAAAAGTGATGTTATGAACATTCTTACACATTCTCCTGGTACACTCGTGCAAGAATTTAGTGAGTGGTTTTGAAACATTTTGACCACTACTTGTGATACAGGAAATACAGTTAATGTCTTCTACCATTGAACACACATATGTGAAACAAAAGATTCATAAAACAAACAATATTCACCTCTCAAATGTTGGAAAAAATACTATTGTGCGCTGGTTTGAAACTATTTAAAGGATTCCATTAAACTAATCAAGATCCACCTATGTATCCCAGAAAAAAGCCATGTCTTATTTCCTGATCCAATCTTAGTGTGGCTGGGGGGCAGGTACGGGGAATCGAACCCAGTCTCCGGAATGGCAGACGAGAGCTCTGCCTGCTGAGCCACTCAGCCTGCCCCAGCTGTTTCTTTTAATCCTGATTCAATACTTGTGTTGGTTTGCAAGCTGCCAGAATGCATTTTACGAGATCTGGAATGGCTTTTATAAAGGGGGATTTAGTAAATTACAAGTTCACAGTTCTAAGCCTGTGGAAATGTCCAGATTAAGGCATCCAGGGAAAGATGCCTTAATTCATGAAAGACTGATGCATCTGCAACACCTCTGTCAGTTGGGAAAGCACAACTGGTCCCTTGCTTTGGGCTCTGTTGCTTTCAGCCTCTGTTCCTGTGGGGGTTCCTCACTTTACTTCTCCAGGGCTGGCTTTCATCTCTTGGCTTCCCTTGGCTCTCCCCAGGTTCTGGCTTGCTTAATATCTCATAATATCTCTGGCTTGCTTAATATCAACATCTACTGGGCTTGAAGCATCTCCAAACATCCATGTCTCTGTTCTCCATGTGTCCGCATCTGTGTTAGCTCTGCTGTGAAGTTTCTGTCAGCTCTGAGGCTTCTGTTATTTCTCTAGGCTCTGCTCCAAAGTCTCTGTTGGTTCTCTCTGTCCTTCCTGTCAGCTTTGTTGTTTCTGACTCTCTCCAAAATGTTTCCTCTTTTAAAGGATTCCATTAAACTAATCAAGACCCACCTGCAATGGGTGGAGTCACATCTCCATCTTAATCAAAAGTTAATACCCACAATTGGGCGTGCCACAACGCCACGAAGATAATCTAATCAAGTCCCAATTTACGGTGCTGAATGTGGATTAAAAGAAACTGCTGTTCCACAAAATTGGCTCAGGATTAAAACATGGCTTTTCTGGAGTACATAATATTTTCGAACTGACACAACACTGTAGGGTGGGGATTTTTTATTAGATTATCTCCATGGAGATGTGTCGTGCCCATTGTGTGTGGCCTTTTGTTTAGATGGAGGTGACTCCACCCATTCAGGATGGGTCTTGATTAGTTCACTCGAATCCTTTAAAAGGGGAAACATTCTGAAGAAACCTCACATTAAGATGCTTGAAGTATAGTTGCTTCATAGCTGACAGAAACATGAATGTTTGGAGATGCTTGGAGTGCTGACAGAGAGAGCAGATTCCTAGACATGGGCAGATCCCAGCTTACTTCACCATGTACCTTCCCGTGAAATGCTAAGTAAGCCAGAACCCAGATTTGTGTCCCATAGGAACTAAGTGAAGGACCACAGACATTTAGAGAGGAAACCACTGGTGTCAGAAGCTGGAAGCAACAAATCTAGAACAAGAATTGACAGATGCCAGCCACATGGTTTCCCAGATCAGCCTTCCTTCAGCTATCTTTCTCTGAATGCCTTTGGACATATTTATGGCCTTAGAACTGTAAACTTATAACTTATTAAATTCCCTTTTAAAAGCTTTTCTATTTCTGGTATATTGCATTCCTACAACTTAACAAACACTAGAATAGAACTACCTAGGAGTGTAATTGCTGAGTCATAGGGAATGTGAATGTTCATTTTACAAAGTAATACCAAATTGCTTTTCAAAGAGATGGTTGTATTGTACATGCAGCTCAGCAGCCCGTAGGAGTTTTTGTTGATCTGCTCTCATTAGCCCAGGGCAATGTGATCTTAATTTTTCCAATAATCTATCAGTAAAATGATATCTCAAAGAGGCCTTAGTCTGTAGTTTTTAAAATAGCAAATTAAGTTGAATATCTTTTCATACGTTTAATGACTATTTGTATTTCTTTTATGGTAAAATGCCTATTCAGGTCATTTGCCAATTTTTCTATTGGCTTATTTGCTTTTTTCTATTGATTGGTAGGAGTTCTTTATATTCTGTACACTAATCCTATGTCAGTTACATGTGTTAAAAACATCTTGTTTGTGTTTCTAGTTTGTTTTTTTAATTTTCTCAGTGAAAAGATGTCTCAATTTTAATATAGTTGAATTTATAAATCTTTTTGTTTCGAGTTTGTGTGTGTGTGTTTAAGAAATTCTCCCTTGCCCCCAAATCATAAAGAGAGTCTTTATTTTATTCTAAAAGTTTAAAGTTTTGCCTTTCACATTTAAGTCTTTTATCCTTCTGAACTTGATTTTGGGGTATTCAATTTCCAGTCTTTTTTCTCCATATGGATAACAAATTGCCCTAGCACCATTTATGAAATACTCCTTCCTTTTAGAAGAGAGCTGCAGTGTCACATTAAGCTGCCATACATTCATGAGTCTGTTTCTGGACTCTACTTCTGTCCAATGATTGATTTATATATCCAATATCATACGATCTTAGTTAATATAACTTTAATAAATTTTGATACCTGGTAGTGCAAATCCCTCACTTTCTTCTTCTTTGCTTTTTTTGAGATTTTGCTCTTCCATATAAATTTTAGAATCAGAGTTTCAAGTTCCTTGAAAACCCCTTTGGGATTTTTATAGATTTGCATTCAATTTATGGAACAATCTGGGGACAATTGCTTTCTTAGGGATATTGAAATCCTCCCTGTACTTGAACATGATACATCTCTTCATTTATTTAGCCCTTCCTTAATGAATCTCAATAAATTTTTACAATTTCCTTTGTAAAGGTCTTGCACATTCTAGTTTTGTTGCTATTGTAAACGATATTTTTTTAAAAATATGGTTTATGAAACTACTATAAAAAGTCATTTTTGAAGTACTTGGAGATACTTTACTATGGACTGGATATTAAATGATGTTAGGATATTAATGTTAATTTAATTAGATCACCGTGGTTAAATGGTGTTCATTGTGGTAGAAAAAAAAGGACTTTATTAGAAATTCATGCTAAAATATTTATTGATGAAGTAACATTTAAAAAAATTATATTTAACTTTTTTATAAAATAAAGTAACTATCATCATGATCGACTTTTTTCTTTTTTGTGAAAAATAACATATATACAAAACAATACATTTCAAAGCACAGCGTAACAATTGGTTGTAGAACAGATTTCAGAGTTTGGTGTGGGTTACAATTACGCAATTTTAGGTTTTTACTTCTAGCTGCTCTAAGATATTGGAGACTAAAAAAAATGTCAATATAATGATTTAGCAATCATATACATTTGTTAAACTCTGCCTTCTCTGTATAAATCCACCATCATCTTTGATTTTTCTCCCACTCTTTAGGGGTATTTGGGCTATGGTTTCCATTCTAATTTTTCTTGTTGGAAGGGGCTGTTGATAATAAAGGATAGGGAGATAGAACTAGTTGATGTTTTGGAGAGGCTGGCCTCTCTGCATTTCAGGACTTATCTGGTCCAGGGACCCATCTGGAGGTTGTAGGTTTCTGGAAAGTTACCCTAGTGCATGGAACCTTTGTAGAATCTTACAGAATGCCCTAGATGTTCTTTAGGATTGGCAGGAATGGTTTTGGTTGGGATTTGGCAAGCTATGATAGGTAGCAATGTCTAACTGAAGCTTGCGTAAGAGTGACCTCCAGATTAGCCTCTAGACCCTATTTGAACTCGCTCAGCTACTGATACCTTATTTGTTATACTTCTTTCCCCCTTTTTGATCAGGATGACATTACATGTTTTCTATGTGTTTGTTTTATAAATCTCAAGGGATTTATTTTAAGAAATTGGCTCATGTTAGCAAGTCCTAAATATATAGGGCAGGCTGCCGGCAGTCTGGAAACTCAGCGGGAGATGCTGCTGCAGTCTTGAGGCAGAATTTCTTCTCCTGAAGGCCCATTTTGTCTTCAATTGACTGGATGAGGCCCACCCACATTACCAAGGATGTTTTCCTTAAGGTCAGCTGGTTGTAGGTATTAACCACATTTACAAAATACCACCCCAGCAACACTAACATCGGTGTTTGATTAAATAACTTGGCTCTACTGTCCAGCCAAGAGGACACAAATTAACCATCACACGTGGTGACCAAGCATCTCTGGCAGGGAGACTGGCAGGCTCTGTGGACTCTTGGGAACTATCCCTCCACCCTGCATTCCAGAGCAGACCAGGTGGATAGCTTGCCCTCTTCAAGGATGGTCTCCATGGTAAATCCTGGAACAGACTGTGTGTTGCCTACTTCTCCCTGGAACTCTGCTCTCATGAAATGTGCAGCAAGGCCAGGGCCCCATACATCCTCTCTTCCCACAAGAGGTGATACCCATATGTCTGCTTGCCCCTCTCTGCCCTCTTCAGGGAAGCAAGGGAAGGAGCCACCACAATGCCTTTGGGTCCAGGAGCTGGCCTGGGAGTGCCTGACTGCCCTCAGGGTCCAGGTTCAAGGGAAATCCCATCCCAGGCAAGTTGAAGCTTGGTCAAATTAATTGTCCAAGGACCACCAGGAGTCAACCCCTAATCTTGAGGTGACCTGTCAGCAAGCATGAAAAAAAAACGGTGATTGTGCTTGTCCAAATAACCCAGTGTGGGTCACCAGCAGGAAGGACCCTCCTGAGGGGCCTCCAAATCCAGCAGGATAGTCTGGTGCAGCATGACCAGACTTGGACTTCAGGCATGCCATTGCTCAGAGCCCTCTTGGCATGTCTAGGACAGCTTCCTGACTCCCAAGGACACAGCCAGGCCTCCCAGCCTCCCACCCCAACCCACTTCCACAGATGCCTTGGATCCTGTTCTAGTTTGCAAGCTGCCGGAATGCAACATACCAGAAACGGAACAACCTTTAAAAAGAGGAATTTATTAAGTTGTAAATTCAAAGTTCTAAGACTATGAAAAATGTCCAAATTAAAGCAAGGCAATGAGAATGTCCAAATTTTCATTGGCACCAGGGAAAGATACCTTGGTTCAACAAGGCCAATGGCCTTCAGGGTTTCTCTCTCATCTGCTAGCTTACTCTCTTCATTTCATTAGGCTTCTTCAACAGCTTCCCTGGCTCTGTCTATTCTGTTGGTTCTTGTGGCTTCTTTTCATTCTAATGACTCTAAAGCTTTTTCCAAAATGGTTCCCTCTTAAAGGGCTCCAGTAAGCAACCCCACCTTAAATGGGTGGAGACACATTTTCATGGAAACCATCTAATTAAAATTGAGTAGGTCCTATCTCCATGGAAACAATAAAAAAGTTTCCACCCAGCAATATTGAATGAGGATTAAAGGACATGGCTTTTCTGGGGTACATAATAGCTTCAAATTGGCACATTTCACCCTTTGGTTCTTTCCAAATGCAAAATACAGTCATTCCATAACAATATCAGAAAGCTTAAACCTGTTCAGTAACAATACAAAGTCAGAAACAGTACAAAAATCTCATCAAAGTCAGCTAAAGGCATGGTGGGTCCTAAGGCAAAATTCTCCCCTAGCTCTCGACCTGTAAAAAAACTCGTAACAAGTTATCTGCTGCCAATGTACAAAGGAGGAACAGCCATAGGATACATGTTTCCATTTCCACAGGAAGGAACTGAAGGGAACACAGGGGTTGTTCCTGGACCCAAGCAGTTTTGAAAACGTGCAGGACAAACTCCATTAGATTTCATAGTCTGAGAGCCATTTATCTTTAGGGTTTTAGATAGCAGCAGTCTCACCCTTTCTAAGGGCCTATACAGTGGCCTGCCTCTTTCTGAATGCAACCTTGGGGGACAATTGGGAGACCACCTTTTTCTCAGCTCCACCGTCTCCAAGCAGTGGGGCCACAGCCAGGTTCTCTGCCATCTCTGGGGCACACACTCAACCCTCCAAAATAATGTGGTGGCAGCCAGGCTCTCCCCAATCTCCAAGGAATGTGCTCCACCCTCTTCAGAGCCTGGGACACAACTCTTCCCAAATAATGAGGTGGAAGATCCATCCTCTGCTTTTAGGGCAAACTCACCCTCTCCAAGTACTTGGGTACCCCCGAAAATGGTATATTCTTTTAATCCCTTCTTGTGGGTGCAAACTATTGTGGGTGGGATCTTTTGGTTAGGTTGTTTCAATTGGGATGTGACCCACCCAATTCAAGGTAGGTCTTAGTCCTTCACTAAAGCCTTTTATGAGAGGATAGAAGGAGGAAACACCAAGAGAGGGAAAGCTAAGAGAGAAACGCCCTGGTGATGCTAAGAAAGGACCCATAGATGCATAGAGAGAAGCCTCCAGAACCAGGAGCTGAAAGCGACAGAACCTGGGAGTGTGGAACCAGCAGATGCCAGCCATGTGCCTTCCCATGTAACAGAGGAACCCTGGATGCTAGCAGCCTTTCTTTAGAGAAGGTATCTTCCTCTTGATGCCTTAATTTGGACATTTTCATGGCCTGAGAACTATAAAATTGTAAAGTAGTAAATCCCTATTGTAAAAGTAAAAAATAATAATTAGTTGCTGATGTTTAAAAATTGTCAGCTGTGCTGCAGAAGTCTGGATTTCTGGCTTTTCCAGGGGGGAAATTGAAAAAAAAATTGGCATTACTGGACCCACATTCACATGTGGCATTAATTGACTATAGCTACAGAGGAGCTGCCCCTACAAGCAGGATATGGCCTTTCCAACCTACCCCAGTCCTTGAAATTTATTACTTTTTTATATATATGTTGTTTTTCACAAAGAAGAAAATAAATCGATTGTGATGATAAATGCACAACTATACGATGATGTGATGAACCATTGATTGCATACTTTGGATGTGTGCAATTGAAAAATTTTTTTCAATTTTCCCCCCTAGAGAAGCCAGAAATCCAGACTTATACAGCACATCTGACAATTTTTAAACATCAGCAACTAATTATTATTATCATTATTTTTGCTTTTACACTAGGGATTTATTACTTTACAATTTTATAGTTCTCTCACAATCTTGGATTATATCCCTAACTCAAGACTGGGCATTGGTTGTCTTGTATCAGTGCATATGTGCTATTATTTTTATTTTTATTTTTTTATTAATTAACAGAAAAAAAGAAATTAACCCAACATTTAGAAATCACACCACTCTACACATGCAATCAGCAATTCTGAACGTCATCACATAGATGCATGATCATCGTTTCTTAGTACATTTGCATCGGTTTAGAAGAACTAGCAACACAACAGAAAAAGATATTGAATGTTAATATAGAGAAAAGAAATAAAAGTAATACTAATAGTAAAACAAACAAACAAACAAACAAAAAAACCTATAGCTCAGATGCAGCTTCATTCAGTGTTTTAACATGATTACTTTACAATTAGGTATTATTGTGCTGTCCATTTTTGAGTTTTTGTATCTAGTCCTGTTGCACAGTCTGTATCCCTTCAGCTCCAATTACCCATTATCTTACCCTGTTTCTAACTCCTGCTGGACTCTGTTACCAATGACATATTCCAAGTTTATTCTCGAATGTCCGTTCACATCAGTGGGACCATACAGTATTTGTCCTTTAGTTTTTGGCTGGACTCACTCAGCATAATGTTCTCTAGGTCCATCCATGTTATTACATGCTTCATAAGTTTATCCTGTCTTAAAGCTGCATAATATTCCATCGTATGTATATACCACAGTTTGTTTAGCCATTCTTCTGTTGATGGACATTTTGGCTGTTTCCATCTCTTTGCAATTGTAAATAACGCTGCTATAAACATTGGTGTGCAAATGTCCGTTTGTGTCTTTGCCCTTAAGTCCTTTGAGTAGATACCCAGCAATGGTATTGCTGGGTCGTATGGCAATTCTATATTCAGCTTTTTGAGGAACCGCCAAACTGCCTTCCACAGTGGTTGCACCATTTGACATTCCCACCAACAGTGGATAAGTGTGCCTCTTTCTCTGCATCCTCTCCAGCACTTGTCATTTTCTGTTTTGTTGATAATGGCCATTCTGGTGGGTGTGAGATGATATCTCATTGTGGTTTTGATATGCATTTCTCTAATGGCCAGGGACATTGAGCATCTCTTCATGTGCCTTTTGGCCATTTGTATTTCCTCTTCTGGTAGGTGTCTGTTCAAGTCTTTTTCCCATTTTGTAATTGGGATGGCTGTCTTTTTGTTGTTGAGTTGAACAATCTCTTTATAAATTCTGGATACTAGACCTTTATCTGATATATCATTTCCAAATATTATCTCCCATTGTGTAGGCTGTCTTTCTACTTTCTTGATGAAGTTCTTCGATGCACAAAAGTGTTTAATTTTGAGGAGCTCCCATTTATTTATTTCCTTCTTCAGTGCTCTTGCTTTAGGTTTAAGGTCCATAAAACTGCCTTCAATTGTAAGTTTCATAAGATATCTCCCTACATTTTCCTCAGCTATTATTTTATATATATATAGTATAAGAAATAGCTATGTCTCTATCAAAAAAAAGAGAAAATGGAAGACACATATGGAAGATGTTTCAGTTTACTAAAGCTGGCAGAATGCAATATATCAGAAATGGGTTGGCTTTTTCAATGGGGATTATTAGTTTACAAATTCACATTTCTCAGGCCATGAAAATGTCCAGATTAAGGCATCAAGAGGAAGATACCTTCTCTGAAGAAAGGCTGCTGTCATCCAGGATTCCTCTGTCACATGAGAAGACCCATGGCAACATCTGCTGGTCCTTCTCTCCTGGGTTCTGGTTTCAGTGGCTTTCTCTCTGCTCTTCTGGTGGCTTTCCTCTCTTTTATCCTCTCACAAAGGACTCCAGTAAAGTATTAAGACTCACCTTGAATGGGTGGTCAACTCTCAATTGAAAAAACCTAAACCAAGAGGTCCCACCCACAACAGATCTGTACCCACAAGAACAGATTAAAAGCACATGGCTTTTTCTGGGGTACATAACAGCTCTAACCTACCACAAAAGGTGATATATTTCTCATAGCCCCGTCATTCATTTATATCTCTTATTTGGACTTGCAGGCACCTGGGTTTGAAACTATCTGAAACATACAAAACATTTTTCAATATCTCCTATAAGAGATCCCCTTCCAACACGCATCCAGCCTCTTCAGAATAATGTAGCATGCACTAGTGTTAGTTGGAAAAAACCTAAAAGAATACTAAATTAATCAAGAAGCTAACTGGAATAGACTATTAACTACTTCAGCCTCTTCACTGTAATACGGGTTGGAACAAAATAAAAAATGTTAAAACTCTCACTCTGCTTTTAAGTCAGTGACTTTTTTTTTTTTTTTTTAAATAGTAGAGTCAGGAAGGTACTTCAGTAAACCGAGATTGGGTCAGTTTGAACCAGGTGTCCAAAACTCCACCTCTTGACTGCTTAGGAAATGAATGAAGCTCTTAGGGAGAAAGCCATAGGTGTGGAGAGGAAAGCAAAGCATCCAGTCCAGCAAATGTCCTAGGGTATCAAGAACAGCCAAACTCAGCCTCCCTTAGGTCCAGACTGCTTGCCCAGGCCTAAAATGTAGGCAGCACAAAAGGGTTTTCAGTGAGGGGAGTAAGCAGCACTGTCAGGGGTGTGAAGTCGGGGAAGCAAGTTAGAATCTGGCCTTGACAAATGCAAAATGGAGGAAGAGAGACGCCTTCCACACAGATATCATTCTGTTGTGGCTAGTGCCACATTATTTTCTCTTGAGAGAGACAGAAACCTTCGGGACTTTCTAAATAAAGGATCAAGGGTAGGCAACAGTGGCTCAGTGGCAGAATTCTCGCCTGTCATGCTGGAGACCTGGGCTCAATTCCTGGTGGCTGCCCATGCAAAAATAAATAAATAATAAATAAATAAATAAAGGATCATGTTCTGCAAATAGTGAAAGTCTTATTTTCTTCCTTCTGATTTGGATGCTTTTTATTTCTTTTTCTAGATTAATTTTTCTTTTATTAATTTATTTTTTATTGGTATATATTATATATTCACATACCATGTAGTCATCCAAACTGTACAATCAATGGTTTACATCATCATATAGCTGTGCATTTATCACAATCAATTTTTTTCTTTTTTGTGGAAAACAACATATATACAAAAAAGCAATAAATTTCAAAGCACATCACAACAATTAGTTGTATAATAGATATTGGAATTTGGTATGGGTTACAATTTCACCATTTTAGGTTTTTACTTCTATCTGCTCTGAGACACTGGAGACTAAAAGAAATATCAGTATAATGATTCAGAAATCATACTCATTTGTTAAGCCCTACCTTCTCTGTATAACTCCACCATCACCTTTGATCTTTCTCCCACTCTTTAGGGATATTTGGACTATGGTCATTTTAACTTTTTCATGTTGTAAGGGGCTGTCTAGACTAATTTTCCTAGCTAGAACTTCTAGCACAATGTTGAATAACATTGGTGACAGTGGGCATTCTTGTCTCGCTCCCTATCTTAGAGGGAAAGGGTTCAGCCTCTCACCATTGAATACAATGTTAGTTGTGGGTTTTTCTTATACGCCTTTTTATCTTCTTGAGGAAGTTTCCATCTATACCTGTTTTTCTAAGTGTTTGATCAAGCAGGATGCAGGATTTTGAAGTGGAGTTAGAGTTACTCTCCCAATGTCATACAGCTAATAACTTGAACCCCTTTCATCCAGCCTCACAATCTATTGCGATTAACTATGACAGTAATATGAAAGATAAAATTGTAAAATTGTTAGAAGAAAATTTACATATAAGAAAATGTAAAGGAACATATTTGTAAGCTTTGGGTGGGAATGGACTTCCCAAACAACATCACCCAAACTTGGGTCAGCTCAACCTCCGACTGGATTAAGCTGACCAGTTCTAACACTATCTGCCCAACAGAGGAAAGGGTGAACCCTCCCTGGAGATTCCTTCACCATCCACAGGTCCCAAATATTTTCAAGCCAATAACTGACTCTTACCCCAAAAGTGTCAGGCATGCCAAACAGGAAAAAATGGCCAAAAGTAAGAGAAAGATAAGACAGGTGATCCAGAATGACAGTTATCAGACAAGAGCTTTAAAATAACTGCAATGAAAATGTTCAAGAAAACAGAGGAAAAGATGGGGAAAATATGTAGAATTTCACCAGAAAATTAGATGCTATAAAAAGGAATCAAATGGAAATTCTAGAATCCAAATTAATAATCAATAGATGAGTTTATCAGCAGATTAGACCCAACAAAATTGAGGATTAGTGAGCCCCAAAACAGATCAACAGAAGATATTCATATTGAATCACATAGAGAAAATGCAGAAAAGATCATAAGAAATAATTGGGACACAGTAAGTTGGTCTAATACACATTTAAATGGAGTCTCAAAAAAATAGAAGAGAAGGGGAATGAAATGCTCCATTATGGGAAAAGGAAATCTAGAAAACAATGAAAAGCATGGTAAAGATACTTATATGGGTAAATATGAATAGATTTTCACAGTATAAAATTATAACAGTAATGTTCTATGAATTTAAACTATATAGAATTAAATGCATCATCATAAGACAAAAGTCAGAAAAGGGTAAATGTGATTAAAGTGTTCTAAGGTTCTAGCATTGTCAGAGAATTGATAATTGTAATAACTAAATAATAGGTTTCAATATGCAGGTTTACCATGAAAAGCATAATTAAAAATGCATGGAAGGAGGGTGTGGAGTACCGGGAGTGGGAGGTAGCGGCAGCATGGGGGCTGAGTCCGAGCCATCCAAGCCTCCTGTTACTCGCTGTTGCTGCCACCTGGATCCTTCAGATTGCATGTTTGTTGTCAGCCCGCCAGTACTCTGGCCCACCAGTTCTCCCTTGCACCGCGACTGCCAGCTCTGAGATCTCCCAGCCCGGTGACTTCGCCTTCCTAACCCACCCACTGGCCTCCAGCCGGGACCACGGAGGACATGAAGCCAGAGTGCATGCACCCTCCCACAGTGCAGAGAAGATGCCTAGGAATGGACCTATCCTATGGGAGGAGAGATTTTACCGGGATTATTTTTAGGACTATATTCTTCTGCTACGAAAAGCAAGCTACCTATACTATAGAAAGGCAGAATAACCCATACAATATGCCTAAGACAAAATATTGAAGCAAACTTTATTAAACCAAACTTTCAGTAATTATTTAGATATTTAGTCTTGGATGTTGCAGATCATCCAGTTGAAAATACAATATGTTTTTTCCCCATGACTGAAGAATTTATTGATGGGAGCTTACAAACTGGAGGAAAAGTTCTTGTCTAGGGAAATGCAGGGAGCTCCCGGAGTGCTGCCTTTGTTATTGCATACATTATGGAAACCTTTGGAATGAAGTTCAGAGATGCATTGGCTTATGTTCAAGAAAGAAGATTTTGTATTAATCCTAATGCTGGATTCGTACATCAACTTCAGGAAGTTTGAAGAGAACTTCATGAAAACATGCAAGTGGCAACTACACAGAATGCACAGAATGGCTGACTCAGGAGCAACAGTATAGAAGATGTGAATTTTTATTTGGGGAGGAGAAAATACTAGAGACAATAATAATATAAAGTGGCGACAAATAAACAAAAACCCCAAGTCATTTCTTTTCAATTACATGTTGCTTCCAGACATGTTTCTCTGCACTTGTTGAGCAACATTTTAAAATGTTGAAATTCCGCAATAGATGGCACTAATGTTTTACTCCTTTTTTTTTAATTTTTACTTTTAACTTTACAGTTTTATTATAAACCAAGAAATTTGGACTTGCAAAGAGGTATTATTGCAATATGCACTTTTCATACTTGAAATCTATTTGTGTGATATAAAGTTATTACTTTAAACAAAATGCAAGTTAGGGGGATTTGTTTATAAAATTTGGGTAACATAACAAAAAAAATTTACTAAAGTTGCTAAAAAATTCATTTTGTGTTTTATATATATTACATCTAAAAAATAATTTTATGGTTCAGTTTTATGATAGCGCCTCTTACAGAAATATTACAAAATGCAGGAATTTGCCACATTTCTCTTTTTTAGTATAACTCAATATGTTAATTTCTTTTTAATTTTCTAAGCTCTTCTTGATCCTTCATAATAGTCTTTAAATCATGTCATTAGCCAATTTTCCTTACTTTAATGTGATTCAGTTATTGCTTCCTTTCCTGTTACCTTCCTAATTTGTTTGTCCCATTAAAACAAGTTTAATAAAGGAAGATGTTTTATAGTATTAGATTCTCCCCCCAAAAAGGTTAATTAGAAATTTCAAGTGACTTCCCTTTGCATTACTTCAATCTGTTCTTTTGAGAATCTGTTTTTTTTTGTTGTTGTTGTTGTTTTAATTTTTGTCTGAAAAAGTTCCAAATAGAATATAATATACCAGTTTAGGACTATTGGCTTTCTTTCCCTAAAAGAAGCCCCAAAATGGAAAATGCCTTGTATCATCTAAAAAATAAAAAAATAAATCCAAATTGAAAAGTAAGATTGTTTTTCTGTAATTTCCTTGTTTTTTAAACCATAAATTAGTTTAAATAAAAACATTAAGGTTTGAAGAGACCTCAGTAAATTATTTGGAACAAGTCCATTTTATGTTGTTTTAATGATTCTGTGAGATTTCAGCCCTGACAGAAGCTTTTCTCTGAAAATGCACTTATTGAGTAAAGTGATTTGTGAGATCCCTTTATGTTTTGAATTAGCTTTTTTCCCTTAATTAATACTTAGAACTTTTTATTTTGAAATAATTATAGACTTACAAGAAGTTGCAAAAATAGTACAGAATCCCATGCACCCTTCATCCAGTTTTCCCCAATGGTAAGGTCTTATATAACAAAATTACAATTTAAAAATCAACAAATTGGCAATGGTACAATACTGTTAACTAGACTTACATGCATTCATCTATATGTGTATGTAGTTCTATGTAATTTTTATACAGGCATAGATTCATGTAATCACCACCCCAGTCAAGATTCAGAACTGTTCCATCAGCACAAAGGAACACTCGGTGTTATCCCTTCACAGCTGCACATATCCCTCTTCCCATCTCTGTTTCTGGCAACTGCTAATCTGTTCTCCATCTCTGAAACTTTGTCATTTCAAGAATGTAACATAAATACAATCATAAGTATGCAACCTTTTAAGGGATCGTCATTTTTCACTCAGCATAAAGCCCTACAGGTCCACCCAAGTCGGTGCATGTGTTAATAGCCAGTTTTTTTTCATTGCAGAGTATTATTTATTCTCTGTTATGGATGTAACACTGTTTGTTTAACCATTCACCCGTAGAAGGACACTTGGGTTTTCAGTTTTTAGCTACTACCAATAAAGCTCCCATGAACATTCATGTACAGGATTTTGTACTGACATAGGTTTTCATTTTTCTGGGACAAATGTCCAGGAGTGCAACTGCTAAGTTGTATGTTAAGTGTATGTTTAACGTTATAAGAAATTTCCCAACTATTTTCCTGAGTGGCTTTATCATTTTACAGTCTCATCAATGATGTATGAAAGATGCAATCTGTCCATATAACAATAGCATTTGGTATTATCAGTATTTTTAATTCAGCCATTCTGATAGGTGTATAGTGATATCTCATTGTGCCTTTAATTTGCATATTCCTGATGACTGCTTACCTTCAACATCCTTTTAAGTGCTTGCTTGCCATCCATATGTCCTCTTCAGTGAAATTTCTTTTCATGTCTTTTGCCCTTTCTCTAATTGGACTTTTTTATCATTGAGTTTCGAGCATTCTTTATATATTCTAGATCAGTGAGTCATTTGATTTGTAAATGATTTCTCTCAATCTGTAACTTGTCTTTTACTCTTCTTAAATTTTTTCAGAGTCAAAGTTTTACCTTTTTTTTTTTGTCACGTGTTGGCTCTGGGAATCAAACCCAGGGCTCCTGAATGTCAGATGAGAATTTTACCACTGAGCAATCCTTGCAGTGCCCAAATTTTAAAATTTTGATGGTCCAATATATCAACTTTTTTTCTTTTATGGATTGTTCTTTAGGGGTAAAGTTCAAGAACTCACTACCTAGCTATATATACCCAAGATTTTCTTTCATGATTTTTTTCTAAAATTTTTGTGGTTTTATGCCTTACATTTAAGTCCATGATCCACATTGGGTTAGTTCATGTATAAGGTGTGAGGTGTTTTTTTTTTTTTGCCTAAGGATGTCCAATTGCTCCAGCACAAAAAAGTTGAAAAGTTTCACATTTGTTGAAAAAGTTTTCTTTACTCCATTGAATTGCTTTTGCATCTCTGTCAAAATCAGATGGATGTATTTGTTCGGGGCCATTTCAGCTTCTTCAGTCTGTGCAGTTGATCTCTGTTTCTATCCCTCTGCCAACACCACACAATCTTGATTACTGTAGCTTTCCAGTAAATCTTAAAATTGGGTAATGTGAGTCCTCCAACTTCATTCATCTTCAGAATTGATTTAGGTTAATTCATCTTACATCTTGATATCTTCATCTTTTCCATTTTGTCTCCTGCCTTATTCTAGGGAAGAAATTTCTCGCATAAGTTCTTCCTTTTCTTGTTGCAATGCTTGCAAACGTTGTTCATTTTGCTCCAGTCTATCCTCCAACCACTGGAAGAGAGGCCCACTGACTGCTGACATCTGACTGCACAGATTTTTGATAAACACTGAGCCATTATGGATTTTGGTTACTGAGTCCAGATGTGTAAGGCTGTGGATCCTCCTATATGCATCCTGTTCCTCCTGGTACAGGATCTTGGGCAGCTCTACTGCTGATTCAAGGCACACTTTCCCAATGGTGACATGAGGTACAATATGGATTGGGATTTCGATTCTTTCATATCTTTCCTCTTCCTTCTGGCCCTCAATGGGAATGTGCTGGCTGGAACTCCAGAAGTCTTGTGGACCCTGAAGGGACTCTGAGCTTTTTGGGGCTTGTATGGACTGGAAACAAGTGTAGAGTACCTGGCCAGTCTTTGTGTTTTTATCTTCTATGAAACAGGAAAAAATAAGTCCTACAAAGCCTTGATCCATCATCTGGTACATGGCTTGCGTGCGAACATCGACGTGTGAAGGCCAAACAGTTATATGAGGATGGGAATGATACCAGCCCACAACTCTCATGGGGCGACCTGTTAGTTCAGCCAATCTCTCCGCCTCTGTTGAAGCTGCAAACAGCTGCTCTGGAGAAATTTCGACTCGGTCCTTCCTCTTATCAGAACGTCGCAAGATGATGACAGAATGAATATGAACAGTTTTCACAGTGTCACCATTTTCAGCCGCTGTGCGCGTTTCTGTTCCAGTATATGCAAATTTTGAGTCACTCCCTGGGTCGTCATTCAACTCCCCTATGCACAGCCCCATCACCTCCTCCTTTTCTGTGCTCAGGGCATGGTCAAGACAAACCAGGAAAGCGTCAGACTCGAGATAAACCGCCCGCACCGCCATCTTGGTCCGATCCCGTGCACATCCGCCTTGGGCCCAGTCCTGCCGGGCCTACCAGCTGCGCCTGCGCTCTGCGCTCCACCCAGACCTGGGCCCGGATGCAGCTTCCTGAGGGGCGGGGCTGCGGACCGCTGGCTTTAAATGAGCTTTTCAACCTGTTCTTTTAATTGAACTAGTCCAAATTTTCCCCCAAATTTGCATTAGCAAAGTCACTTTATGAATCCTTGGTTCCTTGTGTATTTATTTATATGTATAAAAATTGTTCTAAGAAAAACATTTGCTATCTGAAGTTCGTGATGGGAGGGAGGAGTGTTTTTAACTCTTCATAGTTAATGACTTCAGGGTAGCACAAACAAAACTCCTTCCTATTTCACTTTTCTCAGTCCTCTCAGGAGGTGCTTTATTGATAGGAATGATATCTATACATTCCCTTTGTACCAGGAGGTACTATGCAATTTACCTATTACACCGAGTTACTTGCTTTCCTATGATGTAATAATACAGTAAAAACGATTTTATCCAGCCTAGTGGGAGAGTGGGAATGGATTAAAATGCTTTGTTAATTAAGAGCCAATTCCTGTCGGCCCAGGTGATATTCTTCTTCCGATTCCCTTTCCCTTCCATTTTACCAACCTGAAAACAGTATAGCATTAATGCCATTATGGTTGAGTATTCTGTTATATGATGAGGTCATTTGGTGTGGAGGTCTAGTGCAGTCCAGATTTGCATTAGGTATTTAGAAATTCCAGTTAGCAAAGTGCCAGATAACACTCTTTTCTGTATATAGATGACTTATTGGACACATCAACAAAGATCTGTTTTGCAATTTAATAATCTCGGATGCTTCATTCTGCAAAGAATCTTCATAATTTTAAATTCAGGTTTTAAAAATGAAGAAGTAAGATTTTTTAAATTAGCTTCTTAAACTCACATATGTGGGCGGTGCAACAGTGGCTCAGTGGCAGAGCTCTTGCCTGCTATGCCAGAGACCTGGGTTTATTCCCAGTGCCTGCCCAGGCGAAAAAAAAAAAAAGAAAGAAATTCACATATCCTTTCTAGTGATCTGCCCCAAAATACAGGTTTGGTTATTGATATTAAACTGGTAATTTTCCACTTTTTCTAACCACTGTACATTTTATGTTGTTACTAAAGCGCCTGCCCAGCACTGTATGTTAGAGACAGTCTCTCACAAACACTAATAAAAGGAAAGCCATCATTGTGAGTACGATATTAATGCAGACAAAACATGGAGTTTATTCTTTCATAGCAACATTGTAAGTTTGTTTTTTCTTGGATCTACTTTCACCTAATATTAAACTAATTCTTCTGGTAGCTCATCCTATTTTTGCTTCTCTTTGGTTCCATTTCTATGATTCCTTTACTTCCACTGATGTTTTATGATAATTAAGATAAATTTAACCAATCATGAGTTATTTCCCAGCATATGTGTGACAGTACCCAATATTAGTATTAAATATGTAATATGGGCACAGAACTTACAGTGAAATTGTGTCAAGACACAGGAAAACTGCATTAATGTCTATTTTTGAAAGTAGGAAATAATTTGTTGAAAATATTCAAATTGGAACTGGAGTATATATACTTTTTAATTTCAGTCAATTGGTTCATGTTAATGTCTTATCTATTAGATGTTTAAACAGCAGTTACCTTTGTTTATTGTTATCTACTCTGATGGAAATCTTAAAACAGTGATAGCTTTTGCTATACCAACTCTCAACCACTTAACTTTTTGAGTTGAATATTAGTTGGGGGGGAATGTTTGTGCTTCATCTCACTTTAGAAATAATGTAAAAATATGTTTAGCATGTCTTTTATATATATATTTTTTGTAAATAAAAAAACACCAATTAAATGCAAACATTCCTATTTTGATCATTCTGCTCTACATATATAATCAGTAATTCACCATATCATCACATAGTTGCATATTTATCATGATCATTTCTTAGAACATTTGCATCAATTCAGAAAAAGAAATAAAAAGACAACAGAAAAAGAGATAAAATGAAAACAGAAAAAAAAATATATATATATACATACCATACCCCTTACCCCTCCCTTTCATTGATCACTAGCATTTCAAACTAAATTTATTTTAACATTTGTTCCCCCTATTATTTATTTTTATTCCATATGTTCTACTCGTCCGTAGACAAGGTAGATAAAAGGAGCATCAGACACAAGGTTTTCACAATCACACAGTCACATTGTGACAGCTATATCATTATTCAATCATCCTCAAGAAACATGGCTACTGGAACACAGCTCTACATTTTCAGGCACTTCCCTCCAGCCTCTCGGTTACATCTTGACTAACAAGGTGATAGCTACTTAATGCGTAAGAATGACCTCCAGGATAATCTCTTGACTCTGTTTGGAATCTCTCAGCCATTGACACTTTGTCTCATTTCACTCTTGCCCCTTTTGATCAAGAATGTTTTCTCAATCCCTTGATGCTAAGTCTCAGCTCATTCTAGGGTTTTTCTCAATCCCTTGATGCTGAGTCTCAGCTCATTCCAGGATCTCTGTCCCACGTTGCCAGGAAGGTCCACACCCCTGGGAGTCATGTCCCACGTAGAGAGGGGGAGGGTGGTGAGACTGCTCGAAGTATTGGCTGGAGAGAGAGGCCACATCTGAGCAACAAAAGAGGCTCTCTTGGGGGTGACTCTTTGGACTGATTTTAAGTAGGCCTGACCTATCCTTTGTGGGGTTAAGTTTCATATGAACAAACACCAAGACTGGGGGCTCAGCCTATAGCTTTGGTTGTCCACACTGCTTGTGAGAATATCAAGAATTCAGCTTGGGGAGGTTGAATTTTCCCCTGTTCTCACCATTCCCCGAAGGGGACTTTGCAAATACTTTTCCATTCACTGATCAAATCACTCTGGGATTCATCAGGGCATCATGGTGGACAAACCAACAAAATCTCATGTCCTATCCAAGGTTCCATAGCATGTCCTTTTTAAGAAAATATAAGGTTTCTAATTTTCTTATTACCATGGTAATTCAAGTGAATTAGAAGTATTTAACTGCAGTCTTGAATCATTAAGTTGGGATGTATATATCAGGGTCTCAACTTGATGTAAAGTAAACTTGATGTAAAGTAAAACCTGGAAGATTTTTTTCTTTAATAACTGATTTAATCCATAACAAATTTAGCCTCACTTCAGTATTTATTTTATATTTGTGCATTCAACAGTGCTCTGATTAGGAAATATCTGATAGTTACTATTTTTTTTTTTTTTTAGTTATTAGATAAAATAAATTTCTAGGGTCTCTACTGCTGGATTTTTTTTGTCTTACCCATCCATGGCAGCTAAACAAAAAAAAAAAAAAAAAAAAGAAAAATCACTCAAAATATTCAGGTTTGCATATTAGCTTCCTCTCAAAGGGAGTTATCATATCTCACAGTTCAAAATGTTTTCTATAGATCAGTAACATTATACTGACATGTAATTGCAATTTACTATGCAGCAAAAATGATTCAAGAAGAAAAATAACCTACAGTATCTATTTATCTTTGTACAGTCAATTGCTTAAATACTCTTTTGAAAAACATTTATACTTGAATAGAATGCTTATGTGTGTATAGAAATATCAAAGTGCAAGATGCTGCTAGCCCAGGCATAAAGTATAAAAATTATTTTGTGAAAAAAAAATGCATGGAAGATCTACTAGATGGAAACAATAAGAAAATAAAAAGCTAATTAATCCAAAAGAAAGAAATGAAAGAAAAGTGAAATAAAATAAAACATCTGGTGAGACAGAAAACAAATCAATCATCAGAGTGTATATAAGTAGTTACATTAAATATAAATAGACCAAATAATCCAAATAAATAATGTTAATTTTAATATTGTTGTTAAGATTGGTTGGAAAACAAAACCCTACTGTATGCTGCTTACAAGAGACAGACATTGATATAAGAACACAGAAAGACTGAAAATAAAAGCATTGAAAAAGAATACCATGCAAACACTAATGAAAAAGAGGTGGAATAGCTATACTAATATCACATAAGAATTGTTTAAGGCAGGAAAAATTACTAGAAATAAAGAGAAAGTCAATAATTATAAAAGAGTGAATCCTTCAGGAAGATATATCAATTCTAATGTAAATATGCCCAAGAAGACAGCCTTAGAGTATAAGAAGCAAAAAATAGGACTGTGTTAGCCAGGGTTCTCTAGAGAAGCAGAACCAACAGGAGAGATCTGTAAATATGCGATTTATAAAGTTGTCTCATGCAACTGTGGGAATGCAAGAGTCCCAACTCCATAGGGCAGGCTGGCGGCTGCTGCCAACTCCATAGGGCAGCTGGTGGCTGTGATGGAGGGTTTGGATCAACTCCGCGGGAGAGGCTCTGGCTGAAGCAACAGTGAAAAAGATCACTCGTCTCCTTTAAAAGCCTTCAACTGATTGGAATATCTTGCTGTGGGAGAAACGCCTTAGTTGAACAAGCAGACAAAATATCGGTAAATATATAGACGGTCTGCAGAACATGATTAATAAAACTTGACCTACCGTTATATACAGAACATTACACACAGCAATGACAGAGCACACATTTATTTCAAGTGCACACGGAATATTTGCCAAAATTGATCATATGCTAGGTCAGAAAACATTTGTATTATTTTCCTAGGACTGCAGTAGCAAAATACCACAAAATAGGAGGCTTAAAAACCCAGAAATTTATTGGCTTACAGTCCTGGAGGCTAGAGACCTGAAAAAAAGGTGTTGGAAGGGCCATTCTCCTTCCAAAATTTCTAAGGAAGAAAGCTTGCCTTTTTTAGCTTTTGGTGGTTGCTGGCAATCCTTGGTATTGCTTGGTGTATTGCTTGGTGTTTCTTGTTTTGTGGCAGCACAATTTCAAACTCTGCCTGCATTGTCAAATGGTATTCCCCTTTATGTCTGTACCTAAACTTCCCCCTTCTTAGAAGGACATTATATCCGGGTCCACTCTAATCCAGGATGACCTCATCTTAACTTGATTATACCTGCAAAGGCTCTATTTTCAAATAAGGTCATATTCATAGTTACTAGGAGTTAGGAATTGAGTATATCTTTTTTAGGGGACAAAATTCAGCCCACAAAGCACGCTTTGGCACATTTTAGAGGTTTGAACTCATATAGACATGTGCTCTGGCTAAAGTGGAATCAAGTTAGATATAAATAAAAGTTAATTAGAAAATCCTCAGGTTTAGGAAGGTAAGCAATACACTTCCAAATAAACAATGGGGTGAATGTATTTTGCATGTGGGAAGAACGTGCCTTTTTTGGGGGTCCAAAGGGCAAACCATGGTAGATTGAATTGTGTCTCACACAAAGACATGTTAAGTCCTAAACCCTGGCACTGTGGGTGTGAACTCATTTGTAAATGGCACCTCTGGAGATGCTATTTAGATGAGGGCAAATTGAATCAGGGTGGGCCTTAATCTGATAAGACTGGAGTCCTTTTAAGTAAAGGAAATTTGCTCATGGGAGTACAGGTCATGTGACAGATAAAGCGATTGATTGCCAGCAAGCTACCACCAAAATGCTACAGACTTTGGAGAAAGCATGGCTTCTCGACACCTTGATTTTGGACTTTAAGCTTCCAAAACTCTGAGACAATAAATTCCCATTGTTTAAGCCAACCAATGTGTGGTACTTGTTATGTCAACTCTGGCAAATTAAGACAATATATTTATTCAAGATTATGTATGAATATTCATAGACACACTGTTCATTATAGCCCCAAATGGGAAACCACAAAGAAGTCCATCCATCCATAGAAGAGTGAATAAATAAATAATGAGACCAGTGAAAACAAAATGGATGATTATTTTAAAAATGATATTGATCAAAAGAAGAATGAAGATTTACACAGAGTTTAAAAACAGGGAAAACCAATCTACAGTAGTAGAAGTCAGGACAATGGTCACCAATGTTGGGAGGTGACTGGGAGGGAATAAGAATGGGCTTCTCTGATGGCTGCAGATGAAGATCTAAATATAAAGGGTTAAATAAGAAAACCAAGAAGGAAGTATGAGAATATATTCATGAATTTGCAGTAGGTAAAAATATATTAAATTGTGTTTTAGTTCTTGATTTAGGTGCTAGTTACTTGCTGGTGTTCACTTGAGAAAAGAGGTGTACGCCTGTGATCTGCATTTAGTTTTGTTATTGCTAATAAAAATTTGACTGAAAACCAACCAACCAACCAATGAAACAATCCCCCCTAAACACTGTGTTCATTTTTTCTGCTAATCAAATGAAAAGTGTTCAAAACCAGGCAAATGAAAGGAAGAATTGATCTCCTTCACTATCAGAGTAGAAGTTGCAGCAGATGATAAAGTTTACTCAATAGATTACTTTTTAAAAAATTTTGGTGGTGGTGGGGGTGCATGATCCGGGAATTGAACCTGGGTCTCCTGCATGAAAGGTGAGCATTCTACCACCGAACCACCCATACACCCAATAGATTGCATTTTTACTTACAAATATCTTGATCTCCTGTAGAAAAGATAGAAAATAGATGCCAAGTATTAATAGCAATAGTTATTCTCCCAAATACTAAGGAACACTTCATCTTCATAATCAGTAAGTGCTTTTTGCTCTGACACTATAAAACTCATTTACAGAGAGATAATTTTCATGTATGGCTTTCAGTCTTTTTTTGGGGGGGGGGAGTCCCTTATTTCTTTATGAAAATTTTCAACCTGAAACAAACACCCCCTCCAACATTTTCACTTCTATTTTTTAAGTACATTATATTTTTAACATTCGTTGACTTTTTCAATTTGTGGCTAAAAACATTGAATCATAAAATTACAAAAAATGGACTCATAGATATCAATTTTGCATGAGTAAGCGTACTAAATAGCTACACATGTTTATCTCTGTAAAAGAGAAGCTTTTAATCTCTTGCAAATTGTCACAAGCTGGCATTGCTCTCACAGTTCTTGGTAAAGACAGCCCTCTAGTGGAAACAGACCTTCAGATTTTTAAAGCCTGGCAGATAGAACGCATACGAACGTTTAAACCCTCAGCCCAGCTATAAGCTACAATGCTGGTTTAAGGCTTAAAAATAAGTATACAGGGCGGGCCGCGGTGGCTCAGCGGGCAAAGTGCTTGCCTGCTATGCCGGAGGACCTCGGTTCGATTCCCGGCCCCAGCCCATGTAACAAATACGGAGAAACAGAATACAATAAAACAAGAAAATGTTTAAAGATGTTTCCCTTTCTTCCTTCCTTCCTTCCTTCTCTCTGTCTTTCCTTTAAAAAAAAAAAAAAAAAAAAAAAAAAATAAGTATACAGAAAGGCCTGCCCAGATGAAGATGGCAGGATAAGATGCCTTAGGGCTCTGTCCCCACCACAGAAACTTTGAACAACCAGCAAGTGCCAGAAGAAACATTTTTCTCAAAGCTCCAGAAAACAGTTTAAGGACTGAAGAGAAAGGCTGAGTGCCATTCAAAAAAAGGCTACTCAAAAGCAGTAATATCTGTTCGTGGCCTGGCTTGTCCCTTTCCTAGGTGGTGGGCTTGGTGCAGAGATGGCCCTTGCTCCCAGCATGGATACCTGGTCCCAGTTCCAGAGGGAGCAGAGCAATCCTCGTGAACGTATTGGGAGCATGTATGCGTGGCTCATTCCATCTGGTGGCCTGAGGGCTCTAGCAAGGGAGGAGAAAAGGCTCAAAGGGACATTGTTGAGACATATGAAAAAATTGAGATATGGACTGTAAGTGTTCTATCAACATTAAATTGCTTGAATTTGATAACTACACTTATGGTGGTCACATAAATGAACATCCTTGGTCTTAGGAAATGTACATAGCTGTATTGTGTTCAAGGAGCATGATATTTACAACCTATACTCAAGTGTTCAGAAAAAGGATTGAAAAATACAGAGACAGACATATAGATAGATAGATATAATGATATGAAAAATGTGGTAAAACATTAAAATTGGTGGATCTGTTAATTTGAGGGAGGGGGTAGGAAATTGTTGGAAGGCTCTGTATAGATTTATATTATTTTTGTAACTGTCTCATAACTTTGAAAGTATTTCAAAATAAGTAAAAACAAACAAACAAACAAACAAAAGGATTTAAAAAGTATCCCATATTCAGAAACTCATTTTTTGTCCAGGACAGGAAGTGGGAATGGGGTGGGGGGTAGGGAATATTGGTGCTTTGTACACAGTCCATTAGAATGTATACAGAGAGCACTGGACTCAAATATGCATTGGTTTGGGCTGTGTGGAACACTTCCTCAAGGCAAAAGATGATTTTATAGGATGGCAGGAAGTTTTGTGATGTAAACTGAAGAACCAGCACCAAGTTGTGGTGTAAGAAGTTCATTTACTTGATGGCAATCAGCCCGATGTACGAGTTTTAGGGTAAGCATTCTTTATGTTGGTTATTTAAATAACCAAAGCATTGTGATACACCAAAAACATCAAAGAGGCTGCTTCTGAGAAGAAATAATTTAAAACAAAGAGTCTGAATTAGCAGTCAGAAGACCTAGGTTACATTTGCTTCTGGTGTATATAATCTTCCCGATTTTGCTCATCTTGTTTATAAACATAGTATAGTAATAACATTCACTCCTTGGCTTACACCTGGGTGGAGAATGACTGTCATTTTGGTTCCTACCCGATGCCTTGGATGCTCGTTGTGAATCGTGGTACACAGAGGAAAAAGTAAAACTCTTTCGTTGTAGCTTACCATCCAGCAATGTTTCTCTAACTTTCGACGTCCATGGATCACTTATCCAGCCTACTGTTGATGAACATTTGGGTTTTTCTAAGTTTTTGCTTTTATGAACACAGCTACTAAGAACATTTGTGTACAGGTCTTTGTGTGGTCCTGCACTTTCATTTTCTCTTGGCTAGATGCCTAGAATTAGAATTTCTGGGTCACTTATCAGAAACTTTCTGTTTTCGTTTGCTAGCTGCTGGAATGCAATATACCAGGAACAGAACAGCTTTTAAAAGGGGGAATTTATTAAGTTGCAAGTCCACAGTGCTAAGACTATGAAAAATGTCCAAATTAAAGTAAGGCTATAGAAATGTCCAATCTAAGGCACACAGGGAAAGATACCTTGGTTCGAGAAGGCCAATGATGTTCAAGGTTTCTCTCTCAACTGGAAAGGCACAGGGCAAACATGGTGGCATTTGCTAGTTTTCTCTTCTGGCTTCTTGAAACAAGAAGCCTCCCCGGGGGGGGGGGGGGGGTGTTTTCCTTCTTCCTCTCCAGAGGTCTTGGACTTGAGCTGCGCAGGCTCTGTGTTTCTCATGGCTAGTTCATTGTTCTGAAGCTTTCTCCAAAATACTTCCTTTTTTGAAGGATTCCGGTAAACTAATCAAGACCACTTGGAATGGCTGGAGTCACATCTCCGTCTCATCAAAAGTTAATAGCCAGAGGAGGTGCAAGAGTAGTTAAATGGTAGAATTCTCACCTGCCGTGCAGGAGACCTGGGTTTGATTCCCGGCCTGTACACTTCCCAAAAAGCAAACAAGCAAGTAAACAAACAAATGAAAAACCAACCAACCAAAAATTCAGCAAATGGTGCTGCAGTAAGGGGCTACTCACCTGGAAAAAGAATGAAATGAAATGTAACGCTATACAGCATACAAAAAAAAAGTTAATAGCCACAACTGGGGAAGTCACATCTCTTTGGAGATAATCAAGTTCCCAGTATACAGTGATGAATAGGGTTCAAGAGAAATGGTTGCTCCTACAAGATTGATTAGGATTAAAACATGACTTTTTTTGGGTACAGGTGGGTCTTGATTGGCTTTACTGGAATCCTTTAAAAGAAGCACTTTGGGAAAAGCTAGAGAACTACAAGAGAGAGCCACAAGATTCGGAGAGAGCAGAGAAGGCCGCAGAACCATGAAGCAAAGTGCCACCAGCCAGAGACTTTTGGAGATGAAGAAGGAAAACACCTCCCGGGGAGCTGGAGAGGAAACTAGCCATGTGCCTTTCCAGATGAGAGAAAAACCCTGACCATGTTTGCCATGTGCCTTTCCACTTGAGAGTAAAAACGTGAACCTCACCTGTTGCTAATTACATCTGCAGTCGGCTAGGAGGCAAGCCTGCTGCAATGAATGACGTTTGACTTAAATGTCTGCTGCTTAAATGAGAGAGCACAATGTAGCACAGCCCAAGCAGCTCAGCATACCTCATCTCGGCACTTGCAGCTCAGCCCAGGCCTTTGGAGATGCAGAAAGAAATCATCCCGGGGAAAGTTGTTGGAACCCAGAGGCCTGGAGGGAAGGCTAGCAGAGACCATCCTGTGCCTTCCCACGTAAGAAAGAACCTCAGTGGAAAGTTAACTGCCTTTCCTCTGAAGAACTAACAAATAAATCCCCTTTTATTAAAAGCCAATCCGTCTCTGGTGTGTTGCATTCCGGCAGCTAGCAAGCTAGAACACATAGTTTTATTAAGACAGTTGTAACTCTTTCAAACATTTTACAACAATGCAGCCAAAATTGTTTAAAAAGTAACATCTAAAATCTTTATATTTCTGTTCTTAAGAAAAAAGATTGTGCTCTCTAAGCAGTATTTTTTTTTTTTTAAACTGGTTTGATTCTGTATCTAGAACCTCCAGCTTTGTTCACGGCTCAGGCAGTAGTTTCGTAAGGCCCTGTGTATATATGTACCTTTACTCATAGTTTTGGCTGTGATATGCATCGTAACTCTTCTTGGCAATTACTAAAGGATTTTGTAGAGAAAGAAAGACCTGCCTTCAGTTCCTACACATCGGTCTCACTCTTAGACAGCTGTTTTGACTTTCTTCTGTGAGCAGAAACTGAAAAAAAAAAGAGCTTTATAGTCCCATAAAACATTTCTACAGTTTTTTTTTTCCTCCCCAAATCAGGAAATGTTGTCTTCAGTCTTTAAAGAAATCCAGGATAAAAACTTTACTTCTGCTTTCTTTTTTGGTCTATTTGCTCTTCATGAACATCTACTCCTTTTCCAGTAAAGTTGCTCTGAGCATGTCTAATAGATTGGATGATTTAGTATTCTAATATTGTCAGTAATCCAAAATTTTTATGTACATTGAATTGCAATCCCAATAAAATTTCGGTTGGAATTTTTGAGGAATTTGATAAATCTCTAAATTTTATATGGTAGCATAAATGTCCGTAAGTAGCTAAAAACAAATAAAAAATGGAGAGCATTTGAGATATTAAGATTGATTACAAACAACAATAATAAAAACAGTGCTGTGTAGTATTGGCATAAAAATAAATCGAACCAAAAATAAGTAATTGAGAGCCCAGAGGCAGACCAATGTATGCTAGAATTTAATACGCAATGAAAGTAATGCCATAAATCAATGAAGAAAGGATGGGTTTTATTAGTAGTGGTGTTGGGAAAATTGGCTTAGCATATGGAGAAAAATAAAAACTGGATCCTTATCTAACCTCACATGCAAAGTTGGACTTCAGATGACTGAGGAACTTAAATAAGGAAGGTAAACTACAAAGCTAATGGAAGAATGTATTTTTTACTGAATAGCAAGGAAAGATTTAACAAAACTCCAAAAGCACAAGGCAATGTGATTATATCAAAATTAAGAATATCTGAAAAGGATATTATGAGGCAAAGTTAATAATAATGGAGAAGATATTTTTTAATGTTTAAAACTGACAAGGAATTAATATCTAGTACATCCAAGGAAGTCCTACAAATCAAGAAGAAAAAGATAACTCATGGGAAAGCATGCAAAGGACATGTACATGAATTGCTTAATCTACAGTAAAGGAAATTCCAAAGGCTAACAAGCAAATGAGGAGATGCTCAAACATATCAGTAAGCAGAGAAATGCAAATTAAGACAATGAGATATCAGGCCATTTATCAGAAACTTGGATCATGTCAAGTGTGAAGTTATAGAAACTCTCAGGTTCCACTCTAGTGGAAGGGTAAACAGTTGTAATTTGTTAGTACTTTGGTAAAATTAAAGGTTTATGTACTTTAGTATATAGCAATTCTGCTCACGGGATATATATATCAAGGAAAATTTTGCAAAGGCCCATGTGGGAACTCATATATGAATATTCATTTCTGCGTTATTTATGGTAGTAGGTGGTCAGATGCTCTTTTTTTAATGCTGTTATTTTAATTTTAATAAAAGAGATAATTTCATATTACACAGAGAAAAAAATCCATCCACTCACCATTGATACAATGTTAGAAATATTTTCTATAAAAAGTTTAGTATTTGACTGGAATGAATCCATTATGATACTGTTTCTAAAGGTACAGCTTTCTCATCCCTATCCCTATTATTGAGAAATTTAAAACATAAAGAAAAGTACAAAAAATAAGACAAGATTTCCATATACCACAATCTAGAATTGACCATACCTTGTTATATTTACTTGCAGTCTTTTTAAAGAGAAATGGTTATTTAAATATAAAACTACAATCTCTTTTTACCAATCCCCACTGCACCCCCACATTCATTCTTTTGTCTTCTCTACTCTTCACAGGTAATCACTATCAAGAGTTTGGTCTGTATCCTTCTAACCCATTTCAGAAATATTTACATAAATATTTACAACCAATATGCCTTCATTGCCAACATATACTACTGAATTTTACGAGGGAAGTCTTTATTCAAATTTACAATAATTTCATTGTATTATATGCATCATTGTGCAACTTGATTCTTCCCTCTCAACATGATTTTTGAGATCTCTGTTAATGCGTGTCTCCTATGTTGCATTTTACAGGTATAGTATTCTGCCATAAAACTTTTCCATTTTGCTCCTGATGGGCATTTAAGTTGTCTTAAACTTTTGGCTATGACAAATCATGCCAGAGTTAAGTATCTTCCATACTCAGAGAAGAACTACTAGGTATTTTTTAAAATTTGTTTAAAGGAATGCTTTCCTATTCTCAAGATGATTTACGAATATAGCTTTTTCATATTCTTGTTCTTAACCCTTTGCATTTTATTTTTGTATATGGTTCAATTCCCTCCTTGGACAACAAATTGCCTCTAAACTATTTTTTAAATAGTCCCATTACTTCATCATTTCTATCATATTCCAAATTCTAATAAGTGTGTGAGTCTGTTTCTGAGCTCATTTCTGCTGCATCAATACCACGGGAGTATTTTTCCAATTTTCTTATGTTCATTGCCTTTTCCCTCAGTCTGTTCTTTACTGCAGATGGATGCAACTTGCTTCCTAAGTCTTGTTGCCTCTCCATCTTCTGGACAGACTTTCTTTCCAATTCTTTCTCCACCATCCAGGCTTGTCTTCCTGCTTCAATGGAAGATCACAGAGAGTTTGGAAACTTTATAACCTGCCATTGGACAAATTCACTTGTAAGAATCTACTTTAGAGATACTCCTCCTACTTTTGCACCACTTGGACCCAAGGCAAGGATGCACCAGCAGACAAAGACCAAAATGTCCACTCTGCTGGCTAGATGCTCTTTTAACAGTCCATTTCTGGGAGAGTGGCTACGTAAAACGCAGTGGTTGCACACCATGGGAACAAGGCAGGAATTAGAAGCAGCTAAGTGGATTTACACATTGACAACCTAAGCGAATTTAAAAGCATACTGCAGAGTGAAAAAAAAAAAAAAACCCTGGACGATATATAATAAGGTATTATTTATGTAAATTAAATTACCTTCACATAAAACAATATATTTTGCAAGAATACTTATAGACAAAGAAGTACCCATTCAACTCATTGGCATAAGGAAAAAACTCATGGGGGTGGGGGATGAAGGAAAATGGAGTGGGAAATGGGGACTAAAGAAAAAATAACTAAAATAAGGGTAAGGTCTTGTACAGACCAATGGTGATAATGGGTTGTGAAGTGATGAATATGATGACCTCAACCCTATGTTCCTGAAGAATCTACTTCTTCTCCCCCTCTCTGCCCCCCACAAAAGACCTAAGATTAAAAAACAAAAAAAACTCCTGTACCCCTTCATCATGTATTTGCTTTAGCTAATCTCTTCAGATAAAGATTGTTCATCACTTACCTAACACTTCTGCCTCCTACCCCACTTCCATGACAATAAAATCCTGATTTGTTCAAGTAAGCAAAAAGAAGGCTGGATCTATCCCAGCCCCAAGGGATGAATCTCAGTCACATTAATACCATTCTACTTTGCTATAAATTGTGAAATGTGACAATTTCATCCAATGAGATGTAAGGGGAGTTTACTGGAAGGTTGCCCTTCTTAAATAGAAAGATGGAAACTTTGAAGTAGCTAATCTTTCATTCTGTCTCTTTCTTCTTTATAGGATATGGGTGTGAAGATATAATGTACAGAGCTGTGGCAGCTATCTTGAAAACATGAGGTGACAGGCATGGGGACTGTGTTAGTTAGATTCAGTTGTCAACTTGGCCAGGTGAGCATACTTAGTCTTGTTGCTGCGGACATAAGCCAGCGATAGGTGAACCTCATCTGTTGCCAATTACATCTGCAGTCAGCTAGGAGGCATGTCTGCTGCAATGAGTGGTGTTTGACTTAACTGGCTGGTGCTTAAATGAGAGATTGCAACGTAGCACTGCTAAGCAGCTCGGCATTCCTCATCTCAGCACTCGCAGCTCAGCCCAGGCCTTTGGAGATGGAGAAAGAAATCACCCCGGGGAAAGTTGTCGGAACCCAGGGGCCTGGAGAGAAGACCAGCAGAGACCATCCTGTGCCTTCCATGTAAGAAAAGAGCCTCAGTGGAAAGTTAGCCGCCTTTCCTCTGAAGAACTAACAAAATAAATCCCCTTTTATTAAAAGCCAGTCCGTCTCTGGTGTGTTGCATTCCAGCAGCTAGCAAACTAGAACAGGGACTAAAAATGAATGGAAATATAGGAAGAGCCTAGGTACTTGATGACATTGAAATATTGAATAAATCTGGAATATCCTTTTCCAGGGCTCCTATAAAATAAATAATAGATGTTCTTATAGTTTAAACTATCATTAGTCAGGTTTTCCTTTATTTGCAGCCAAAGGCAATCCTGATTCAACTATTTTATGAATATGTTTTTCCTTTAGGTAGAACATTCTGGATAAGAAAATAAAGAAGTGAAAGGGGATGAGAGGAAGGGATCGAGGATGGGAGAAAAATCCAACTAACTGTGGAGGAAGTAATACTGGAAGTAGAGTAAATTTCACTGCCCCCCCCCCCCCACCAAACTAAAAGATTATTCAATATCTTCCTCACTTATTTTTTCATATCTGGTCTCAACTTTCTCTAATCTGTCTTTATCTGACCCTTCCATTAATACAGAAAGATCAGAAACTATACCACAGCTTTCATAAGTCTAGTACCACACTGTAAAACCTTTAATAGCGTCTACCTATCAAAGAATGTGCATCTAGTTAACATTTAAAGATTATAAAATCCATTCACACCAAACCATTGAACTTACATACACTATTTTGTAATCTAAGCCCACCAACTCAAATAAAAACAAACAGGAAAACTCTCCTCATTGCTTCTTTATTTCTTATCACCTCTAAGTTATCGATCCCTTCATTCCTAGTGCTGATAACACAGTAGACAAAGTAGGTGATTAAGATACTAGTAAAACAGAATAGAGAGATAGGAGTTGTAACTGTTATTTCTAAATTCTGAGACACTGAGCTGTTTGTATATAACCTGGCTTTTTCCAGAAACTTCAGGTATTTATATGACACCTGAGATTCAGAGTTAGAGCTCTGAAGCTATGAAAGTCAGCATTATCCCATACCAGAACTGTCTAAAAAATTGAAAAAGTGATCAGCCTTTGACTAGAGATATGAATGAAACTGATCTGGATAGGACTAAGGTATATCAGAATACAGGGTAAAGGATGATATGGTCCATATTTTAAAACTTCAATTTCTGTGTGAGACCAAAGGGTGAGATGTTTATTTGTTGCAAAATTTATATTTTGGGTAGTGCATTTCCTAATTTAACTTGTATGGTTAGTTTAGTTGAATACCATAAGTACAGGAAATCTTGAACAGAGCATGCGATCTTTTTGGTTTGTACAGGTTTGTTTGATGCCTTGATATATCCTAGAGAAATCTGGGCAGTGAATAAAAAAGTATTTGCAAAGTCCTCTTGCAGGGCTAGGGAGAAAGGAGGAAATATTCAATGTCCCCATTTGGAGAATTTCTGATATTCTTGCAAGCAATGGGGACAACCAAATCAAAAGGCTGAGCCCTTGATCTTGGGGTTCGCCTCTATGAAACTTACTGCTGCGAAGGAGAAGCTAAGCCTACTTATAATTATGCCTTGGAGTCACCCCCAGATAACCTCTTTTGTTGTCTTTCTCTCTAAGCCAACACGGTAGGTGAACTTACTACCTTCCCCTACGTGGGACATGACTCCCAGGGGTGTAAATCTTCCTGGCAATGTGGGATAGAATTCCCAGGATAAGCTGGGACCTGGCATCATGGGATTGAGAAAGACTTCTTGATCAAAAGGGAGAAGAGAGAAATGGGACAAATACATTTTCAGTGGCTGAGAAATTTCAAACAGAGTTGACAGGTTATCCTAGAGGTTATTCTTGTGCATTATGTAGATCTCCCTTTTCAGTGTATGGTGTATTGGAGGCGCTGGATGGAGATACCTAAAACTGTAGCTTTGATTCTTGAACACAATTTATAACGATTTAGCTTTTATAGCATGACTGTGTGATTGTGAAAATCTTGTGTCTGATGCTCCTTTAATCCAGGGTGTGGACAGTTAAGTAAAAAAATAAGGATAAAAAATAAATAATAGTGGGGAATAAAGGGTAAAAAAATAAATAATAGTGGGGAATAAAGGGTAAAAATATTGGGTAGTCTGAAATACAATGAGAGGAAGGGGTAAGTGGTATGGGATGTATGAGTTTTTTATTTTTCATTTCTTTTTCTAGAGTGATGCAAATGTTCATGGTGATGAAACACAACTGTGTGTTGATATTGTGAGTCACTGATTGTACACCACGAATGGACTGTGTGTGAAGATTTCTCAATGAAAATATTAAAAAAAAAAAGAATAAAGAGAGGAAGGAAGAGGAGGGGAAGAGAGAGATTCAACTATGACGGGCTGATGTAGAATTTAAAAAATCAACATGTATAGAATAAATTGCTTTAAATTGATCATACCTGCATGTTTTGTGTTTTAGAATTACTTTAATTGTGAATGATATATAGTATATGTATGGCATAACTTTACTTCTGAAGATTTCACTGGGTCACAACCATTTGGAATACATGTTTTTTCTTTCCAAACCTTGCTCCATCCCTTGAGCCCAAGTCAAGTCCAATCTTCTTCAAGAAACTTTTCTGGACTCAGTAGGGTCTTTTTCAGATGGAATTTTCACTGTTTTTAGTCAATATATACATATATACAAAAACATGTTTCATACTCCCAAGTAAGTCCACCAGGATAAATTATACCATTATTAAATCTCCCCCACACAACTAGCACAGTAAGAATGCAATGGATACTTGTTAAATGGAAGGAGTACAGAACCCATGACCTACCAATTTATGTGACCAACATGCAGGTGATATCTGAATGCAAATGCTTTGTATTTCAAAAGTTATCAGCAATCTGCAAAAAGATAAATCCTGGCTTAAGTTGTAAAGTAGTATGCTATAATCAGCTTCAGTAAATGAAGAACCAAATCCTTCTTCAGGAAGCTCTGCAGAAATCCGCCAATTTTGACTGATTGCTCCTTGCAAAGTCTTTCCTGATAGGCAAGGGAAGAGCCACACAAGAATTCATTTGGTCAGACATCAACCATTTCTATCTGAACCTATTCCTCCCCATCGCCTCCCACCAGCACCACTACTACCACTTTCAACACCAAATAAAAAATATGTGTTTTAAATCAGAATATAGATTGGCAACAAACAGCATTTATGCTATATCAAAACTGATTGCCATAAAGTGCATGGTGGTTCAGTAGTAGAATGTTCGTTTTCCATGTAGGAGACTCGGATTTGATTCCAGGACTACGCATGAAAAAAACAAAAAACAAAACTGATTAACAATACATACCCACCTCCCTCCTGCCTGTGACACTCTATTATCTGCCTAAATGACAAAAATTTGTAGCTGGCATGCTCCTTCCCCCACTTTACTATTAGTGGGCTCTTATACTCCTTTCCTGTTTGTAAATTGTGGCTGAAGACTGGCTTGGTTCTCAGTGAGCCGCCTTCAACATGCCAAAGGGAAGGGAGTAGGAACTTTGGCATCCTAATTTTAAAAGGATGCCAGTCTATTATGTAAAAGGAAAACTATATTCATCTCCAAAATGGACCCTGCCTATTTTCTTTATTGCAGTCATTAGCTGATATCTTTGGCAGTGAATGTGTAGAGTAAATTTTTCCAGGGTAGGCTTGTAGGCTTGGAAATACATCATCCAAAACAAAAAGCCAAACTTCTGATTGTTTCTTAGTTTGTACCCACACATTGAACAAGATATCAGATTTTAAAAAAAATTGATAAAACAAGAACCAAATTCATACTCCCTTCTGCCCTCTACCTAATGGCAAGTCATTCAGGTATTTACTTTTCTTCGCTTTTTTGTCTATCTTCTTTCCCTTCTCAATGAAAAGAAGAAGCTTTTGTCACCAGTAGCTATTGCATTTTCTGTTTTTCTTTCTCTGTATGCTGGCCTCACTTTTCCTGCCTTCCACGTGAACTATGAAGTAAAATAAAATAAAGTGAATTATGGGTAATCTATAATTGAAATTTTAATTTCAGTATATAAACACTGACTATTAATAGAACTTCACCCAATCAATCATTTATTTCTTTATAAATCTGAATACAGTTACGTTTAGTGTTCATTATAAAGTGCTTTTTAAGGAGAAATGTAAAATTTGGGCTCTGGAAGACTTTTATTTTGGAATAGTGCATGCTCACATCATGCCAACATCACATTATGTTAAGATAATAAAAGTGAACTTTCACAAACTCTTTTCTACTAGAATCAATGGCTTGACTTTAAAAGGCAATCCAGAGCTCCAGCTTCAACTTTAATCATTTCCAATGTCAAATCTCTATTATTGTATATCCCACTTAATGAGTAACTACTTGGAGAATAAGATGCCAATTTGATTGCAGCATATGTACGAACCAGACCTCTGGTTTTTCTATTTTTAACATAGTTAAAGAGTAACGAATATGTTTTAAGGCCACGGAAAAGTACCACATTGCTGAGAGAATTGAAAAAATAAATGCCTCTAATTACAGGTTAAGCTATGCTCATATTCTGGGCTTGATTTTTCCTTAGGGTGTCAGGAAGATACAATATGATGCATTGAACTATATAAACAATAAATGTATCTTCCACCACCATCTATATCATCAAACCCTGGGTGTAGATTCAAGCATAGAATTTGTATCAAACTCTGGGTGTAGATTCAAGGACTAGGCAACAGATTCAAGCATAACTAAGATTTTTTAAACCTTTCTCTTAAGAATTAATCAAGATTTGTGTCCAAATTTATATCTCAAGAGCTATGTATTGTGATTAGCTTTTCAAGGTTTCAGTTTTCTTGTTTGTAAAATAGAGATAATAACCCATCTCACAGGGTTCTTGTGAGGATTAAATGAAAGAATATGTATTAAATATCTACTGCAGTGCTTGGAATATAGCAAATTTTCTTTCAATATATAGCAAATTTCCTTCCAATCCCTTTCCCATACTCCCGGTTCCTAAACTTCCTCTCTTACTGTCATGAGCCAATAGGGATATATGTGAGTATCCCCTTCATTCCTCCATACTGATGAGCTGAATGAGTATCTTTTTTTTTTTTTTGTCCATCGTCCAGGAATCAAACCCAGGTTTCCCATATGAAAGCTGAGCATTCTGCCACTGAACCACCCGTGCACCCATGGGTATCTTTTGTTTATAGGCATTCTCACACAATATATTGTTTTGTATGCATGCAATTTAAATTTATACAAGGAATATTGAGTAACATATCTCATTCTATTTCTTGTTCCATTCTATTTCTTTTTTTGGCTTGATTCCTTAAAGGAGTTCTTTGCTTTTTATTGCTGTGATTTGGGAAAAATATAAAATCTATTATAAGTTTAACTTTTTTTTCAGCATTTAAAAAAAAATTTAAACATAAGGCAAAGTTGGGAATATTTTTATGGTGACCATCTGCATAGCCAATAAAAATGATATCATTAAAGTTTTACTGTACTCGTTTTATCAGACGCCTATCAATCCACCCGTTCCTCTGTCTCCCCATCAATACATCTTAATTTTTAGATGCAATAGAAAGTTAGTTTCAGACAGCTCTACAATTCACTCTGAATATTTCAGCAAGCGTGTCATTAGCTTGTGTTCAACATTTGTTTACAAATACATGTTATACAATTTACATACAATGAAACATATAAATCTTTAATGTACATTTGCTGAGTCTTGACATGCATGTATACAATCCAACCCGATATCAAAATAAAACATTTCCAACATCTCCAAAGGTTGTTCCTGATTTTCTTTAGTCAATCCCCACTCTTGCTTCACCCAAAACTGAAACTTTCATATGTTGTTGGTGAGAATGTAAAATGGTCGACATCCATTATAGGAAAAATTCTCCAATACCTTTTGAAAGCAACCGTAAACCTACCCTATGTTCAGAAAATTAATTTGTAGGCTTTTACTAATAAAAATAAAAACGTGGATCATAGAAAAAAAGTGTACAATAACATTTATAGCACCTTTATTTATAATCGTCCCAAACTGCAAACAACTCAGATGTTCATCCATAGGAGAATGAATACACATACTGTGGTTTATTCATACAAGTGAATACTGCTCAGCAATAGAAAGGAAAGAACTACTGGTACATGCAACAGCATGGAAGAATTTCAAACACATTCTACTGAGTGAAAAAAAACATTACACGAAACAATACAGACTTATAAAATTCCTTTTGGACAAAATGCTAGATTATTATTTTGCTTATGCAAAAAAAAAAAGTATGGTAGAAACTGAGGAGAGTGTTAAATTGGTTAATAAACAGCCAAACTATTTGCCAAACTATTACCACTTAATAGTCCCCCCACCAGCATTGTTTGAAAGTTTCAATTCCTTCACATACATCAGTTGGTGGGGCCGGTCTTTTTAATCTGAGCTCTTCAGATAGGTGGGTAGTGTTATCTCGTGGTATTAATTTGCATTTCCCTTTTGACCAGTGATATTGAGCATCTTGTTATGTGCTTATCTACCATCCATATATCTTATTTAGTGAAATATTTTTCATGGTGAATGGTTGTCCCTATAGCTAGAAGGATTTCCCAGGCCTGAAGAAAAATTCTTCCAGGGATATAGACACTTTCATTATCTCCTAATATTTGGTTTGGATTATAAATTAAGCCCATGACTATGAGACAGTTTATTTTTATCTGCTTTGATTCAAGAAAGCTACACAGAACTTGACTATGGTCTGACTGTCATTCTGCTCTGTCCAGCCACACTGATATTATTAACACAATCAAATTTAGATTTTTAAAAATGTCACAACCACCAGAAAAAGTAATTGTAAAAAATCTACATTATGAAGAAAATGAAAATATGTCAGATTATATTAAGCATCATGTTAGACAGAAATGTTCAAAAGGGAAATAACATAATTTGAAAAGTCACTGCTGTCAACTTTACATAATGTCAGCTTTAAATAATGGAAAGTTTTAAAAAGCCTGGAAAAAGGCACATACACTGGATATAAAATAACAGCACCACAGAAACATCCATCTCCCCTTCCCTGACAGGAATGGAAATGTCGCAATTAAGTGGAAAGTCACCATATAGCACTAGTGGAGAAAAGCATGGGTAGAAATGCCAGAGACTTATCAGTTTGGATCAATCATATACATTCAAGATGACTTTAATGCCCAAAACTAAAAATGCTTCAGAAATTTGATATTTAACTTTTACTATATGAAGGCTATATCAAAAAGCACATATAAAAACATAATTCACAAGCTTTTAATGTTAAACCTTTGCATAATGGTTAAACTCTGCATAAGTCATAGATTTATTTTTTCCAATCATACAGAAATGTTGAAAGAATTATAGAGTGAATATCCATATACCCACAATTCAGATCAGGAATTGGCAAACTATGTCCCAGCCTGTGGGCCAAATCCAGCCTGCTGCCTCTTTTTCTAAATAAAGTTTCATTGGAAAATAGCTATGCTCATTAATTTATGTATTGTCTATGGCTGCTGTCATGCTACAACAGCAGAGCTGAGCAGTGGAGCCTGCAAAAACCCGTACTTACTGTTTGACCCTTTATAGAAAAAGTTTGCCAACCCGATTTAGATGATAGAGTTAGTGTATTTTGTATACCACATTTTTATTCATCTATTTATCCACTATAGACATATTGTTAATAGGAAAAAATAACCACAAAATAGTCATATGGTGGTCAGATTCATTTCTTAAAGAGTTAAAGGATTATTACTATGACTGAACATTTCAGAAGAAAAAAGCAAATTCAAAAAGGGTAAAATCACTCAATTTCATTATTTTTTTTATTTTTTATTTTTTTGTATGGGCAGGCACCGGGAATCAAACCCGGGTCCTCTGGCATGGCAGACAAGCATTCTTGCCTGCTGAGCCACCGTAGCCCGCCCAATTTCATTATTTGGAATAAATTTGGTTTATTCCCAACCTGATGTAGTACCAAGCTCATGTAGATGAAATTAATTACAATGTTAGATTCAAAAATCATATTAACTGGTAATCTGAATTTTACTTTATTTCCACTTGAATTCATACTGATTCATGTGAGGTTTTAATGTTGCCAAATCTACTACTTGGTGACTTTTATCAAGGCAGTTTCTATATTCCGAGAGATAAACTTCTTCAGTATAACTCAATAAAAACTAAATTTTCACCCTTTAATAAAAGAAATATATTACTGGTTAGTTGTTAACGAAATTAATTATGTGCAGTCAGGTTTGCTGCCATTTGTGCACTGAAGTCTACAGTAACTATTTATCGAGTTCTTTCTATGACTATGACAGAGTTAGAGTCCTAAGCGCTTTGAGGGACATGAAATTGAATCAAAGATTCTGTTCTCAAGAAGCGCATAGCTGAGTACGGGAGAACTAATATGGGCACAAATGTCCCATGACAGAGTGGAAAGTGTCAATGTAAGAGCACAATGAAGTGTTTTGGGAGAACAGAGGAGGGTGAGATTGGCATTTTTCCTCCTGGTATGGTGGGCTCCTAAAGGAAATGCATTTCATTTGGGTCTTTAAGGTCTGATAACATCTGCAAATGTGGAGAAGGAAATAAAGGGAAGTCTTTGAAAAGCAATATTGGGAGACCATATGAAAGCACTGCTGAATCTGGCTTTCTGGAAGGATATGCAAAGCTTGTGAAATTTAAGCACACTTATGAAACCTGTATCAGGTTTTCATTATCATTGGTGCCTAATGACCTGCAATCAAGGGATGACTTTTAGTAAAACAAACAATAGTCTTATGAAATTGTGGTTTACTGGAGGGTAGTTGCTAATCATTCTCTTTTTGCCAGTATATCAGCTAGTTGGGTTCTTGGCAGTGATACAATTTGAACAGCCATTTCCCATGGAGTACATTCAATGGCTTAAATGAGTTGATGCAATTCCTCAGTAAAAGACATTTCTATGAATAAATTAAAAAAAAATAATCAAAAGTATGGACAAATATTTAATGATGATTATCATAGGATTATTTAAATAGAACATTGGGGAAAATGTTCATGTTTAATAAAAAGGCATTGTTAGATAAATTACAATATGGCAGTAAAATAATATGCAAGTCCTAGAACTGTTTTTTTTTTTTTTATGAATCCTCAAGCTGAGAGATAACATACAAATAGGTAACAAAACTAAACTTCTGTAGCAACACTTTTGTGAAACAGGATAGACACATGGGATTCTCATAGGACAAAATGTGTTAGAAATATCTGCTGAAAATGTGTTCACAGTAAGAAAATACCCTCCCTGAGATAGAGTCAACGGACCAAACACATAGGAGTATTAGCAACCCACATATTTGAGATAATATAATAAGCTGAAAGAAATTTTAACAAAACATACTGAAAATTATTAAGTAGGATGAAAGGAGAATAAAAACTATAATGAAAGAATAAGATATTATGAAACCCTGAGCTTTTGGATTTGAAAATGTCTCAGTGAAACAGTTTAAAACTTTAAAAACTTCATGATCTTTAAGGTAAAAAATTTTCTGAATTCATGATATCTAGGATGATACTCTGAATTGGTTGGCTTTCCAGAATTTGGGATGGATTTATGTTGTATCATACATATTCTTTCTCTTGTCTCTGTAACCAATGATATGAGTAAGTGGGAGGACTAATTAAGATTGAAAGTGAAATGTGCTGTTATACAATTAGGGAGATGGTTTCTACGTCCTTGATTCCTTTGGCACTATTTTAAAACCAGCTGAAATAAATAGACAGAAAGGGGTGTGATACCTTCAAGTTGCTTATTTGTACAGCGGCGACTTCAGTCAAAACACAGCATATGAAACTGACTGGCAATCCTGCAGAGACAGACAATTTGAGTGGCAAGGTCCAGACATGTGAACTGGGTGGGGGTTGGGAGCTAAATGTAGCCTGTGGATGTGTTTAATTTGACCAGAGAATATTTTAAAAAAAATTTTTTGAATTAGTTACTTATGATTAAAAAATGGGGGATTTCACATAAATACAAAGAATTCTGGTTTCTCTTAAATTACCCTGACAATGAGGACTTCTGGTTGGCAACAATGAATTGGAATGAAGGAGTCTTATCCCCTCCTCTAGTTCTACACAGACCCTTCCATTCTACACTGGGTCTACAACACTGGGGAACAGAATAAGTGCTGTTTATCATCACCCTTGAGAATTAAGGGCTGTACCATGCAGAGCATCTGCCTGTCTGTGTCCTGTCCACAGACAAGCTAGGAGTTAGGACAAATCATATGATTAGAAGCTGGGGTTAAATTGTTGGGCCCCAGGCAACAGCACTGGTCCTGCAATCTGACTGTCTGACCCTCACTGAGGGTTTAAAGATATCATTCATTCATTCATTCATTCATTGAGCAGCCATGATGTGCCAGGCACTGGGGACCAAAAGATGAGAGAAACACGTCAAGAAACTCAAAGTTCGGTAGGGAAGATAGCACCACGGGGGACGGAGAGTGGCGAGGCTAGTGGTTATCTATATTCTGGGAAGAGTTGCCATAGTTAGCCAATAAAGATCCAGGATGCCTGTTTTATTTGGATTTCAGATGATTCACTATTTGGGACATATACTAAACAATTATTTGTTGTTTCCCTGAAAATTCAAATTTAACTGGGGATCTGTATCTTCTTGGATGATACTAATCTCTGGGCTCCTGGGTCTCTATCTAGTTAGTGACTTGGCTGGTAATCTGAATTGTTCACATGTCCTTCCAGAAAGAAACATGAAGAAATAATAGCCTTTTCCTCTTAGAAATTTCTGGGCAAGTCAAGCTTCTGAGTAATGAATATCTGGCTTTCTTAATGGAATCCAAACCTTGATATTGGTCATCTTGAAACTTAACTATTACCCAGAAAAGGATATTCAACAGATGGAGATTTCTTAATCCTCCTAAGGACACGGCATGAAAACTAGCAGTGGAACATATGGCACTGTAACACTGGCTTTTCCAACAGAGCATAAATCTACCAACACTAAGCAAAAATTGAATGATATAAGTCAAAGCTACTGTCTTCTGTCCTGGAAGAAACATGCAATTAAAGTTTAAACACATTTACTCAAAGTGCTCTAAGGATTTGCTAGAAAAATATTGGTGAGGTGATGGATACAGCATCAAAATTAAGAATCCAATATGTACTAGTTTTTCAGAGACCTTTCCTCACTCAACTTCATAACATAGCATAGCTACTCAATAAAGATAAACATACATATAGCCATTTCTTACTGAATACTTTCTGTGCTGTAGGCACTGTGCCAAATGCTTTATGTGGTTAGTCCATCTAGTTCTTATAACCTAGTGGAGTAAGTTTCCTTATTTCTGCTATAGAGAAGATGAAATTGATGCTTGAAGGGGCAAATCCTCCCATTAGGGAGATCTTTCCAAGGTTACATCACAGTAAATAGTGGGACTAAGTCTTGAACAAAGCGTGGCATGTATTACTCTGATTTCTGGGTCTGATCTACTTGACTTGTGCCTGCAGTTCAGTGCAATTAGTGGGAGAAATCACCAGCAATGTCAAAAATGAAACCCTCTGAAGGGACTGGAGAGAGTGGGTGTTTGGGGATGTTTTTCATACCTGTGGTTTCCTTTGCGAGGAATTACTTGTATTTTCAAAAGACATTGGATAAGAACACCTTGACTATAATGAATTTAAGGACTTTGAAAGGTGTAGTTTTGGACTCTGCTATTTAAAAGACACATAAGTTGACAAGGATGTTTAACCTTTAATTACTTAGTTTTTTAAGGCTTAAATAATTGAAAAAATTGTTTCAAGAAACAAGCAAAGACCACCATTAGTTAAGACATTGAGTCTTTTTGGTTATGTCATTTCCAAAAGGAGTTTGAACTCATTTTAAAGATGTTTTCTTGGGCGGCACCGTGGGAAACTTATAGTCTTAAGGATAAGGAAGTGCTCTTCCAGGGAGCCTTTTTTTCTTTTGCCCAATGATATTAGTTCCCTGCACTTGGACCAGCCTGAATTCAAAGAAATCCTTCAAGGACAAGGTAACAAAAAAGTAACCTTCTAGAAAACTTCAGGCATAGTTTTCTAGCAAGAACTATCTCAATATGAAACAAAACAAGGACAACAAGCAAAAAAAAATTAAGAGTTTTTCTAAAATATTTTATGGATATTACAATTTTTTTCTCCTGGCAATATACCTATAGTTGGTCAACAAATTATTGGGCAACCATTGTGGCAAGCACAAATAGGGAACATACAGTGAACGAAACAGACAAAGCCTCTACTCTCAAGGAGATTACATTGTAACCAAGACAGAGAGAATAAAGTAAAATGAATAAGAAAATGATATAGACTATTAGAAGGTGATAACAGCATGGAGACAAATAAAACATGGGAGGGGGAGAGGTTGCTCTTTTAAACAGGGTGATCAGGGAAGGCCCCACTGAGAAGGTGCTGTTTGGGTCAGGAGCTGAAGGTAATATGGGCATAAACCATGTAAATCTGAGAAAAGAATATTCCTGGTAGAGAGGAAGGCAAGTGTAATATCTGAATACAGACTCTATAATTGGTTTTCTTAATTCAACAACACATAGGATTATATATTGAAAAGCAAAGAACCCCTGTTTCTTATTGCCACTCCACTGCCCAAAGGAAACCATTTTATTTCTTTTTAATTGTTTCTGATTTTAATTCTCTTGGTTACTTCCAGATCTTTAATTAATATGTTCCTACAGCCTTGCTTTGATTTATCAACTTTTCATGTTATCTATTCACATCCTACATCAGATGAGGATTTAACTCACACCATCCTACGTTCCACTTCCTGTCCCTCCCAACTTTTGATAGATATACATGACTTTTAGTTGCTATACTAGGCACCATTATAACGCAGTGTACTTAAACTTCTGTTCCTCAGTTCCACTGATTTTGTGAGGAAAAAATAGCTGGGATTGGGAAGTGCAGACAGATCCATGAGGTTGTGCAAAGGTCAGATTTGAATAGGGGTATGAAGTCCAAAGCCCCTGAAGAGATACATAGAGGTCAAAGTTGGTCAGAGTCTACATTAGTTTCTGTGGACAAAGATGATGAAATATGAGGGCTATTGGTCAAGGTGCAGAGATTAAGTTAAGCACAAGTGAGCCTGGAGACTGGTGTGGGGGACCTACTCATGAGGAATTTGCAATTTAAGGGCAAGAAATCTGATCATCTGGAGAGACTGAAGCACTGGTCCTTATTCCATGAGCAGAGAAGTGCCTTCCTTGTGGCAAAATTCTTGCTCTTGGCTGGCGGTACACTGTACCACTCATTAGCTTGTTTGATTGGTAATCACTTACTTACTTCCTCTGCTCTATTCTGAATCTCACGAGGGCCACCTCTATAGACTGCATTTCCCAAGTTTCCTTGTCAGCTGGTTTCTGTCTGTTTTACCAGTGAGAAGCCCAGGAGAGGAGGGAAACTGGAGGGAAAAAGAAAGGAAGATGCCAAGGCACTCAACCCCTCATTTCTTTTTTCAAGGAGTATCTTGAGTTTCCCTGTTGCCCTGGCTTCTGGATTTTCATAATATGGCCATGGCAACTTTCTGCTGTTGTTAGTCTCTGGGTTATCTCATTGTCCCTTGTTGGACCTCTCAACTTCTTCAACACTTTTATAACTGATTCTCTGTGTTAACTTCTTTCCACTGAGCCTCCTGGCATTGACTCTGAGTGGACCAATATATGCACTAAACACAGAAGATACTTTCCTATTACAGAATAAAAACCCATCTATTTCTAACTAGTATAGGATAGAGATAGAACAGGATTTTCAGTGGATAGCATATTATGTTACTATTTTTCCTCTTAAATTTGATTTTTCTCCTTTTTAGTCATATTTTATTTTTCAGACATGATAATCATCTAATGCCTCTGACACATTCCAGCAATGGTGCCACAGACAGGATGCTGGACACTTAAATTGCCTTCGGTAGCTGCCAAGGCAGATGGAATATGTCAAATGATATGTGCACAGAATGTTCTAGAAGAAGATGACAATTTAGCTATAAATAAATCATTTGAATATATGGCATCTACCTAGTTGTTTCTGTAAGTGAAACTATTGAGTAAAATACGAACCCTATAATTATAAAAAGTTACCAGATAACTGGAAAATTAGCAACATAACTCATATCTATTAGAAAGTTCCAGAGGAGACTATGGGAATTATAAGCTGATAAATTATTCATGATAAGATGTTAGAATTCAAAGATAAAGTATAGGGTCAATAAGCATAAAATAAGCATAATCCATTACTTAATACAGAGTTTTGTGTTTAATAGACCTTAAACAAACAAATATGGAATGTTGGGGAAATGTGCTTTTTGAGTACATATGTGAATGAGCACATGCAAAGCAGAGGATAAAATTTATTTAGACATTGAAAAACTCTTTGACATAAAGTAATGAGATGCCATTTTCCCCTTATTCAATTTGGCAAAGATTTTAAAACATTATGGAATTCAATACTGTAGAGAAAAATAGGTAACTTAGAGGATAAATTAGTACAACATTTCTGGAAGATAATTAGGCAATGCACATCCTAAATCTTGAATGTGTGTTTGGCTTAGCACTTTTACTTCGAGGAATTTATCCTATAGAAAAATCGATGGATGTATGCTTTGATTTATCATTACAGTTCATTATAGTCTAATTTATGACTAAAAAAAAAGGAAACCACCTACATCTCCATCAAAAGGAGCTTGTTTAAGTAATTAAGACATATCTATACAATGGCATACTAGGCAGTCATGAAATGATGTGTAGAAATAATAAAGATACGGGGAAGGATATTTGATATATAGATAAATTTTAAGAAAGCAAGTTACAAAATAGTTTGATCCCATTAAATACCTATATGTAAGTCACAAAAAATGTTAATAGAGTGAGATTAGGTGATTTTTTTCTTTCCCTATGAATTGTCTCTATTTTCCAAATTTTCTAGAATGAGTTTATTGTAAATAGGTAATATCACAAAATTGCCCTAAATTCTACTTTTAAAAAATCAGCATGTATTTTTTGCAGAACTGATAATTATGGAATAGAGGTCATGTTTTGTTTTGGTAATGAACTTCATTAGAGATTTTAAGGACCCAAGGACTCTATTATAGTGTTCTTGGAAACAAAGGGTAGGCAAAAACCAAGTCTGCTGTTGGATAGAGGTTTCAAACTTTAAGTACATATTTTCACATCATATTGTAGAAATTTTGGAAAATAGATTTTAGTCCCATTACTCTCATCAATCACTGCATTGATATCTTCTTGAAATTCCTACCAGTCTTTTTTTTTTTTTTTAACAGCATGGAGTTAAAATTCAACTTTACATACTCTCTATTTATTCACTTACTCTATAGTAAGCATTTTCCCATGGTCATTGGGATTATCACAACATTAAGATTGCATAGTATTCCACCATGGGGCCAGTTGTAAAATACTAATTCACTAGTGGGATTCCTTACATATCAGTGCTCTGGAAGAGGCCCTTGATTCAAGTTTCCACTCACTCTGGGTGGCGATGCATGGATAATAGGCTATCGATCAGGTATCTCCCAAAATCGTGTCTTGTATAACTGGACCAGAGCTCAGTACCTGAGCAACAGCATGGACATGAGAACCTATTCATGAAGTGGGTTCTGTGACGTAAGAGGGGCATCTTGTCACGTTATTGACATTTCTGATGGGATCTGCTCAGGTATACCCACTCCCCGGATCGTCCTTTATCCCTATTTCTACTCACTGAATTAATTGTTAACCTTTGGATGCTTTTCATGACGTTCCCTCACCCTGTGCCATGTTATTCATAGAAGAGAGGGCCTACTGGCTCAGGTAGAAGTGTTGGTGGCAGCAGAGTGGTGTCTGCTTCCCCCACCCTCTCTTCTCCCTGTTACTTCATCTCTGAAATAAAGCATTTGGACAACAGAATCCATCTCAGAGATCCCTTTCTTCACTGATATCTTAGGATCTGCCTGTCATTTTATAGTTTGGTTAGTTATTTCTCATCCAACTTAAAGCAGCAGCGTCTCAATAGATTTAGCTCCCCAAAGTTCCATTTTCCTTAGGCAACCAGAGAGTTTTCACAAATCTGATTTTACATTAATACTCTTCGATGGCTGCCCATTTCCTTCAGTAGTTAAGTCTGACCACTTAAGCATGACATAGAAGGACCCTTCTCCCCCGGTCCATGCCCTCCCCAGACTCATCTCCTAGCACAGTCCACCCCAAACCTGCTCTCTGGACATGCTCAATTTTTGGTATATTTCCTGCAAAGTGCCTTAATCTCTCACATTCTGTCTTTGCACATGCGAAGAGAGGGCTCTCTCCTTTCTTCCTTGTTACATGGACGATGCCTACTCATTTTTAAGATCAGCTCAGTCGCCATTTCCTCTTGGAAGCCTTATCTGACCCATTTCTCCTCTTCACCTCCCACCCTTTTTTCAGTTAGGCACCTTGGGTTCCTCTTAGCTCTATCATAGTCTTTATAGTTCTCTTTAGAAACAGAGCTGATAGCTGTAAGAAATAGGTCATATCAGGGTCTTTAAACTGGAAAAGGTGAGATTATTTATCAGAAGCCTAATATTTGAATCTAAATCTAAAATCAAGTCTTAAAGAAAATTTGAGTCAGAAGGCACAGTGAGGCAGTGAGTTAGAAAAGTGGCAAACGGAATTCTTATCCATTTATCAAACATTTATTGAGCTTTTATTGTGTACAAGGTTTAGTGCTAGGCAGAAATTGGGCCCTGCATTCGGACACCACTATTAGAGAGGCAATAGCAGGTTAGAAACAGTCTGACCCTCTCCCTTCCTTGGAAGGCTGGAGACCAGGGAGAAAAGAGGAGTTGGAGGGCTGGTCCTCAAGGTACAAAGCACAAGGGTCTGAGGCTGCTGGAGGGAGTGGTTCTTACCTGATAGAATCCAAAGCTTGCACCTAATCGAAGAAGAGACATGAGGCTGATATTAGGTGCAGAAACATTAAACCTTGGAGTTAAAGAGTAGGACAGACAGGGCTGGTACAACTCAGGAGACCTAAGTTCAATTCCTGCATCTGTCACTAATAGTTTTATGATGTTGGGCAGTTAAGCTTTTCAAGTCTCTCAGCTTTCTTTCCTACAAAATAGGGATACTACTAACCTCCATGCCTCAAAATTGTTATATCAAATGAGAAAATGTCTGTGAAAGAACTTGGCCAACTATGAAACCTAAGCACAATAAGGGCATTATTAGTGAGGGTTTCTATCCCGTAGGGGCAGGTGCCTGGGCCAGCCCTTCCTGGGCCTGTAGAGGCAAGAAGGGGCGGGGATGCTCTTGGCCAGAGGGAGTACGTGGGCAGATCCTGGCAAAGGCACTGGCAACAAGGCTGGGTTTTCTTCCATTTCTGACCATTCCTCTCAAAAATGAGCTAAGAGGACTGGAAAGAATCCAGGGGAAGAGAACTAAGAGGTGAAGGGAAAGGAGCAACTTCTGTGAGAGGATACCTCCAGAAAAATAAGCATTCTCTCCTGTGAAAAGATAAAGATTGGGAGGCTCTGAAAGAATGAATAAGAAGTATTATTTAACTGTATAATAGAATCAGGTGGTAAATAGGTAAAGTTCAGGATGGATTTAGATATTCATGGGTGATAAAACAAAATGGACCATTCAGCAGCTTTTAGGAATGAAGGAAAAATTTTCCAAAATAATCTTTTGTTTGGGGGTGGGAGGGGTGCATGGTCTGGGAAGCGAACCAGGGTCTCCCACATGGAATGTGAGAATTCTACCGCTGAACTACCTGTGCACTCACGAAATAATCTCGTTTCCACTCTCATGAGGCAAGACCAGGGCCGGATAGCTCCTAAGCCTGACACCCATTTTCAAATTCTTTTCATTGGAGAACTGAATGAAAAGGTTTCTCTTGCCAATGAAACTTCTTTGCAATGCAAAATACACCTGTAATTACTGGTGCAATGTCTATAATTTAGTATGCAGTAAATTCCGTGAGGGCAGGGACTACATTAGTCTTATTGTACCCCCGAGCCTAGCACAGGTCCTGGCATACACTGGTACTTAATCAGTATTGTAAATTGATTGTTGTTTTCTCAGGAGTGGCTGATAAGGTCCGTCTTGTCCAGAGGAGCTGCCCCTTTAGGACCTGTGCCTGGGCCAATGGAAATGTCTAGAGTGTCACACACAGATATCAGGGCTGGAATCTGGATTCTGTAAGGTTTGCCTCAAACTATCCACACTGCTCATTTCAGCCAGTCTGCCTGTCTGCTCCATAATGGACCTTCATTGACCAAGATGTTTCTGTTCTCTTCTGTCCTGTTTGTGCTTTTCTGCTCATGACCACAGATAAATCTCTAAATTGATGGCCTTGCTGCTTGGATTCTTTTCTTAGTCATCTGATTTATCAGGCCTAGCATTTGCGAATTTCTGTCTTGGGCAGCCCTAGTGGATCCAGTTCCATGCTGGGTTTTGGGTTGCTGCCTTCTTCTTGGCTTTAGGGAGCAGAAGGTTGGGGATAGACTTATCCTGAGGATCCATGGTCCCAGGGGCACCGGGATAGTTAGGAGAGAAGAGTGAGCAGAACCCAGGTCAGTCCCTCCTCTTTGCCTGAAGAAGGAGCTACCCTGAGGAAATAGAATGTTTACTGGGTGGGCAGGGGCATGTTTAGGTGAACTTACCCCTGTCCTGGGTCAAATCCTTCCTTTCCAGCAGCATAACTGCATCCAAGAGCCCAGTGTTCCCCTCCCAGAGAGCCACCAGACTGATTTGTCAGGTTCTTTCTTAGAGCTGGAAATCAAAGGGCCACCATTGTCATTGGAAGGCTGAGAACAGAGCCAAGACACTGGTAATTGTTCCATAATTACAGGGAGTTTCACATGTGAAAACTATGATGAGCTTCTGGCCAATTTGTCCCAGCAAAGGCCTGTCTCAGACAAAGAGTGCAAGGGGCTTAAGTAGAACTTTTCTGTGATCCACCTATCTCAAGGTGGCTAGGCCCAGCCTGGAGTAAGGCCACCCCCTGGTCAGATCCATTATGGCCTGGAAGAGCCTCTCTGAGATGAGGTGCAGTGGATCCCTGGGCTTCTGGTGGAAAAGTAGGTTGACTACTGTCTGTATTTACTCATCAGTTCTCATAAACAAGGTTGCTCTTTGTCCAAGGCCTCAGACCCACTTCTCCCTGGATTCCTAAAGGATCAGGGAAACTTCATGGCCCTGGACTTCAAGAGCCCAGAGAGAAAGAGACTACCTGACAATTAAGGTTGTCAGCAGCCCCAGCAGTTGCTTCAGAGTTGACTGAGCCCACACAGTCAGAGACTTTTGGAGATGCAGAAGGAAAACACCCTTGGGGAAGTCTTATGAAATGAGAAGCTGAGAGAGAAAGCTAACAGACGTTGCCATATGTCTTCCCAGCTGACCAAGGTGTCCAGAAGCCAAAGACCCCAGCAAATGCTAGCCACATGCCTTCCCAGCTGAGGCGTTCCAGACAGCATCAGCCTTTCTCCTGTTGGTGCCTTAATTTGGACATCCTCAAGGTCTTAGAACTGTAAATTTGCAACTTATTAAATTACATTTTTAAAAGCTGTTCCATTTCTAGTATATTGCAGTCCAGCAACTTGACAAACTTTTACAGTGCCTTAGAGATAATTGGATTGAGGTGATTGCTAATCTTCTAATGAGTTATTTATATATGCGTTCCATAGTTGGGACCATACTGTATGTACAGTTTTGTATATACAATACACCAAGTAGTTTATTGTCTTTCCTCCTGTTAACACTGTATCATGAATATTTCCCTATTTCATTAAAAAATTTCAAAAGTATATTTTCAAATGCTGAAAATACTCAAAGCATTGATATGTTAAAAGTTTTTTTGTTTAACTTTCCAGTGTTTTGCTATAATATATAATACTGAACATTTTTGCTTATAATACTTGTATCTCTGATTATTTCTTTAGGGTTGGTTCTAGTAAGTTGAATTATTGAATCAAAGTATGTGAACATTTTTAAGGCTTGATATTAATTGCAAAATTTCTGTTCACAACAATTATCCAGGGTATCTTTTTTTTTTCTTTTTTGCCTGGGGAGGCACTGGAAATCGAACCTGGGCCTCGAGCATGGCAGGTGAGAACTCTGTTTGCTGAAACACTGTGGCCCGCCCACCCAGGGTATTTTAAAATAATAATTTACCTCAACGATGCTAAAAAAATGTTACAAAACCAGTGGCTGATGATCAGGAGATTTTCACTTTATCACTCATCTCCCCACTTCTTCCCTGGAAGCTACAGAAGAAAATACATCTTTCTTTCATACAATGTCACTTTTTTCATTTTTTATAATTGCTTTGATAGTGGAAAGACATATCATTAAACCTAAATCATATGATATCATTTGCTCATTCATTGATTAAATGTATATTTATCGAGTGCTGACTCTGTGCGAGGTACTTGGTATACAGTAGGGGTTCAGATGGTCAAAGGGAGCTTATGTTGTAGTGAAGAACATAGATTAAAAGCAAATAAAAATAAATCAGCTTCTGTTCGACCAAGATGGTGGTGTAAGATGCTCCTAGATGCTGTTCCCCCACAGAATATTTGAACAACTAGCAAAAAAAACCCCCACAGTTTAAAAATGGTAGGAGAAGTTCGTATGCTCTAGCTGGCCCCTCCCCAAACTATTCCTGCTGCAGAAGGGAGAAGATTTCCCAGGGGGATCCCCGACCCTGCTCCAGAGGAAGCATAGTACCCCCTATGCCAATACTGGAGTGCCTGTATGTTAGCGGCAGCCTCAAAGACTGAACCAGGAAACTCATCTGTGGCTTACCTTCCTAGAACTTGCCCTGCAAGCAGAAGCAGCTTGCGGAAAGTTAATGCAGTGTAAGAAACAATTAATTCAAAGTGGCCTGGGGCAAAAGATCTCCCACTTTAATTCATACAATAAAGCAACTGGGAGGAGGATACAGGCTATTTCATAGAGAGTAGAGGGGGCATTCACATTTCTGCAAACAGAGAAGTGCCTAAGGACCAGAGCAAGCACAAGCCCAGGAAAAGAGGCAAGCTCAGAAAAGATGGAGAGAGCCCAGCACTTCACACTTGCCTCAGGCCGATCTTCATATAAGGTCTACACTTTGAAGGAGAGCACCAGACAGTGCAGACAGTTTGCAAAGATTGTGAAAGTGCTTCCTGCATTGATTTGTTAGTTTTTCTTAGCTGCTTTTCCTCAAGGAAATCCCTGTCACATCACTAGTTGGATGCAAACTTAAGAAACTGTCAGGTTAGGGAGCAAATTCCAGAGTTAACACATTAAAATATTAAAAAGTGCAGTGTGCAATAAATGATTATAAGACAAACAAAGAAGTACAAAATAATGGCTCATCCAAAAGAACAAGATAAAAGTCCAGAAATGATCAATAAAGACCAGACTTTGGACATACCAGACAAAGGTTGTTTTAAAAAATGTTCCTCAATACACTCAAGGAGATAAAGGAAGACACAAAGAAAGAACTAAAGGATATCAGGAAAACAATTAATAAATAACACAAGAATCTCCTTAAAGAGATTGAAATTTTAAAAAGGTACCATATAGAAATGCTGGAGTTGAAAAGCATTGTAATGAAATGAAAAATTCCCTAGAGGGTTTATACAGCATATTGGAGCTGAGAGATGAAAGAATCAGTGAACAAGAGGAGAAGACAAGTGAAATGATTTGGCTGAGAAGCAGAAAGAAAATGAATTTTAAAAAGTACACAGAGCCTAAGAGACCTGTGGGACACAATCATACTAACAGATGTATTATGAGAACCCTAGAAGGAGAATAAAGAGAGAAAGCTGCAGAAGGAATATTCAAAGAAATAATGGCAGAAAACTTCCCAAATTTAATGAAAGACATAAATACGCACATTCAAGGAGCCCAATGAACCCTTAACAATGTAAACTCAAAGAGAACCACACCCAGACATATAGCAGTCAAACTATATGCGTGCCAAAGACAAGGAGAGTGTTCTGAAAGCTAAAAGAGAAAAGCAGCTTGTTACAAGAGAGCCCTGATAAGATTAAGTGTCAATTTTTTATCAGAAACTATAGACACAAGAAGGCAGAAGGACAAAATATTTAGCATGCTGAAAGAAAACAATTGCTGACCAAAATTTTATATCTGGTGAGTATCTTTCAAAAACAAGAAAGAGATTAAGACACTCCCAGATAAAGAAAATCTGAAGGAATTTTGTCACCATTATAATTGCCCTAGAAGCAATGCTAAAGGGAGTTCTTCAAACTGGAAAGAAAGGACATTGGATCAAAGCAACATAAAAAGAAATTCAGACTCTGGTAAAAATACCTATGTAGGGGTTTTGGTTTGCTACTGCTGCCAGAATGCAATATACCAGAAATGGACTGGTTTTTACAAAAGGAATTTATTAGGTTACAATTTTACAGTTCTATGGCCATAAAAAGATCCAAATTAAGGCATCAAGAGGCTACCTTCACTCAAAAAAGTCTGATCATGTCTGGAGTTGCTCTGTCAGCTGGGAGGGCATGTGGCTGGAATCTCTTGGTCCTTTGCTCCTGGGTTGCATTGCTTACAGCTTCTCATCCCAGTGGCTATCTATGTCGCCTCTCCAAACATCTCCTCACTTAGCATCTGCTAAACATCTGTGTCTTGGTTTCATCTCTCATAAATGGCTCCAGGAAAGTATTAAGACCCACACTGAATGGGGGGATCATATCTCCATGCAAACAACCTAATCAAAAGATCCCAACCAACATTAGGTCTGCCCCCACAAGACAGGATTAAGAGAACATGGCTTCTTTTCCCGTTACATAACAGTCTCAAAATAGCACAATGGGTAATTATAAATGCTAGTATATTCTATTGAAATTTTTGGTATATAATTCCACCTTTTATTTCTTACAGGTTCTAAAATGCAATGGTATAAAAATAATGGACATATAATGTAAAAAGATATGATTTGCAGCATGTTCAACAAAAAGTAGAAGGGATGGAAGGGAGTAGATTCAATGCATGTGTACACTATTGAAGATAAGTGGGTATCAAATCAAACAGGATTGTTATAGATTTAGAATGTTAAATTTAAGCCCCCAAAGTGACCAAAAAGAAAATTTGTGAAAAATAAATACAGAAAGAATTCAAAATGATGCAATACCAAAATAAAAAACCCAAAAAATAAATACGAATAGGCATTAATGGAAGAATCGAGGATTCAAAAAATATATGACTTATAAAGACCAAATAGAAAAATGGCAGAAGAAAGTGCTGCATTATCAGTAGTTACAGTAAAAATAAACGGCTACAGAAGGTGTAAGGGTAGTTCAGTGGTAGAATTCTTGCTTGCCATGTGGGAGACCCGGGTTTGATTTCTGGTTCATGTACTGCCCTAAAAACAAAACAAAGAAATTAAACAAAATGGTGTTGCAATATCAAGATACTCACATGGAAAAATAATGAAATGTGACCCCACCATACAGCATACAAAAAAAAAAAAAAAAAAAGTCAATGGTTACAAACATAAATAAGTTCTTGCATGAACTACTTCCAAGGTATGATTCTTGTACAAAAAGTGTTTAAGTTCGGGGTATGGGGGGGAATTGCTATTACATGCTATGTGATATGTTTAACAGGAAAACATCAGTAGTACTGCAGCAACACCAGGGGTGAATAATGGTGTAAGGGACAAGAATTAAGGGGAGGTTTAAGTTTCCTACTTGGTGAGGGTGTATTTATTGTTTATTTTTCTCTTAGGAACAATGAAATTACCTAAAATTGACAGGGTTGATGGACTGTGGACGTTGGGCATTATACATGATGCCTGATGAATGCAGTGGCTGAAGGATGCACTGACTGAGAAGTAGGTTAGCTAATGATGATGTATAAATATGATAGAATATTGTTTGGCTACAAAAAGGAACAAAGTCGGCTACAGAAAGGAACAAAGTTGTGAGGCATGCAACACTATGAATGAACCTGTGGAACATTTGATGAGGCAAAATAAGCCAGCAACAAAAAAGCAAGTACTGTATGGTCTCATTTAGAAAATGCATGTAAGAGGAACCTAGATTGTAAGCTCTTATAGCAGACACATCTAGTCTGGACTGGTAATTATAATTTCTGGATTTTGAGAGGCTGTTTATACATGTATAACCTGGTATTCAGAGATACAAATGAAGGCGATCAGGCCAGGATTAAGATAATCCCAAACACAGGGGTAAGAAAGACATTGTGTATATTTTAGACCCTCATCTACTCTTTGAGAACAAAGGAAGAAAGGTTTATTTTATCCAGAACCTAAATTTTCTGTAGCACATAATCTAACTGTCTGGATAGATCATTTAAGCAATAGAAACACAGGGAGCCCAGAATAAGAATGAGGGCCTTTAATCCTGTGTAGCTTAATGTAATGCCTGGATACATCCCAGAATATATTAAGTAGATAATCAAAAAGTATTGGCAAAGTTTCTTGAAGTATGGGAGAAAAAATATGGAACTATTAAACTTTAACACTGGGGAAACCCCTGATACTATGTCAAACATTAGGGACACTCAAATCAATAGGACAAGCCCTTGATCTTGAGGCTTGCTCTTGTAAAGCTTATGTATGTAGCAGAAAACTTTAGCCTACCTATAAGTGTGCCTAAGAGTCACCTCTGGAGGACCTCTTTTGTTGTTAAGATGTAGCCTAACCTTCTCTAAGCACAATGCTGCAAGTAAAATCATTGCCCTTCCCCCATATGGGACATGACATCCAGGGGTGAAAGTCTCTCTGGTGGCATGGACAATGACTCCCAGGGATGAATCTGGCCATGGCACCATGGGATCAATAATGCCATCCTGGTCAAAGGGGGCAAAAGAAGTAGAACAAATAAGGTATCAGTGGCTGAGAGTGTTCAAATAAAGTTGAGCAGCTACTCTGGAGGTTGCTCTTTGCAAACTTCAGTTAGACATTGTTACCTATCATAACTTGCCAAACCCCAATCAAAACCATTCCAATCAATCCTAAAGAATATCTAGGGCAATATATAATGTTCTACAAATGTCCTATGCACTAGGGTAACTTTCCATAAATCTACAACCTCCAAATGGGTCCTTGGACCAGATAAGTCCTGAAACCTAGAGGGGCCAGCCTTTCCAGAACATCAACTAGTATCATCTCCCTACCCCTTATTACTGACAGCCTTTTCAACATGAAAAAATTAGAATGGGCATAGCCAAAAATACTCCTAAGGAATGGGATAGAAAGATCAAAGGTGATGGTGGAGTTATACAGAGAAGGTAGGGTTTAACAAACAAATATGACTGCTGAATCATTAAATTGATGTCTTTTAGTTTCCAGTATCTTAGAGCAGCTAGAAGTAAAAACCCAAAATTATGGAATTGTAACCCATACCAAACTCTGAAATCTGTTCTACAACTAATTGTTGTACTGTGCTTTGAAATTTATTGCTTTTCTGAGTTGATTGTGATGATAAAAAAAATATTTATTCCTTCTAGCCTCCTGTTCTGAAGCAACTAGAAGGAAAAATCAGAGAATGGTATGGTAGCTCATGGCAAACTCTGAGATCTGTCCTGTAATACTTGTTGAAGAGTGCTTTGAAAATGATTGCTTTTTTTTCTTTGCTTTGTACATATGTTATATTATACAAATGTTATATTATACAATAAAAAAAGTTAAAAAAAAAAAAAAGTAAACGGAAGGAGGTGCAAGGGTAGTTCAGTGGTAGAATTCTTACCTTCCATGTGGGAGACCCAGGTTTGATTCCAGGCCCATGCATTAACACATTCCCTCCCCGCAATTTTTTTCAACAAATGGTGCTGCAATAATGGGATAGTCACAGGAAAAAAGAATGAAATGCGACCCCATCATATAGCATGAAAAAAAAAAGTAAATAGATTAAACTTTCCAGCTAAAAGGCAGAAATTGGCAGAACAGATAAAAAAGCTTGACACAAATATACGTGTTAACAAGAGACTCACCTTAAATTCAAGGACAGAAGTAGGTTGAAAGTGAAAGGATGGAAAAAATATACCATGTAAATAGTAACTAAAATAGAGCTGGGGTAGCTATACTAATACCAGATGAAATAGACTTCCAAGTAAAAAACTGTAATGAGGGACAAAATGATCATCTTATACAGATAAAGGGATCGATTCAGCAAGAAGATATAACAGTTATAATATATATGTACCTAATGGTAGAGCCCCCCAAATATATAAAGAAAATATTGACAGGTTTGAAAGGAAAAATAGATAACTTCTTTAATAGTCAGAGGCTTCAGCGCAACACTTTCAATAATGGAGAGAACATTTCAGCACAGATCAGTAAGGAAATACAGATTTGAATGACACTAGAAGCCAACTAGACCAAACAGACCTGCATAGAACACTGCACCCAACAACACAGAATAGATACGCTTCTCTAGTGCCTGTGGATCATACTCTAGGGCAGATAATAAATTAGCTTACGAAACAAGTCAAATTGAAATACAGTAAATTAATTTTTTTAATTTACAAAAACAGTAAATTAAAAAATACTGAGATCATGAAATGTATCTTCTACAACTGTAATGGAATGAAGTTGGAAATCAGTAATAGAGGGGGAATTAGAAAACTCACAGATATGTGAAAACGAAACTGCATAATTTAATGATTAATAGGTCAAAGAAGAAATCACAAGGGAAATTAGCAACCATACTGAGGCAAATGAAAAAAATAGTATGACATATCAAAACTTACAGGATACAGCAAAGGCAGTGCTGAGGGAGAATATTTATAGCTCTAAATGCTTATATTAAAAAGAAGAAAGATCTCAACTCAGAGACTTAACATCCCAACTGGAGGATATAGAAAAAGATAAACTAAATCTGAAGTGAGCAGAAGGAAGGAAATAAAGATGAGTGAAGATAAATGAAACAGAGATAAATAAAAAACGATAGAGAGAATCAACAAAAAAAGTTGGTTCTCTGAAAGTATCAATAAAATCAACAAATCTTTAGTAGACTGTCAAAGAAAAAAGACAGAAGGTGCAAATAACAAAAATTGGAATTTAAAGGGGGAACATTACTACCACTCTTACAAAAAAAAAAAAAAGAGTATAAGTGGATACTATGAAGCACTGTATGTCAACAAGTTATATAACTTAGATGACATGGACAAATTCTTAGAGACCCACAAACTGATTACATAGACTTGAGAAGAAATAGAAGACCTCAGCAGACCAATGACAGATACAAAGATCGAATCAGTAATCAAAAACCTCGCAAAAAAGGAAAGCCCATTACCAGAGGGCTTCACAGGTGAATTTTGCCAAACAGTCCAAGAAGTATTAACACCAAACCTGCTCAAAATCTTGCAAAAATAATTGAAGACTAGGGAACACTCCTTAAGTAATTTTATGTGGCCAGAATCACCCTAATACAAAAGCCAGATAAAAATAACATAAGAAAAGAAAATTACAGATCAATAGCCCTCATGAAAATCCTCAGCAAAATAGTAGCAAACCGAATTCAATAGCACATTAAAAGCATCATACACCATGTTCAAGTGGGATTTAATCCCAGGTTATGCAAAGGTGATTCAACATAAAATCAGTTTATATAATTCAACACATTAACAGAAGGAAGGTAAAACACAGTAATTTCAATTGCTATAGAAAAGAAATGAACAAAATCCAGCACCTCTTCTTTTTTTTTTCGCATGGGCAGGCACCAGGAATCGAAACTGGGTCTCCAGCATGGCAGGTGAGAACTCTGCTTGCTGAGCCACCTTGGCCCGCCCTGTAAATGCAATTTTATTGAGATATATTCACACACCATATAATCCATCCAAAGTATATAATCAGTGGCTCACAGTATCATCATATAGTTGTGCATTCATCACTACAATCAATTTTAGAACGTTTTCATTACTCCGAAAAAACAAAATGAAAAAAGAAAACCCAAAACATCCCATACCCCGTTCCTCCATATTATTAATATATTTACACGCCACACAATCCATCCTAAGTGAATAATCAATGGCTTTTGGTATAATCCATAAATATGCATTCACCACTACAGTAAGTATGAGAACATATTTATTCCAAAGGAAAAAAATATTATATCCCTTATATCCCCCTATTATTGACATTTAGCTTTGGTATAGTGCCTGTGTTACAATTGTTCTGTTTTTTATTAATATGTATAATATACTCACATGCCATATAATCATCCCAAGGGTACAATCAGTGGCTCACCATATCATCATATAGCTGTGCATTCATCATCACAGCTGATTTTTGAACATTTTCATTACACCAAAAAAAAACTGAACAAAAATAAAAGTAAAACAAAACACCCAAAACATTCCATAACCCCATACCTCATGTTGTTTATTTTATTTTTTGTCTTTTTCTTACTCATCTATTCATATACTGATTAAAGGGGGTGTCAGCCGCAAGGTTTTCACAATGACATGGGTATACCTTAAAAAACTCTATAGTTATTCAATCATCTTCAAGAATCAAGGCTATTGGATTACAGTTCAACAGTTTCAGGTATTTATCCTCTAGTTACTCTAACACACCAAAAACTGAAAAGGGATATCTACATAATGCCTAAGAATAATCACCGGAATGATCTTTCAGCTCTATCTGAAATCTCTCAACCACTGAGACTTTATTTTGTTTCATTTTTCTTCCCCCTTTTGGTCAAGAAGGCTTTATCACTTCCACATTGCCAGGGCCAGGCTCATCCCATGCAGTTATGTCCCACATTATCAGGGAAATTTAAACCGTGGGAGTCATGTCCCACGTAGGGGTTGGGGGACGGGGAGGCCAGTGAGTTCACTTGCAGGTTTGGCTTTGAGAGAGAGGCCACATATGACAAGAAAAATGGTTCTCTGTGGATGACTCTAAAGCATAATCATATGTAGCCTTCTCCCGTGCAGGAATACTTTTCATAAGGGCAAGCCCCAAGATCAAGGGCCTAGCCTGTCAAATTGGCAGTCTCCAGTGCTTCTGAGAATATCAGGAATTCGCCAGGTGGGGAAGTTTAATATTCCCACCTTTTCCCCCAGACACTCCAGGGGCCTTTGCAAATATTTTTAATCTTCTGCCCTGATTCCTGTGGGATATATCGGGCATCACAACACCCTGTACAAACCAATAAAATCTCACTCCCTCCTCAAGTTTCCATGTAATTATATTGTTTGAATAAACTGATCATACAAGTTAAATTAGATAGTGTGCAACAGAAAATATAAATTTTCCACCAGGTAAACATCTCTTCCTTTGGTTTCTCACAGTTGGTATTTTAAAATACAGCCAATATCATCCTTTACCCTTTAGTCTGATTTACCTTAGTCCTACTCATATCAGCTTCATTCATATCTCTAATTGAAGTCTGATCACTTTTTCAGTGTTTTTAATAGCTGCTATATGGGGGTGGGGGTGGGGGTGCTGATTTGAAAGGTTGTATGTCCCTAGAAAAGCCATATTTTAATCTAAATCCCATTTTGTAAAGGCAGAATAATACCTATTCAATACTGTATGTAATTAGATCATCTCCCTGGAGATGTAACCAAATCAAGAGCGGTTGTTAAACTGCATCAGGTGACGATATGTCTCCACCCATTTAGGTGGGTCTTGATTAGTTTCTGAAGTCCTACAAAAGAGGAAACATTTGGAGAGAGAGAGATTCAGAGAGAGCAAAGCAGAACGACATAGCCATGAGAAGCCACCTGCCAGCGACCTTTGGAGATGAAGAAGGAAAATGCCTCCTGGGGAGCTTCATGAAACAGGAAGCCAGGAGAAGAGATGAAGCCATGTTGGCCATGTGCCCTTCCAGATGAGAGAGGAACCCTGACCATGTTCACCATGTGCCCTTCCACTTGAGAGAGAAACCCTGAACTTCATCGGCCTTCTTGAACCAAGGTATCTTTCCCTGGATGCCTTAGACAGGACATTTCTAAAGACTTGTTTTAATTGGGACATTTTCTTGGCCTTAGAACTGTAAAGTAGCAACTTATTAAATCCCCTTTTTAAAAGCCATTTTTTTCTGGTATATTACATTCTGGCAGCTAGCAAACTAGAAGAGGGGTAATGCTGACTTTCATAGCTGCGGAACTCTAGCTCTGAGTCTCAGGTGTCACACAGAGTACCTGAAATTCCAGGGGATGACCAGGTTATACACAAAGAGTTCAGCATCTCAGAATTTAGAAATAATCATTACAACTCTGGAATAGATGTAATTTCTGTAAGAGGTTACAATCCAGGAACCTTTACAATAGCCCATATAGGCTATCACATTCAATTCTCAGAGTTTGCGCATTATAGTTAGTCCATATTAGTGAGGCTTTATAATATTTGTCTTTTCACTTTTGGCTTACATCACCCAACATACTGTCCTCAAGGTTCATCCATTATGCTGCATGAGTCACAACTTCATTTCTTCTTAGAGCCACTCAACATTTCATTGTATGTATACACCACAGTTCTCTCTTCCATTCCTTAGTCAATGTATCTTTATGCCACCGCCATCCATTGCAAATCCTGAATGCTGCCATCATAAACACCAGTGTGCAAATGTCCATTCCTGTCCCCACTCAGTTCCTCCAAATATACACCTTGCTATGGTGTTGCAGGATCATACAGTAACCCCACTCCTAGCCTCATATGGAGCCAACACACTGCCCTCCAGAGAGGCTGCATCACCTTACTTCCCCAACAACAGTGACTAGGTCCATCTCTCGCTCCATCTTTTTTTTTTCCAGCACTTGTATGTCTCTTTTATTTTTAAAGTTTTATTCTCACACCATACAATCCAAGTTATAAAAATATCAGTGATTCCTGGCATAAGCACATAGCTGAGCTTTCATCATTGCTACCGCCGCTATCTATATGAAGGCTATATAAGGACATTTCTATTTCTTCTGCAAAGAAACCCATACCCTTCCCCCAGATCCCCTGCTTACTGACATTTAGTTTTAGCCTATTGTGTTTGTTACATTCAATGGAAGCATATTTACAGTGTTACTGTTAACTATAGACCCTAGTTTGCATTGATTGTATTTTTTGCCTGTGTACTATTCCTTTTTCAACACCTTGCAATGTTGACATTCACTTGTTCTCCTTCACGCAAAAATATTCTTACATTTGTACATTTAATCACCATCACCGTCACCTCAAGGCATTGCTACATTATACCATCCCAGTCTTTATCCTCTGTCTTTCCTTTTGGTGTCATACATGCCCCAGCCCTTCTCCCTCTACCATACTCACATTCAGCTTCATTCAGTGTACTTACAATATTGTGCTACTATCAGATAGTATTGTGCTATCCATTTCTGGATCTTTGCAATCAGTCCTGTTGCACATTCTGTATTCTTCAGCTTCAAATGCCCAAGCTCTCCCCTTTTTTTTAATCTCCTGATAACCTGTGCTCTTAACTTAAACTCTCAAAGTTCACTCATTAATGCTAGTTCATGTTAGTGAGACCATACAGTATTTGTCCTTTTGTTTCTGGTGAATTCCACTCAGCATAAGGTCCTCAAGCTTCATCCATGTTGTTACATAATTCATGACTTTATTCAATCTTACAACTGCATAATATTCCATCATATATATATACACCATAGTTTGTTTATCTGCTCCTCCGTTGATGGACATTTGGGCTGTTTACATCTCTTGGCAATCATGAACAATGCTGCTATAAAAATCGACATGCAAATCCATTTATGTGTGTCATGGTCAGGTTCATGTGTCAAGTTGGCCAAGTGGTGGTGCCTGGTTGTCTGGTCAGGCAAGCGCTGGCTTGTCTGTTGCTGAGGACATTTCATGGACTTAAATCATGATCACATTGGTTGTCTTCACAGCCGATTGCATTCTACAATGAATGATGCTTAATCTAATCACTGGAAGGCTTTTTTTTTTTTTGGCATGGGCAGGCACCAGGAATGGAACCCGGGTCTCTGGCATGGGAGGCAAGAACTCTGCCTGCTGAGCCACTGTGGCCCACCCTGGAAGGCTTTTAAGGAGGATTCAGAAGAGACAGTTACTCTTACTGCTTCAGCCAGCCAGCCTCTCCTGAGAGTTCATCGAGGACCTTTATCAGAGCTGCCAGTTTGCAGCCTGCTCTACAGACCTTGGACTCTACATTTCCATGGTTACGCAAAACACTTTTATAAATTTTATATTCATGGATAACTCCTGCTGATTCTGTTTCTCTAGAGAACCCTAGCTAATACAGTGTCCTTGCCTTCAGTTCCTTTGAATATATACCTAGTAATAGGATTGCTGATTCATATGGCAATTCTGTACTTAAAAGCCTAAGGAACTGCCAAACTGCCTTCCAAAGCAGTTGCACCATTCTACGTTCCCACCAACAATGAGTAAGTGTAACTATTTCTCCATATCCTCTGCAGCACTTGTAGTTTTCTGTTTTTATTGTTTTTGTTTTTGCTAATGGCCATTCTGGTAGGTGTGAGATGATATCTCATTGTGGTTTTGATCTGAATTTCCCTAATAGCCAGTGAGATGGAGCATCTTTTCATATATTTCCCTAATAGTCAGTAAGATTAAGCATCTTTTCATATGTCTTTGAGCCATTTGTATTTTCTCTTTTGAAGTGTCTGTCCCTATCTTTTGCCCATCTTTGAATTAGGTTGTTTGTCTTTTTGCTGTTGAGTTGTAGAATCTCTTTATATATTTTGGATATTAAATCCTTATCTGATAGATGGTTTCCAAATATTGTTTCCCATTGCATAGACTGCCTTTTTACTTTCCTGACAAAGTTCTTTGATGCAAAAAGTGTTTAATTTTGAGGGTATCCCATTTATCTGTTTCTTTTTCATTGCTCATTCTTTGGGTATAAGGTCTAAGAAATCACCTCTCATCACAAGATCTGTAAGATATTTCCTTCTAAAAGTTTTATGGTCTTAGCTCTAATGTTTAAGTCTTTGATACATTTTGAATCATTTTTTGTATAAGTGTGAGATATGTGTCCTCTTTCATTCTTTTGGTTATGGATATCCAGTTCTCCAAACACAATTTATTGAAGAGGCTGCTCTGCCCAAGTTGAGTTGGCTTGACCACCTTATCATAGATCAACTGTCCATAGCTGAGAAGGTCTATTTTTGGACACTCAATTCGATTATGTTGGTTAGTAGATCTATCTTTATGCTAGTACCATGCTATTTTGACCACTGTGGCTTTGTAGTATGCTTTAAAGTCAGGTAGTGTGAGATCTCCCACTTCATTTTTTTTTCTCAAGATATTTTTGATTATTTGGGGCACCTTGACCTTCCAAATATATTTGACTATTTCTTTTTCTATTCCTGCAAATTAAGTTGTTGAGTTTTAATTGATATTTCATTGAATCTATAAATCAATTTGGATAGAATTTACATCTTAATTATGTTTAGTCTTCCAATCCATGAACACAGTATGTCCTTTATTTATTTAGGTCTTTTATTTCTTTTAGCAATTTATTATAGTTTTCTGTGTATGTGTCTTTTGTGGCCTTGGTTAAATTTATTCCTTAATATTTGATCCTTTTGGTTGCTATTGTAAATGGAATTCTTTTCTTGATTTCCTGCTCAGAATGCTCATTATTAGTATATAGAAGCACTGTTGATTTTGGGGTGTTGATCTTGTACCCTGCCACTTTGCTGTACTCATTTATTAGCTCTAGTAGTTTTGCTGTAGATTTTTTGTGATTTTTGACTATGTCATCTGCAAAGAGTGAACAATTTATGCCTTCCTTCCCAATTTGGATGTATTTTATTTATTTTTCTTGTATAGTTACTCTAGTGAGAACTGGTGACAGTGGGCATCCTTGTCTTGTTCCTGATCTTAGAGGGAAATCTTTCAGTCTTTCCCCCTTGAGTGTGATGTTAGCTGTAGGTTTTTCATATATTCCCTTTATCATGTTAAGGAAGTTCCGTTCTATTCCTATCCTTTGAAGTGTTTTCATCCAGTTTGTCAAATGCCTTTTCTGCATCAATCGAGATGATCATGTAGTTTTTCTTCTTTGTTTTATTGATATGGTGTATCAACTGATTTCCTTGTGTTAAACCAACCTTGCATACCTGGAATAAATCCCACTTGGTCTTGGCATATCATTCTTTTAATATCCTGCTGGATTTAATTTGTGAGTATTTTGTTGAGGATTTTTCCATCTATATTCATTAAAGAGATTGGTCTTTAATTTTCTTTTCTTATAATATCTTTGTCTGGCTTTTGTATTAGGGTGATGCTAGCTTCAAAAAATGAGTTAGCTTTCCCTCCTCTTCAAGTTTTTTTGAAGAATTTGAGCAAGATTGGTACTAATTCTTTCTTGAATGCTTGGTAGAATTCAAAACTGAAGCCATTTGGAAGCTTCTTGATGACTGATTCAATCACTTTACTTGTGGTTGGTAAGTTGAGGTCTTCTATTTCTTCTTGAATCCATGTTCATTATTCAAGCTTTTCTAGTAAGTTATCCATTGTATCTACATTGTCTAGTTTATTAGCATATAGTTGCTCATAGTATCCTCTTATTATCTCCTTTATTCCTGTGGGGTCAGTAGTTGTGTGCCTCTCTCCCATTTCTGATTTTATTTGTTTGCATTTTCTCTCTTTCTCTCTTTTTTTTTTCTTGGTCAGCCTAGCTAAGGGGCCATCAATTTTAATGATTTTCTCAAAGAAACAACTTCTGGTTTTGTTGATTCTCCTTATTGTTTTCATGTTCTCAATTTCATTTATTTCTGCTCTAATCTTCATTGTTTCTTTCCTTCTGTTTGCTTTGGGATTAGTTTGCTGTCTTTCCTCTAGTTCTTCCAGGTGTACAGTTAATTCCTTGATTTTTGCTCTTTCTTCTTTTAAAATGTAGGCATTCAGGGCAATAAATTTCCCTCTCAGCATCACCTTTGCTGCATTCCATAAATTTTGATATATTGTGTTTTCATTTTCATTTACCTCAAGATATTTACTGATTTCTCTTGTAATTTCTTCCTTGACCCACTGGTTGTTTAAGAGTGTGTGGTTGAACCTCCATGAATTTGTGAGTTTTCCAGCCTTCTGCCTGTTGTTGACTTTCAACTTCATTCCATTATGATCCTAGAAATTGTTTTCTATAATTTCAATCTTTTAAAATTTATTGAGACTTGTTTTGTGACCCAACATGTGGACTATCCTGGAGAATGGTCCATGAGCACTTGAGAAAAATGTGTATCATGCTGTTGTGGAATGTAATGCTCTGGAAATGACTGTTAAGTCTAGTTCATTTATTGTATTATTCAAAATCTTTGTTTCCGTATTGATTCTCTGTCTAGATACTCTATCATTGATGCTAGATGCTCTATCCATTGATGAGAGTGGTGCATTGACATCTCCTACTATTATTGTAGTGGTAGGTGTCTGTCTACTTCTGCCTTCAGTGTTATCAGTGTTTGCATCTTGTATTTTGGTACTTTCTGGCTCAGTGCATAAATATTTATGACTGTTTTGTTTTCTCGGTGAATTGTTTCTTTTATTAATATATAGTGTCCTTCTTTGTCTCTTTTAATTGTTTTACATTTGAAGTCTAATTTGTTGGATATTAGTATAGCTACCACCACACTTTTTTTGGTTGTTGTTTGTATGAAATATCTTTTTCCAATCTTTCACTTTCAATCTGCTTTGTCCTTAGGTTTAAAGTGAGTCTCTTATAGACAGCATATAGATAGGTCCTGTTTTTAAATCGTTTCTGCCAGACTCCTTTGTTATAATTAATGCAAGAATATTACAATGTCAGTCTTAACTATAGATATTAGTTTATATTAATTGTATTTTTCCCCACATTCCACCTTATTATTAACACCTTGTAATAGTGACATACATTTTCTTCTAGTTCATACAAGAACCTTCTTTTATTTATACAATTAATATAAACCACCATCCTTGCCCATTCTAGATTTCACTAAGTTATACAGTCCCGGTTTTAACCCTCTGGCTTTCTCTGTCATGAAATACACTACTCTAGCCTTCTTCTTTCAACCATACTAATACTCAGCTTTGTTAATAATATGTACACTCCTGCACTACCCTCAGAATTGTGCTATTCATTTCCAAACCTTTACAGTCAATTTAATTGAACATTCTGTAATCCTTAAACATCAAATGCCCAATCTCTGCCCTCTTTCTATCTCCTGATAACCTATGCTTTCCACTTTAACTCTCAGAGTTTGCTCATTATAGTTAGTTCATATTAGTGAGACCATAAAATACCTGTCCTTTCATTCCTGGCTTATTTTGCTCAGCATAATGTCTTCAGGGTTCATCACATCGTTTCATTCCTCACAGCTTCATTCTTTTCTGCAGCCACACAATATTCCATTGTATATATACGCCACAGTTCACCCTTCTGCTTATCAGTTCCTGAACATTTGTGCCTCTTCCATGCATTGTCAATTGTGAATAATGCTGCCATATACATAGGTGTGTAAATGTCTATTCATGTCCCTCCTTTCATTTCTTCCAAATATATACCTTGTAAGGGAATTGCTAGATTATATGGCAATGCTATACATAGCTTCTTGATGAACTACCACACTGCCCTCCAGAGAGCCAGCACTCCTTCTTTTTTGTTTTTTCTGTTTTGGCACTTTTGACCAATTTAATATTTTTACCTGATCGATATGCATCAAATGCACAGTAGATGCGGGGGACAGGGACAGGCCCTGTGGGAATATTTGAAACAGTAAGGAGTTGACAGTCTTTCTCACACCAGATATATTAAGCATTGCACTTCAAAAAATTAACATTTTTAAAATTATTAGATGAACATTTCCCCCCATTTTGAGATCTCTTATAATCAATGGCATTTCACAATCACTGTTGATGTGATTGCAGTTCTGATGTAGATGTCATTGCGTACATATGCACATGAACTTGGGCATGACTAGTTTCATTGTTGTTCTCTCAATTGAATTATGTGCATTGTTGGATTAGGCCTGCAACCCTTCTTGGTAGCAACACTCAGAAAGCTGAGGACAGTAGGAAACTTCCTTGATGTGATAAATGGCACATGTGAAAAACTCACAGCTAACATCAAATCTCAGTGGTGAAATACTGAAAGTTTTCCCTCTAGAATCAGGAAAATGACAAGAATGCCCATTATCATTACTGTTATTCAATATTGTGTTAGATGATCATGTTAGTGCAGTTAGGCAAGAAAAAGAAATAAAAAGCAACTAGATTGGAAAGAAAGAAGTAAAACTTTCTTATTTATGGATGATATGCTCCTATATGTAGGAAATACTGAAAATTCCACAACAAAGCTTTTAGCAAAGTGGTCGGGTACAAGGTACATGCAAAAATTCATAGCATTTGTATACAGTAGTTTTGAACAATGTGAAGAAGAAATCAAGAAAAAAAATTCCATTTACAATAGTAACTAAAAGAATGAAATATCTAAGAATACATTTAACAAATGATGTGAGGAACCTATTCACAGAAATCTATGAAACATTGCTAAAAGAAATCAAAGAATACTGAAATAAAGGGAGGGACATTCTCTGTTCATAGATAGGAAGACCAAATACTGTTAAGATGTCAGTTCTACCCAAAGTGATTCACAGATTCAAGGCAATCCCAATCAAAATCTCAACAGTCTTCTTTGCAGAAATGGAAAAGACAATCATCATATTTATATGGAAGTGTAAGGGCCCTCAATAGCCAAAGCCATCTTGAAAGGAAGAATGAAGTTAGAGGACTCACACTTCTTGATTTTAAAACTTATTACCATGGTACAGTAATCAAAACATCATGGTACAAGGACAGATATATAGACCGATGGAATCAAAGCAAGAGTTCAGAAATAAACCTTGACATCTATGGCCAACTGATCTTCCACAAGGGTTCCATGTCTGCTCATTTGGAAAAGAATAGTCTTTTCAACACATGGCACTACAAAAACTGTATTTCCATAGGCTAAAGAATATAGTGGACTCCTACCTCACACCTTTACAAAAATCAACTCAAAATGGATCAAAGACCTAAATACTCAAAAGAAAAGTCTAAAAGTCTTAGAATAAAACAAAGGGAATCATCTTCATGACTGTGTCATACAATGATTTCTTAGACTTTATACCAAAAACATGAGCAACAAAAGAAAAAAATAGATACATGGGACCTCTTCAAAATTAAAAATGTTTGTGTATCAAAGGACTTCATTAATAAAGTAAAAAGACAACCTATACATTGTGAGGAAATGTTTGGAAACCACATATCTGGTCAGGGTTTAATATACAGAATATATAAAGAAATCCAACAACTCAAGAACAAAAGGACATATAACCCAAGTAGAAAATAGGCAAAAGACATGATAGACATTTCTCCAAAGAAGATATACAAATGGTCAAAAAGTGCTTGAAGAGATGCTCAATATCATTAGCTTTTAGGGATATGCAAAACAGTAAAACAATGAGTTATCATTTTATACCTAGTAGAATGGTTACTATCTAAAAACAAAACAAAACAAAATAGAAAATAACAAGTGTTGGAGAGGATGTGGAGAAACAGGAACACTTGTTCATTGTGGGAGGGAATTTAAAGTGCTGCAGCTGGGTACAGAAAACAGTTTAGTGATTCCTCAGAAGGGTAAATATAGAATTACCATATGACCCAGCATTCCCACTCTTCAGTATATACCCAAAAGAATTAAGAGCAGAGACTGGAATGGATAGTTGCACACCAATGTTCATAAGAGTCTTATTCACAATTGTCAAAAGATGGACATAACCCAAGTGTCCATCAACTGAGGAATGGATAAACAAAATGTGGTATATACAAATGATGGAATGTTTTTCAGCTGTAAAAAGGAATGAAGTTCTCACACATGTGACAACATGATGAACCCTGAAGTCATCATGTTGAGTGAAATAAACCAGACACAAAAGGATAAATAGTATTTGATTTCACTGATATGAAATAATTAGAATAAGCAATTCATAGACTCAGACACTAGAATACAGGCTACCAGGAGCCGGGGTGGAACTAGGGAATGGAAGTCAATGCTTAATTGGTGTAGAATTTCTGTTTGTGATAATAGAAAAGTTTTGGTCATGGATGGTGGTGACAGTAGAACAATGTTGTGAATGTAATTAACACTGCTGAATGATGTAGTTGAGTGTGGTTAAAAGAGGAAATTTTATGTGGTATATGTGTTACTAGAATAAAAATAATTAAAAAAAACACATATAACAGTACTACCCAAACAGTAAAACCCTAATGTAAACTATGGACTACTGTTAATAGTACAATGATCACAATATTCTTTCCTCAGTTGTTACAAAGGTATCACATTAATGCAAAGTGTTAATAAGTGGGAAACCTGTGTTTGTGAGGGGAGTTTATGGGAACTCTGTGATTTCTGCATGATTTTTCTGTAAATGTACTTCTTTGATAAAAAAAGATAAATCTATATATAAAATAATTACAAATTGTGTTTGGTTGTAAAGGAGTGAAGCAATTGGGCTGAATAGAGAACAATGGGGGAAATTTACTTGGATAAGGAGATGTGAAAGGGAATGAAGGTAGAGCCAGGTGAAGGGACCTGCCCATGTTCACCACACCATTAGTGGTAAAACCCAAACTTCCGTCTCCTAACTCGTGGCATCTTTTGACTGTCATGTTTTGTCTGCTTTGGACATAGAATCTGCCTTCTGTTCCTTGGCAATCTATATGTATGCTGGATGATTTCTTAGCATGTTTCCAAAAGCATATGGGAAACTGAGTTGGTAGGGAAGAGAGGTCACAGGGAGAGGTTCACTCAGTTGAGGTGTGCTACGTGCTGCTATGTCTGTAAAACTCACAGAGAAGAGACATAACAAACTTTGAGAGGCCATTGCCCTGTCCTGGAGAAGATCTACAGTGTGATGTAATTCATAGCATCGACAGAACATGAGCACATGTGGGTGGAGATGGCGGGCAGAGTAGGGGGATGGGTAGTTGCTGCTTTTCCTCTCACCCCATGGGAACTGTCTGAGAGCTCCCTTCCCCGGTCCTCTTTCCTGCTGGTTTAGGCAGACTTATTTGTCAGCCTTTGGCGTTAGGTAAAATCATAACAAATAAGACCTAGAAAGTACCAGTATGAATAGAAGAATTGGGGTGATAAAGAGAAATTGCCTGGCTTTGGACATTTTCTGAAAGTAGAAAGGAAATTATGTCTTCAACACAGCAGGCTGGGATGGTATTTCTCAACCAGTTGTGATTTTCTCTAATGAATGTAATGACTTTGCAAATGATCATTTAAAAAAAGCAAAGGCTAAATCCAGCCCTGCTGTAGTTTCCTGTCTCAGGCCTATAATCCACGAAGGTTCAAGATCTACACGATAAGGCAAGAACAACTTCACTGACTCTCAGTTCCCACACTGGGGAGTTGGTAGATCTGTGCTGGACATACCAGTCAGAGAGTGGGACACAGTGCCCACTGGGCCAGATGAAATCACCAGCACCCTGTGAAACACATATTCTTATTTTTAGAGGACACAAGCACTAAATATTCCCATAAAAGGAGAATTTACCCCTGCTAGCTCTGGGGACAACGGCATAGGTCTGTTTGAAGTCTTTGATTTCTCAGTTCTCTCTGCCACCCTAATGGATACTTCCAGCTAGGTCTGATTATACAACAGTCTATACACTACCAGACCACCTAGAATCACCCTTAAACCACAACACAGTACATTATTTTGGATGATCTATCACTTCAGATGACGAACAACTAACTGCAAGCATGGCTGAAGTTCAAGTGAGATTTCAGTCATTAGCTACATCTTAAACATGGTGCATTATCAACACAAATAAAATTAACAAAATATTTCAGTACAATAAGTAGTAATCACTTTCTTAAGAAAGGTAATGGAAATATCTAGTATACAACTTTTATGATCAAAAGGTAAAACACCACTGGTTTTCTGGGTCTTGCTTGGCTCTATCCATTTCACGATGCAGAAGTAGGCCAGAAGTGGAGACCTACACAATGTCCAGGGTTATCAACAGAGACTCATTTCAGATTTTATGATTTATCTGAACCATATAAAGAAAGATGATTGAGAGCCCCAAGAATACATTGGTAGATTGGTTTATTATTCCCAACTCTTCATTGCCTTCTTGTTATGGAATTATGCACCCATAACCCTTGCCCTGTGAATCTGTGGAAGACAGAGTATCTTCCCCCACTCCAGTGACAGTCTTGACCATGTGACTTGCTTGGGTCAGTGGAACGTTAGCAGATGTGATGTGATCAGAGGCTTTAAAATGTTCTTGCATGTTTTGTCTTGATCGTTGATGCTCTTGTGGTCTACCATGAGTAGAACATGTCCAGCGTAGCTTCTGCTCCCAAAATGAGAAAATGCATGGAAGACACCTGAACCTGACTGGAGCCAAGACCCACCAAATTACTGCCTGAAGCAGAGCTACCCTAGCTGAGTGAGAAAAATAAAAGTTTGCTGTTGGAAGCCATTGAGGCTTTTGTGTTTTGGTTTTTGATGTTGTTGCTGTTAATACAGTAAACATTTGTGGAACATTCTATAAGTATCATCTGGTACAACTGCAGTCTAGACTTTACTTATTCATCATATATTCAGACTACCTGAGTTCAATTCCTGACCCCACCACTTATTAGCTATGCCATCTTATTAGCTGATGTGTGACCTCGGGCACATTATTTGATCTTTCTGTACTTCAGTTTCTATTCTAATCTATAAAATAGACATAGTGATACCTCCTCATTGTTGTTTTTTAGTGAGGATTAAATTAGCTATGACATGTTAAATCTTAGAAGTGTAACTGCTACACAGTTCACACCATGTGAGTGCTAGTTATTATTACTGTTGTCATTATTTTAATGCACTCCAAGCAGTGTCTGTCATCTGGCAACAGGAGGCTAATTTAAAGTTTTATCTTGAACATCATTTTCTTTCACTCTTGTCAAGATGTCTCAGTGACTGTATATATAAATTTCTTTTGTATGTAATTTAAAAATACTAAATTTGAGGCCATTTGTGAACTGAGGCTTGGGTCAGATAATCTCTTGGTACCCCTTGTGAAATGGGGTGCCTATCCCACCCCTGTTACTGAGAGTGGTAGGTGCTCCACTCAGAGCCTCTTATCTATCCCCAGTTGTACACAATCAGCCTCAAGATCAGGGCTGTGGTTGGGCTTCCATGATGGCAGCTCACTGACTGAGGGTTGGGGTGGTAGGAGCGGTCTCCTAAAAAGAAGCAGACGCACTGGTTGTTGGATGCAATCAACCAATTACTTGGATGACCACCAAGGTGTGGATCTTCCTTTCCCTTTAAATATTCTGTTTTCTCTTTGGCTAGAGTTGAAAGTGATTGTGTTTCCAGTCGGTGTGGAACTAGTTCTACATTGCTAATAGACTCATTGGCACAATGCAAAGAACCCATGTACTAGTACTTGCAGTACCCACAGAGGCCTGTGCTAATCCCCTTCCCTAAATATAGTGTGGCTGTCACCATCCAACTTGTGGGTGGTGTGCATCACCACCTGCATACCTCACAGGATTTGGGGTGTCACCTAACACTTTCCCACTGCTGCCCCACCCTGCACCTACCCTGATGTGTAGGAAGAATGGCATAAAAGTGGTATGGAAGTTAAGTGAGTTGGGAGCTAGGGTACAGACAAGGGTATCCTGATCTCTTAGGTCACACTCAGTTGCATGGTGACCCTGAGCCCCAAGCCATAGTCAGAGCTCTGGGTGGTGGGCGCCAACGTCCTGTTTTTAGACACTTGTTGCACCCTGCAAAATCTTAGCCATGTTCCAGCACCATCAATTATCTCTTGCCTAACAGCAGTGAGGTGGCAGCCACCACGCAGAGGTGTGTGGGTGGCTGCTCTGTGCTTCTGGGCTGTGCTGCTGAACAGCATTGCTGCAAAATCCCTGCACTTTCCACCAGTAGTAAGGGAAGTGGCACCTTGGGAGCTTAAAGGCACGAAGTGCAAACGAGAGGAAGGAGTATGTTTTCAGCTAAACATTCCAAATCACTACGATAGCCATGAGGAGACTTTTTTATCAAAGCCTTCTTGGCTCCTGGTGTGCATCATTAGCTACCCTAGCAAGCATGCCATTTCCTCCACCTGGGAGGCGTGGGCACCTGGTGGGGTTTGGGTGTAGGATGCCCACTGGCTGAGTTATTTCTAGGACAATTATTTTTCTGGTTTATCTTCCTGCAGGAAATAATTACTGACGTCAGGAGCATGTTTGAGAGCCTTACGTTTCCAAGGTGCTTTGCCTGGAGCTGGCGATGAGTGTCGCTGCCACCTGCTGAGGAGCAAAAGGCAGATGGAAGGATGAATATAGTCAACTCCTGGGACTCCAGGCCAGGGCTTAGTCCTTGCCGTTTTCAAATTTCTACCTGGGGAGGACAACACTTAACATTTTAATTTTAAATATTGAGAAAGCTATAAAAAATTTCTTTAGCATTTTTCATTCTGTACATAATGAGAAATCCTCTAAAGAATTCCAAATTATAGTTAAATTTCCAAATTTAAATTGGAGAGACATTTTGTCCTGTTTAATCTTACGCTGCACCCCAGTAGACGGAACTGGAACCACCACAGCAGCATCAAACCCTCCCTGATGATAACTGGCGGCTGCACCAATCCCCTTTCCCCAGGTCCCTTGGGATTTGCTCCACAGATTCCCATCATTTTTGGTGCCCTTTGGTTTTATTTCACGGATATCTCCCTCATGACCAATGCTCCCAAGTTGACTTCTTAGATTTGCAAGGTGTCCTGTTTTGGGGGAGAATTGGATGGTTTCAGTGAGTCTTTGACACAGAAGCCAGGGGCCTGGAAATTTTATCCTGCATGATTCAGGTATTGAGAGGTAAGTGCCTGGAAGCCCAAGATGCCACTCCTCATTTGACTTGGTGAAGGTCAGAAGGCTTGGCAGAGAATAATAATATTTTGTCAAGACGTTTGCCATTCAATAAATATAAATATGCGGCCGAGGTTCCTGAGCTGAAATAAATAAGAAAAACAAAAGAGAAACAAATTGATTATTTTTGTTAGTAGAGCTATAAAGAAGGTAAAGCAGGGTGATGGGTTAGCTAGAGAAGGGCCTGTTGGATAGAGTTGGGGACGGGAAGGGGGGAAGTTCTTTAGACTGAGCACTAGGGGATGGCCTCCCTGAGGACTGACATGAAGGATCTGGCCTGGAGAAAATCCTGGGGAAGGGTGTTCCTGGCAGAGGGAATAGCCAGTGCTAAGCCCTTCAGGAGTGTGCAAACTTGGCTCATTTGAAGAGTAGAAAGTTGGCCAGCTTGACAGAGACCTTAGTGATTCAGGGTACTGGGGGACAAAATGCACATCTTTGGATCCTATTCTAAGAGTAATGGGAATATATCAGAGGATTTTAAGATTTTCTTCCATCTGAGTCTCCCTTCCTTCTTCCAGTGTTTGGATAGCAAACATATCCAGAACATGAACAAATCCAGAAATGCCACTAACAGGTAATAGTAATGCTAGAGTTATTAGTACTTCTATTAAGAACTAAAACCTACAGGTATCCCAATGGACAAAATAATGGGGTTTCAAAAGAGCTAGAAATTACTAATTCATTTACCAAATGTTAATTTCTTTTTGTTGGCTTAGAGTCTATATTTTTAGCTGTATGACCTTGGACAAGTCACTTAACTTCTCGGTGCCTAATTTTTTTCCTTAGTAGAAATGGGATAATAAAAGTACTCCCCTTATAATGTTTTTTTGAGAATAAAACGAGGATAAGTATTTGTAAAATGCATGGAGCACATGTGAGCATATGCGTTTGCTATTATTATATTACATCTGACAGCTAGCAAACTAGAACAATTACTGAAGGGCTTTTGTGAAGATTCAATTAATGAACCCCAAAGCATTGAGCACTGTGCCCAGCATAGAATCAATACTCAACAAATGTTAGAAAAGAATCATCTATTAGTTTATTTTTACTGCTACTTGTTTGCTCAATCAGCCCCTCTTTAGATTTGCTGCTTCCAAACAGAAATGATAAACTTCCAGAGATTTGTATAATTTTCAGACATTAGCTGCAGGCATCCCTGTTCCACCAATTACTGTAAACATTTGGTTTCAGCTTCCTGCTACAACAACATCACATCCTCATTTCCTCAAATAATCCTTCAGAGGCTATGCTTTTTGTAGAGAAATAAGACTATTGCAGAAGTCAGCATGAGGCACCCCTGCCTTCAGGCCAGGCCCACAGCTTATGTGAATAGCTAGTATTGGTATTCAGGGTGGTAGGTTAAGTGATTCTGGGAGCTGGCATCCACAATTTTTTAAAATTCAAATTTAGCAATTAAAATAAGACGGCACGATAGATAACAATTTATCTGGATGATGTTTTCGGACAAAGTATTCAGTGGTAGAGGCACTCTGTCGTAGTCTGGTTTCCCCAGAAGGAAGATCCTGAGATAAAGGACTATTTCTTTATTAGGGAGTGTGCAGGTTTGAAAGGATGTGTGTCCCCTAGAAAAGCCATGTTTTAATCAAAATCCCATTTCATAAAGGTAGAATAATCCCTATTCAATACTGTATGTTTGAAACTGTAATCAGATCATCTCCCTGGATGATGTGATTTAGTCAAGAGTGGTTGTTAAACTGGATTAGGTGACGACATGTCTCCACCCATTTGGGTGGGTCTTGATTGGTTTATTGGAGTCCTATAAAAGAGGAAACATTTTGGAGAATGGGAGATTCAGAGAGAGCAGAGCAGAACAACATAGCCACAAGAAACAGAGTCCATCAGCCAGTGACCTTTGAGATGAAGAAGGAAATTGCCTCCTGGGGAGTTCCATGAAACAGGAAGCCAAGAGAAGAAGCTAGCAGATGATGCCGTGTTCACCATGTGTCTTTCCAGATGAGAGAGAAACTCTGACTGTGTTTACCATGTGTCCTTCCTCCTGAGAGGGAAACCATGAACTTCATCAGCCTTCTTGAACCAAGGTATCTTTCCCTGGATGCCTTTGATCGGACATTTCTATAGACTTGTTTTAATTGGGACATTTTCTTGGCCTTAGAACTGTAAACTAGTAACTTATTAAATTCCCCTTTTTAAATGCTATTCTGTTTCTGGTATTTTGCATTCCAGCAACTAGCAAACTAGAACAGGGAGCATGAGCCCAAAGAGCAGGAGCAGGGACAGAGGATGTAAGCAGAGATAGAAGGAGAGCCAATTCCAGGTTGCGATACCAAGTTGGTCCTGCTAAGTACTACTTAAGTGCTTGGTCCCTTAGGAGCATCATGACTGTCCTCTAGGAAGCAGAAGAAACCACATATCAGAATAGTCCATTGGGAGAATAAAGGGGGAAGACTTTATTTATTGATGCATATCTCCCACTGGGAAAGGTTTGTCCCAATGAGGTGTTAACTCCCCCATTCCTCCATGTTGCATATGTATGGATTCTAGGGGTCCAAAGGGAAGCTCCAGGTCAAGAAGCAGGAAGTCTCAATGCAGGTGAGGCATGTCCTTTACACATCTATGGAAAGTTGCTTAGAGCCAACTGTAGTGCTGGTCTCTGCAGCAGCTGGAACAATGTGAGGCTGAGAGGATGTAAAGTAGAAGTATCTGATACACATAAGAAGTATCTGATACACATTCATTCATTCAACAAAAAGTTATTGCAGACCTACTCTTTGCCAGGTAAGGGGATAAGAGATGGTCTATGCAGCAGTTACCAAGCAGATACAACCTTTACCCTTGGAAAATCCACTGTCTTGTAGTTGCTGTAAGCTTTAATGGAGGTAAGTACTTAAGTAAGCGTTCAATATCTAAAAGCTGTTATTATTGGTTTAATTTTGTGGCATTGCTGAAAATGAGTGAGTCTGGGGTAGCTCCCAGAGATCTCTCTCTATGACTTACAAGCTAAAACAAAATAATTCCATCATTGTTAAAAATGATGTATGCTCAGTATATATTTACTAGGAATGCAATATTAAGTTAGATGTTTTACTCTAGATAAATCAATTTTTAAAAATCCTGAAGTGCTAAAATGATGACAAAAAGTTTAGAATACCTGGACAGTTGCAAAAGTTCTCAAAAGGAAGTTGAGCTTTAGGGGAACCAGCTTGAAGTGAACTGGTTTGGGTCCCCCAGGATACCATACAGAACAGTGAGAACTTTGATGACTTTCAAATGTTTACTGATTGATTGAGCCTTGCTAGGACAAGAGCATGAATTTGAGTTTTAATTCAGAGCTTCTCCTAACTTTGTAAAACCAGATCAACGCTTCATTCTATCTTCCTGTTGTATGGCCCAGACTCCAATGATGGGGGGATATTTCTAGCAAAATGCATGGTTTATGGAGTCATCCAGACCTGGATTCAAATTCTGGCTCCACCACTTTATAGCAGAGTGATTCTGACAAGTCACTTAAGCTCTTTTACAATTTCTTATTTACATATGGGGTTTGTTGTTAACCTTGAAGGAGGTAAGTACTAAACATAAGGCCTGATAAAGAAAGTGCGCAATAATTATTAGCTATTATTAATAGTTTTATTTTGTGCTTAAAATGCATAATACTCTAAAACACAGAACAAACGCAAACATTCCTATTTTGATCATTCCGTTCTACATATATAATCAGTAATTCACAATATCATCACATAGTTGCATATTCATCATCATGATAGTGTCTTGGAATATTTGCATCAATTCAGAAAAAGAAATTAAATGAAAATAGAAAAAAAAATTTATATATACCGTACTCCTTACCCCTCCCTTTCTTTGATTACTAGCATTTCAAACTAAATTTATTTTAACATTTGTTCCCCCTATTATTTATTTTTATTCCATATGTTCTACTCGTCTGTTGACAAGGTGGATAAAAGAAGCATCAGACACAAGGTTTTCACAATCACACAGTCACATTGTGAAAGTTATATCATTATTCAATCATCATTAAGAAACATGGCTACTGGAATACAGCTCTACATTTTCAGGCAGTTCCCTCCAGCCTCTCCACTACATCTTCAATGACAAGGTGATATCTACTTAATGCGTAAGAATAACCTCCAGGATAACCTCTTGACTCTGTTTGGAATCTCTCAGCCATTGACACTTTGTCTCATTTCACTCTTCCCCCTTTTGGTCAAGAAGGTTTTCTCAGTCCCTTGATGCTGAGTCTCAGCTCATTCTAGGGTTTTTCTCAATCCCTTGATGTTGAGTCTCAGCTCATTCTAGGGTTTTTCTCACTCCCTTGATGCTGAGTCCCAGCTCATTCTAGGATTTCTGTTCCACATTGCCAGGAAGGTCCACACCCCTGGGAGTCATGTCCCACATAGACAGGGGGAGGGTGGTGAGTTTGCTTGTTGTGTTGGCTGCAGAGAGAGGCCACATCTGATCAACAAAAGAAGTTCTCTTGGGGGTGACTCTTAGGTCTAATTTTAAGTAGGCTTGACCTATCCTCTGTGGGGTTAAGTTTTATATGAACAAACTCCAGGACTGGGGGTTCAGCCTATAGCTTTGGTTGTCCACACTGCTTGTGAGAATTTCAAGAATTCAAGTTGGGGAAGTTGAATTTTCTTCCATTCTCACCATTCCCCGAAGGGGACTTTGCAAATACTTTTCCACTCACTGATCAAGTCACTCTGGGTTCTCCCTCGTTTTAAGGTCAGAAATTAGGCTCTGCTTCATGAAATCCCTGGGAACTGGGCTTCTGGTTTATTTTGGTGTGTCCTCCATTTCCAAGGTCCTTCGTGGCCCAAATGTTGACTAATTCGAGCCAGTAGGAAGGAGGAAGTGGTTAAGAAGAACAAAGCATGATACCAGCTGTCCCTTAAGGCTCCTGGAAGGTGTCACCTGAATTTCTGCTTACATTTCATTGACCAAAATGTAGTTACATGACATCACCAAGAAACAAGGGAAAATGCAGTGTTTATTCTGGGTAGCCACGTGTCCAGCTAAAAGTTCTATTATGATGGAAAAAGTGGAGGATATACTTTAGAGGCCAATTATCATTCTGTCACAGAGAGCCATTCTCAGGCATCCAGACAGGGGAGAGTCTTGGGAGACTGATGGAGTGTGATGAAATAGGGGAAAATAATTCTTATAAGTAGGTAGCATCTGATAAATTGGATTTTCCTTTGCTCTTATCAAGAAAATATTAAATGGAAATATGCTGTCCAATATGATAATCACTAGCCACACATGACTACTGGTCATATGAGATATGGCTAGTTCAAGGTGAGATGTGCTCTGAGTGTAACATACACAATGGATTTCAAAGATGTAGTATAAAAAAGAATGTAAAATGTCTCAATAATTTTAATAGTGCCTGCATGTTGAAATGATACTTTGCATGTACTAGACTGAACAAACTATTTTATTAAAATTAATTTCATCTTATTACTTTTTAAATTTAAAATTATCTATGTGGCTTGCACTATATTTCTATTGGAAATGCTGATCTAGAATGTCCTAAATGTTATATAGAATCAGCTTCCACAGAAAGGAGATTGTACATAATACCAAGGGGGATCATTCCCTGAATGAGTGATTAAAATAATGATACATTCTCTAACATGGTGTTCAAAGAGGAAAATTTTGGCACCATATCTGGAAGTGCTGTCCAGGGGAGGGGATTCAGTGTTCCCCACCCTTGCAAGGGACAGATCTGAATTCCATCTCCCCTAAGAGCATCAATTGTCCTCCACTTTATGAGTGTTGCTTCATTGACCTCTAGTTCATTGAACCACTGTAAGGTTCCATTTTAGATTTACCTTTAGCATTTCTATGAATATATTCCCCACACTGAGAAATGAACTAGTAAGTCAAGTAATCTGCTTGGAGGAGTGTATTTCTGAATTTCAATTTAAAATAATGCTAATTAATGACAGAGTCTGTGCATTTTTATTTCTCTTCCTGTCACGGCTCCCCAATATCTAGGGCAGTGTTTCTCAAAGTATGGTCCATGGGCCAGCAGCTTCAGTATCACCCGGGAGATTGTTAGAAATACAAATTTGCAGGCCCTACCCCAGACATAATCAATTAGGAATTCTGGGGGAGGGGCCCAGCAATCTGTTTCAACAAGTTCTCTAGGTGATTCTGATGTAAACTAAAGTTTGAGAACCAGAGGGTAAAGATATCTTTTTCTTGCCAAGTAGATCTTCTTTACTTACTCCCACAAGATGGACTCAATAGTGTTTTGTTTTTTTTTTTAAAAAGGATCCCCCTGTTTATTTGAGAGGAAAAATACAAAGAATTGTTAGTTATCTCTAGGTTGTAAATAAATGTGATATTACATTTCCTGCTGGTTTCCACATGAATGAAATTTGGTGAAAAAAAAGAAAAGAAAAAGAGAACTTTGAAGAAAATGTAAGGGACTGGAGGTTCTTCTTTGGAGTACAAGCTCCAAAGCCCACCTTTTCCAACCTCACTGCTCAGCCCTGCTCTTTGCTTTACTGGAATTCCCCCCATAAAGTGGGCACGGCTGGTAGCAGCTAATCTGTCCAAGCTCCACTTGGTGGCTCTGATGGTTAACTCGTCTTTCTGACCCCTGTCAGCCTCTGTTCCCATTCCCCCACCCGCTAGCCTGACACCCATCGCTGATGGACATTCTTTTCTTTCCCAGGCAGCTGTTCTGTCTTCCCCACTTAGATTCATCATGAGCAGTTTCAACATGTAAGTAAGACCTTTCCTCTCTCCTAATCCCTTAATAAGTCTTTGGTGTCTACAGATATCTGAACCTAGTTCTTCCAAGGCAGATTCTCTCTCACTCTTGACATCTGATGAATAATAATGGATTTAGCCAGCAGCAGTAGGGAAAGTGATTGTCACGTTTCATCACTAAACTCTTGGGAACCTGCAACAGTGCCAGGCACACAGATGCTGGGTCAGCCTTCCCTCACTTTATGACCAGCAATCTGAGTCCCCTTCACCTTGAATCCGACCTTCACTCCAGAGACCACTGCTGAACTTTGCTTTTGACTAATTAGTCTTTATTTCCCCAATTGGGTTGTTCTCATCTAATTTGGGGGATGAATTATAGGTTTTCTCTGACATCAAACATGCCACTGAACCTGGATTGCTGGTTGTTCATCTGACTGGTTCTCTCAGCCATGGTTTTTCATCTGGACACTGCAGAAGTGTTCTAGCTGGTCCCTTCACTCCACTCTAACCACCGGCATGGGCCATTCTCCATATAGCACTCATGATGTCACCTGTTAAAACTCTGTTGCTCAAATTCCCCAATGGCTTCCCATTACATTTATAACCGAAATTTAAAGTCCTTACCGGAAGCTATAAAGTTGTCCATGATGTGATCTCTGCCTATCTCTCTGAGTTAATTGCCCATCCTCTTCTCCTCACTCACTACTCCTCTAGCCACAATGACCTCCTTTCTGTCCTTAGAAACGCCAAACAAGCTCCCATCTGAGTCTTTCTCCACTCTCTCTCCAGCACCTAAAATAGTGACTGGCACATAGTAGATATTCCACAAATATTTGTTGAATGAATTAATAAGAAAAGACCTGGACCAGAACTGAATATCACTCAAGCCAAGAGGAATCCCATAATCCTGGGTATACCAGCTGGCTTTGGGGATCCTGTATTGACGACAATGAAGCACTTTGCTTACACAGCTCATCTTTACCCTGAGCACACGCCCAAACTTCGCTGCCAAGCAACCACTATTTGCTTATATAACACTAACAAAAATAAAAGTGTGCATCATAATAAAATAGGTAATAAAGCATTTTATTGTTATGGTTTACTAGACTTTGGGCAAAAAAAGATGCAGCTAATGACTTCCTGATATAAAAGAAGGGGTCACAAGTTGTTTGTTGTCAGGAAGAATAACTCAATTGCAATTTAGTATTCAGAAAGTGTTACCTAAGCAACCCAGGACTTTTTTTGCTTTTTTTTTTATTAACGAAAAAGTAAAGGAATTGAAAAGAAGTAAATGACAAAAGAATTGAGGGCAGGATTTGTTCATCTAATTCTCCACTGTATCTTTAGATAGTCTAGTGTCTAGCATGGTTACTGGGGGATAACTAGGGATAACCATGTTATATTTTTCCAACCCAATTATTAACACCTCTAATTAGTGAGCCACGTGGTAAACCTTAACATACAAATATACAAACATTCTATTTTTTTATTTTAACATTTGTTCCCCCTATTATTTATTTTTATTCCATATGTTCTACTCATCTGTTGACAAGGTAGATAACAGGAGCATCAGACACAAAGTTTTCACAATCACACAGTCACACTGTGAAAGCTATATCATTATACAATCATCATCAAGAAACATGGCTACTGGAACACAGCTCTACATTTTCAGGCAGTTCCCTCCAGCCTCTCCATTACATCTTGAATGACAAGGTGATATCTACTTAATGCGTAAGAATAACCTCCAGGATAACATCTTGACTCTGTTTGAAATCTCTCAGCCATTGACATTTTGTCTCATTTCACTCTTCCCCCTTTTGGTCGAGAATGTTTTCTCAATCCCTTGATGCTGAGTCTCAGTTTATTCTAGGGTTTTTCCCAATCCCTTGATGCTGAGTCTCAGCTCATTCTAGGATTTCTGTTCCACATTGCCAGGAAGGTCCACACCCCTGGGAGTCATGTCCCACATAGACAGGGGGAGGGTGGTGAGTTTGCTACAAACATTCTTAACATACCTCCATACATGGTGTAGAATCAATGGCTCACAATATCATTGCCACATTACATTTTTGGCACACAACCTTCCAGACACATGATTATATATATCTCTCTCTCTATATATATATAGCATTATACATATGAAATGAGAATGAATATATGCTAAGAATTGTTTCATATGTTTCAAACACTTCATGTAGAATATTTTTTAGTCTTCACAACAAAAAGAACCTGGGAAGTTACAGATAAAAAGGTACTTCTTAACATATTATAAGGATTTCTAATTTAATAACAATACTTAATAATGGATATTTGTGGTATGCAAAAAAGTTTCATAAATAATCTTACCCTCAATCAATCTTTTGTATTACGTGTTATTATTTACTTTATTTTACAGTGAGTTTAAGTGACTTGTCTTGGGGCCAGATCTAGTTTAACTTTTCTGTCATCAAACCTGTACCATCACATTACTGATTCATTCTGAGCATGAGGCAAGCCAAAACTTCTTTTTCCTACTTGTCTCAATGTTTTACCATGTCATCCACATTTTATATTGGTGCAGTTATTGAAGTTTAGTAATGTATATATTTTTCTTTCAATAAACACTCAAAAATCTTTACCAATAAGCAGCTACAATTCTGCTCTGAGTTTGGTTCACATTAACGAATAAAACTTATGTGGTCCCTGTCTACACATATAACTTATAAGTTATATAAGTCTTATAAGGCTACAATCTGTTCAAATTATTCTAGTTGATTGACTAGGTTACCGTGCTAAAGATTTCTTGAGTTCCATTTTGCCATGCAATCTATCAGATGCACTTTTATATCATTGTGATTTGGGAACCACATTTTGTGTTTTGTGTTCTCATCCAAGTCTTTGGCTTGGATATTTAACTAGATCTCCATGTCAATTCCTTCCTTGTTGGATTTAAAGAATAGAGCTAAAGACCATGCACTTTAGAAAAGGTTCTTTGGCAAGTTTTGTAGCTGTTTGACATCTTTTCATCTTATTCACAAGGATATCATGAAAGACTTATTAAATAGTTTTCAGAAGTTGAAGGACACTAAGTATCATTATTTTCTGCTCACTAATGGTTAAGTACAAGGACTTTGTAACCTGGTCAGCCTAGGTTTAAATCCTGGCTCCCTCCACTATTAGCTATGTGATCTTGGGCACATTACTTGATCTCTCTGTACATTGATTTCCTACATTTATAAATATATTTATACATTTGAATTTATTGATAAATTATAAATGGATAAATTTCAGTAAACTGAAAGTCTAAACAAACTGGATGATTTTCTATCAAAATATAAGTGAGAAAAATGGGTTTATTAAGAGATAGAGAACCTGACTAGAAGAAAAAGACAATATAAGAAACAGAAAAGATTGTTAAACTCTCCCTTTAAGGAAAAAAACCCCACTTAAATGGTTTAACAACTGAGTTTCCTCTAACCTTCAAGGAAGAGTTAGTTTCTATGTTATTCAAATTATTTTAGACTATAAAAAGTATGGGAATTTCCTTCATTACCATTATGAAGCAAGGATAACTTTAACATTAAAACCTGATAAATAGCACAAAAAGCTTCTGATATCCAGTTTATGACTATTCATGAAAGAATTCTAAATAAAATTTTAGCAAGTCTACTGAAAAATATGAACAAAGTTGGTGGACTCACACTATCTAATCTCAGATTTAGTATAAAGCCACAGTAATCAGACAGTGTAATAATGTAATAATGTGAAAAAGAATACTCTTATAGATCAATAGAGTAGAACAGAGAGTCCAGAAATAGACCCACACATATTTATGAGCAATTGTATATTAACAAAAATGCAAAGGATATTCAATGGAGCAATGTTAGTCTGTTCAACAGATGGTGCTAGAACAAATTAGAAGGCTATATGCAAAAACAAAAAACAAAAGAGTAACAATAACAAAACAAACCTTGACCTTCATATCACCTCATATAAAGATACTAAATCAAAACTGATTATAGACATAAATACAAGAGTGAAAGTTAAAAACCTTTTAGGAGAAAATCTTTATGACCTCAGGGAAGGCAACTATTCCTCACACAGTACACAAAAACATGAACTATAAAATTAAAAATTGACAAAATGGGCTTTATCAAAATTAAAATCTTCTGTCCTTTTAAAGACAGCCTTTAGCAAGGCACAGAATAGAACATATTTGCAATAAACATATCTAATAAAGGACCTGTAGCAGCATATACAAATAACTCAGCATATATAAATAACTCAGTTCAGTTATAAGTAATAAGTAACTCAGTTCAGTAATAAGTTAAATAATCCACTGACAATACCAAATGCTGTCAAGGTTGTGGAGTAACTGGAACTCTCATACTTTGCTGGTAGGAATGCAAAATGGTATATCTACTTGGAAAATAGTTTGATAGTTCCTTATTTAGCATCTTTATAGTATTAAATGGGTACTTACCATATGACTCAGAAATATCACTCCCAGGTTATTTCCCCTAGGGAATTAAAGTATTTGTCCAACCAGGACCCACACCTGAATTTTTATGGAGGATTTATTCATAATAGCTGAAAACTGGAAACAAAAATTCCCAAAGTACATCAGCTTATGAATGGATAAACAGATTGTGGCACATTCATATAATAGAATATTATTCAATAATAAAAAAGAATGAACTATGGACACACACAACAACATGGATGAATTTTAAAAGCATTATGCAGAGTGAAAAATCTATTCACAAAATCTTAAATGCAGTATAATTTCATAATATGACATTCTGGAAAAGGTAAAACTATAGTCAAGAAATCAGACTAGTGGTTGCCAGAGGCTTGGGATGGGACAGAGGATTGACTGCAAAAGGCCCCAAGGAACATTTTAGGGTGATGGAAATATTTATAGTTTCTTGGTGCTGGTGGTTCTATGACTGAATACTTTTGTCAAAACTCATCAAAGTACACACTTAAAAATGACAAATTTACTATCTTAAATTATACTTCAATAAGCTAGATTCACAAAATTTAGCATGTCTAGTAGTAGTTTTGGAAGACTAATATACCTTAAATATATTTTAGGAATGCCAAAAGGATTTGTCATTAGGAAATCCAACAATATAATTCCTATACCAACCAATTAACTCAAAAATGATGTCATCATCATTTAATGATGTCATCATTTTTTAAGTCAGAAAAGATTTTGATACAATCAGTGGCCATTTCTAATTAAAAGTTTAATTAAAATATTGAATGTACAAAAGAAACTCTTATACAAATAGAGTGGGAATCATGTATAATGCTGTTCATAGTAAAAAGGGGGAAATAACCCAAATCAATCTATCCACAGGAGAATGGATAAATAACATGGCTTATTCATGCAATGTATTATTATATGGCAGTCAAAATTAATTACTCATAGCTACATATGAGAATATGGATGAATTTTAACAATTGTATATGGAATGAAAATGTGAGTCTCCAAAGGCTACCTGCATCATAATACTCATTTTATAAGTTAAAAACAATTATGATTTCTGTTTCTGGTCCTCAAGGATTTACTCACTCACCTTCAACTAAACAAAATATCAATTGTTTTTAGACATTTTTAACAGGCATCATAGGACTATGATCCCTCAGAGAAGAGAAACAAATAAAATGAACTCTATGATTGTCCTGGTTTTCTGCCAGAGGCACTTTCTATATCACCGAGCAGGAAGAGGAATCTCAAGTAGAACATGGTGGAATCACTGTTGAGGAGAGAGAGATTAAAGTTCACAGAGTCTAAAGTGGCTTGAAATTATAGAATAGAGTTCCATAGAGGAGAGTTCTGTAGATAAAGACCTCCAGAAGTCTGCAAGAGGTCCCCTTGAGCCTTTACTGAGTACTAAAACTCAAATATATAGAGTAAAATCCTAAAAGGTACAGACTAAGAGTAACTGGACAGCTGTGAGCTGAAAAGGTCTCAGAGCTCACAGAGATCTGGGATCTGTCAAGTTCCCACTGGCCGGAAATGAGAGTCCTTGTCAATCATTTAGGGCATTCAGTAGAGACATTGGCATGACCGTGGCTTACTAAGGGGGATAACTTATCCATAGAGAAAAGGCTACCATAAATCTTCTTTAATAAATATGAAAAAATCTATTTGAACCTCAAATAAATTAACTTCCTACCAGACAAAACTCAACATGCTTTAAAGGAAGACCCAATTACTTGACAACTTAAATCCTAATGTCCATCATCTAAAAAAAAAAAATTACCAGTCATGCTAAGATGAAAGAAAATTTGACTAATAACTAGGAAAAAGCTCAGTCAATGGAAATAGATCCTGATGCAATAGGATGATGGAATTAGCAGACAAGAATATTGAAACAGTTAATATAGCTTTGTTCAAGTATTTAAAGGAAAGCATGAAGTCAGTATTTAAAGGAAAGCATGAAGTCAGTGAGGAGTGAAATCAAAGATACAAAAAGGAACGAAATGGGGTAATGCCAGCCTTCCATACAGGAGACCTGGGTTTGATTCGCAGATCGTGCACCTAAAAAAAAAAAAAAAAAAAAAAAAAAAAAGAATGGAACTTTTAGAGAAAAAACACATGAACTGAAAAATTCACTAGGTGGGATTAATATCAGATAAGATATCATAGTAAAAAAGATAATGATACATTGCAGGCTTTATAATACACGCAGAATTAAAATGTAGGACAACAATAGCATAAATGATAGAAGAGAGAAATAGGAACACACTGTTGAAAGGTTCTTATCTGTGAAGTGGTTAATATTATTTGAAAGTATATTGTGATAAGGCAAAGATACATACTGTAAGCTCTAGAGATACCCCTTAAAAAAAAAGTGGTACAGAAAGTAAGCCAATTGTTGAGATAAAATGAAATTCTGAAAAAATACTCAAGCAAAAAGAAGGCAGGAAAAGATACAAGAAAGGGAATAAAACAGATGGACAAATAGAAATAAATAGTAATATGGAAGACTAAACCCAATTGCATTGGTAATTATATTACTGTAAATGGTCTAAACATTTCCATTAAAAGGAAGAGATTGTCAGATATGATTTTAACAAGCTATATCTAACTGTATGCTGTTGGAAGTAGCCCACTATAAGTAATAAAGGCACAGGTTAAAAGCAAAAATGTGGAAAAAGATATATCATGAAAGACTATCTACAAGAAAATTTGAATGATTTCTATTTCTGGTCCTCAACGATTTACTCACTCACCTTCAACTGAACAAAACATCAATTGTTTTTAGACATTTTTAACAGGCATCATAGGACTATCAATATCAGACAAAAGAGACTTCAGAATAAGGACTATTGCCAGGAAAAAAGAAGGGCATTTCATAATGATAGAGGAGTAAATTTATCAAAAAGACTTGATAATCCTAAATGTGTATGCACAATAACTGAGCTTCAAAATATTTGAAGCAAAACCTGACAGAACTGAAAGGAGAAATAAACAGATCCACAATTATAGTTGGAAACTTCAAAACTCTTTTTACGGTCATTGATAGAACAAATAGATAGAAAATTAGTAAGGTTACAGAAAACCTGAACAATATCATCAACCAACTTAACCTAATTATCATTTATAGAACACTCCACCCAACAACAGCAAAATACACATGCTTTTAAAGAGTACATTGTACACTGACCAAGATAGGCCATACACCATGTCACAAAACAAGTCTCAATAAACTAAAAATTAAAATAATAAAGAAATTAAAAATACAGAGTGTGTTATTTTATCACCATGGCAATAAATTAAACATTAATAATGAAAGATATCTGGAAAATCTGCAAATATTTGGAAATTAAACAACACTTCTAAACAACCCATAGGTCAAAGACAAAATCATAAGGAAAATAAGGAAATATTATGAACTGAATGAAATTGAAGGCATAACATATCAAAATTTGTGGGATGCAGATAAAACAGTGCATAGAGGAAAATTTATGGCTGCAAATGATTATATTGAAAACATTTGATATCGGCCAAGAAGAGAGGTCCAAAATTAATGATCAAAGTTTCTACCTTAAGAAGCTAATAAAAATAAGAGCAAATTAAACCCCAAATAAGTAAAATGAGGGAAATAATAAATGTAAAAAAGCAGAAGTTAATGAAATAGAAAATGAAAAAATAGAAAAAAAATCAATGAAACCAAAAGCTGGTTTATTGAAAAAAATCAATGGAACTGTTAAACTTTTAGCCAGATTGATCAAGAAAAAAGAGAGCAATTAAAATTTCTAATATCATAAAAATAAATAAATAATAGGGGAACAAATGTCAAAATAAATTTAATAGATTGAAATGCTAGTGATCAATGAAAGGGAGTAGTAAGGGGTATAGAAAAAGAATAGGGGAAACAAAGGCTGAAATATATTGGGTAGATGGAAATACTAGCAGTCAATGAGAGGGAGGGTAAGGGGTATGGTATGTATGAGCTTTTTCTTTTTTTTTTTATTTGTTTTGCTGAATTGATGCAAATGTTCTAAGAAATGATCATGGTGATGCATATATAACTGTGATGATGTTGTGAGCTATTGATTATATACCATGAAAGGAATGATCATATGGTAAGAATGTTCGTGTTTGTATGTTCTTATGTTTACAAAAATTTTTTTAAAATTATCAATATCAGGAATGAAAGAGGGGACAACCATACAGCTCCTATAGATATTAGAAAGAATATTATGACCAAATATATGGCAACGATTTGACCAGATGGAATAAACAAATCCCTTGGTAAACACAAATTACTAAAACCAATTCCAGAAGAAAAAGAAAATCTTAACAGTTTCATATCTATTAAATAGATTGAATTTGTAATTAAATACCTATCCACAAAGAAAACACTAAGAGCCAATGACTTTGCTGGGGAATTCCATCAAATATTTAGGGAAGAAATAATACTGGAAGTACATATTTTTTTCCAGAAGATAGAGATGGAGGGAACAATTTCAAATCCATTTTATGATGCCAACATTATTCCGCTTCAAAAACCAAAGACATTACAAGAAAAGAAAGTAAACCACTGATCAATATCTCTCATGACTCCAAACAAAAAATTCCTTAGGGAAATATTAACAAATTAAAGTAAACAATATTTAAAAAGGGCAACACACCACAACAAAGTGGGGTTTATTTCAATAATACAAGATTAGTTTGAAAAATCAATTTATTTAACCATATAAAGAGAACATCACATATCATCTTAATAGATGCAGAACAAGAATTTGATAAAACTCAAACCCAACCAATAAAAATAAAACCAAGCTTTCAGAAGAGTCAGATAGGAGGAACTCCCTCAACCTCATAAAAAACAACCTATGAAAAACTTACAGCTAAAATTATACTTAATGGTGAAAAACGGATAGATTTCCCTCTAAGATCAGAAACAAAGCAAAGATGTTTGCTTTCATCACTCCTGTGCAACACTGTACTACAGGTCCTAATGGGGAAAAAAGGTAAAATAAAATATAAAGCATACATATTTGAAAAGAAAAAAATGAAACTTTATTTTCAGATGTTACATTAGTGCATATAGAGAATCCTAAAATTGTTGACTATAGCAATGTTGAGTATATTCTAAACCAGAGTAAATCAATGTAGCAAGTACAAAGTCAATATATAAAAATCAATTGTATTTCTATATATTAGAAACAGCGCATTTAAAATTGAAATAAAAAACAACCATTTACAGTAACATTAAAAGATCTAAAATACTTACGGATAAAAGTAACAAAATAGATATAAGATTTGAACTCAAGATTATAAAAATGTTAGATCTCCCCTCAAATGACTTATATTTTCAATAGCAATCCCAATGGGCTTTATTCATTTATATTTGTGGTAATAGATTAACTAATTCTAAAATCTTATGTGGAAATGCAAAGTGACAAGACTGGCCAAGAAAATCTTGAAGAACAACAATGTAGGAAGACTCACATTACTAAAATAGCAAGTCTTTTTATAAAGCTATCATAATTAAGCTGGTTCAAGGACAGCGAAAGAAACCAGTGGAATAGAAAAGAATCTTGAAACAGACTCACACACGTATATTTGGGGGATCTGGTTTACGACAAAGATGGCGCTACAGAAAACTTGGGAAAGAAATTTTTGTTTTCAATGAATTGTGCTGGGACAGTTGGATATTCATATAAAAAACACACCATACACAAAAATTAAGTACAGGTACATTGTGGGTCTAAATACGGAGAGTAAAATAACAAAGCTTTCAGAAGAGAGCATAGGATAATATTGCCATGGCCTTGAGGCAGAAAAATATTGCTTAAATAGGATAAAATATGTCTTAACCTTGAAGAAAAACTTTCGGACGTTGCGATAGGTTCAGGTGTCAACTTGGCCAGATGATGGTGCCCAGTTGTTGTGTTGCTGCGGATCTAAATCATCAGCAAGCGGAATGCATCAATGGCTGGTTACATTTGCAGTCAGCTAAGGGGAGTGCCTTCCTCAATGGGTGACATTTTAATCTAATCAGCCAGAAGCTTAAAAGGAAGAGCCAGAAGAGAGAATCTCTTTCCCCATTTCAGCCAGCTCACCTGGGGAATTCATCGAAGGTCTTCATCTGAGTTGCCTGCTTGCAACCTGACCTGCGGAGTTTGGATTCATGCATTCTCACGGTTGTGTGAGACACTTTTATAGAGACTGATATTTACAGATATCTTCTGTTGGTCCTGCTTCCTTACAGAACCCTGACTCTTACAGTATCCATTAAATTTAAGAATTCCCATTCACCAGAAATCTCATAATTAGGAGAACGGAAGACAAGTAACTAAGTGGAGCAAGATTTGCAGCACATTATCACTGGTGAAGAATTTGTACCCACAATACACACAGAGCTTACAAATATGAATCAGAAAAAAGACAGGCAACGCCAAAGAAGAGTGGGCAAGGTATTGAATGGACACTTCACGCCATTATATAGATGAAAAGGTGGTCAAACTCATAATTGGGGAAATACAAATGAAAACCATATAACGTGATTCTGCTACAAATCCATCAGAATGGCTAAAATTAAGAAAGACTGATAATCAAGTGTTGGCGAGAAGGTGTAGCAGTGTGCACTCACACTGTTGGTGAAAGTGTACATTGTTGTACAACTTTTGAAAAGAGCCTGACATTATCAACTAAAAGGGAACATACTCATACCCTACAACCTAGCAATTCCAGTCCTAGGTATGTATCCAACTGCAAAGAATACCCTTGTACATTCGGACACATGTAAAGTAATGACAATAGCAATACTGCGTGTAATTCTCTGTACTGAAAACAATCCAATGCCCATCAGTAGTAGAATGGATATTCATGCAACAGAATATCATACAGCAAAGAAAATGAACTACAACTGTATGCAAAAACATGAATGTCACAAACATCATGCTGCGCACAAGAAGCCAGATAGATATATAAAATCTAATTTATAGAAAGTTCATAAAATAAGCAAAATTAAACTGCAGTTTAGAAGTCAAGATTGTGGTCACCTTTGGAGAGGAGAAGGGGGATTGGGAGGAGACCTGAGGGGGCATCCAGAGTGCGAGCAGGTTCTGTTTTTTGATTTGGATAGGGATCACATGAATATTTGATTTGTGATAAGTATTTGAGTGATAGTGTGTTTATATGTATATCCTGTGTACTTTCTGTTTGTGTATTTTATACCTGAATTAAAAAGAGTTTAAAAATATACTCATCTATTAACAAAACAATCTCACTTTTGGAATCTGTCTCTTAGAAATAGAAATATTAGTACATAAAGATTGTAATAACATTGTTTGTTGAGGCAAGAAACTGGAAGCTGCCGGAGTCTTTATCACTAGAGAAATGGTGAAAAATGATACTACAGCCATTAAAATTTTATTAGAGCTAAGTGTTGTGACCTGTAGGGGAGTTCATGGAATTCATAAGTAAAGCAAAAATAGAAAACAAGTCATACTGTAAAGCTTTTAGATCATGACTCCATTTTTTTAAAGGAAGGGATAAATATGTATTTGACCTATATGCATGTATATGTTTGCATGAATGTACAGAAAGTATGGAAAGATCTATACCATCCTGTTAACATTGATTAGTTGAGGGAGATGGTGTGCTTTGTGAAGAGTGGGCAATATTAGAGAGAAGAAGCAATTACTAATTTTTTCTATATATTTACTAAAAATTTATAATCAATTTGTAAATTTCTTATTGGACACTGATTTACACTTTTAATTATTATTGTTAAAATATTACTACAAAATTTATAACTTACAAAATTTATAATTTAAACAAAAACACTTCTAATGTATGACAGAATATCGTGCAGCAACAGAAAGGAATGAAATTGAGGTGAACGAACCCTGAGGACATTATGTTGGGCAAGATAAGCCAGAAACAAAAGGACAAATATTGTATTTACAAGAAAATCAGGGCCTAGATTGTAAGCTCTTACAACAGTCACATTTATTCCTGTGTTGTAAATGTTATTTCTAAATTCTGAAATGCGGTGCTCAATGTGTAAAACTTGGCATTTCCCTGGAACTCTGGGTACCTGTGTGACAACTAAGACGCTGAGTTAGAGTCTGCAGCTCTGAAAGTCAGCATTACTTCATACAGCACCTGTTAAAGAAGCCAAAACAGAGATCAGACTTCAATTAGAGATAGAAAAAAGGATGATCTGTTGGAACTAAGGTAAATCAGAATACAAGGAAAAGGACGATAGGGTCTGTATTTCTAAAACTTCACCTTCTGTGTGAGACCAAAGGAAGAGATGTTTACTCTGTTCAAAATTTAAATTTTTTGTAGGACACTAATCTAACTTAACCTGTCTGGCCAGTTCCTTTAAACAATCTAAACACACAGAGCCTAGAATGGGGAATGAGATCTTGTACTTTTATATAGCTTAGTGTAATACCCTGATACACTCCAGAGTATTTTGGGCAGATAATAAAAAGATATTTGAAAAATCACTTGATACCTGGAGAAAAAAATAAGGATCTATTAAACTTTTCCACTTGGGAAATTCCTGATAATCTCTCAAACATTAGGGACTCCCAAATTAATAGGCCAAGTCTTTGATTTGGAGGCTTGCTCTTACAAGATTCATATCTGTAACAGGGAAGCTAAGCCTACCTATAATTATGTCTGAGAGTCACTTCCAGAGAGTCTCTTTTGTTGCTCACATGAGGCCTCTTTCTATCTCTAAGCCCAACTTTACAAATAAACTCATTACAGACACTCCTACGTGGTACATGACCTCCAGGGGTATAAGTCTCCCTGGCAATATGGGACATGACTCCCAGGGCTACGCCTGGCCCGGGCATCAGGGGATTGACAACACTGTCTTGACCAAAAGGGGAGAAAGAATGCAACAAAATAAAGTTTCAGTGGTTAAGAGAGTTCAAATCAAGTTGAGATGCTATTCTGGAAATTACTCTTATGTAAATTTCAGCTAAGAATATATATCACAGATTGCCACATTATGCCAAGCCCCAACCAACAGTATTCCTAAAAACCCAAAAGAATACCCAGGGAGCCATTTGAGACTCTTTAATAGTTGCACTCACTAAGTTTATTTCTCAGAAACCTAAAACCTCCAGATTGTTTCTATGCCATATGACTTGAAACCCAGAGGTATCACTCTTTTCAAGAACCTCAACCAGTTGCATCCCTTATCCTATAATGTTGTCACCCCTTCTCAACATGAAAAAGTTAGAATGGTCATTGTCCAATATCCCTAAAGACTGGGAGAAGATCAAATGAGAGGGAGGACTTGTAACAGAGAAGATGGGATTTAACAAATTAGTATGACTACAGAATCTTTATATTGATATTTCCTTTTAGTCCTCAGTACATTAGAGCAGCTAGAATGAAATTGTGGTACTGTAACTTACAGCAGCCAGAAGGAAATTGTGGAACTATAACCCATACCATACTTTGAAGTTTGCTCCATAAGTACTTGTTAAACTGTACTTTGACATCTATCACTTTTCTGCATATATATTTCACAATAATAATGTTTTGAAAAAATATTATCCTTTCCTCATTAAATTGCTTGGAATGTTTACTGAAAATAAAACACACACACACACACATTCCTAGCAAACACCATACCTAATGGTAAGTAGGTACATGTAAAGAGGTCACCCACTTTTGTGCTTATGGGTATAAATAAGAGCAAGTGCTTTTGCTTCTTGATTTAGTTTTCAGGATGTTATGAAAAATATCACCCAATGGGTTGGCTTAAGCAATGGGAATTTAGTGGCTCACAGTTTAGGAGCTGAGAGAAATCCAAAATTGAGATGTCAGCAAGGTGATGCTTTCTCTCCAAAGTCTGTAACATTCTCATGCTGAATCCTGGTAATCCTTGGTTTGCATTCCTGCCTCGCATCCCACAGGTACCTCTTCTGAGTTCTGATGATTGTTGGCTCTTCACCATGGTTTTCTCTTTACAAGGCCTCCAGTAATAGGATGCAGACCCATTTCACTTGGCCACACTTTAACTAAACATAACCACCTCAAAAAGTTGTATTTGTAATGACTTCACACCGACAGGAATAGGATTAAGATTAAGTTTTTAATGGGGGAATACAATTCAACCTGCCACACTTCTCAAACCATTTTGTGATTCCCTCTCCTTTCTAGAAGGGTTAGGGAGTTACAAGAATGTGTCATGACATCCAGGGTTGGACAGTGATGTTACTGTCACTCATATTTGGACTATGGCTCATGTCCCTGTTTTTACCTATACCTACCTTTAGGGCTGCTGTCTGAGCTGCCTGATTCCTGCTGTTAGATACCCCAATGGGTGCCCTGCTCCTATCACTCTTTTTTGGAGGCCAGTGAAAGTGCCTTGCTACCACTGCCCTCTGGCTCTGGATGCTCCTTATTTCACTTCAGGATAGATGTATGGAGAAATTACTTCCCCTCAGGGTTAGATTCTACTACAGGGGTCCTATAGCAGCATAGGTTGGTGTCACAGCTCCTATAAATTTATATACTTCCTCCAGGGTAGGGTGCTAAGTAGGGGTGAATTCAAGTAACACATGTGTATCGGAAACCATTTCTCCCTTCTCACCTCAGTCCTTTTGCCAAATCCAGACCATAAAGCCAGACTCTTCTTTTCTCCTAGGTACCTCACAATCCCTTATCCCTCATGTGATTTGGCCCCTATGGGTCCCTCACACTCACGACCACTGTCCATACCAGCATGTACCTGAATGCCATCACTGATACCACAACAGGAATTGATTGGCTCATGATTTCAGAGGCTAGAAGGCTTGCTTCTTTCCAGGATCAGTATCTTCCGACTGGCTAGTAATCTTTGGGGTTAAAAACCCAAAGTTTTTCTGGTTTATGGCAATACACATGGTGACGTCTTCTCCTTTCCCTCCAGGTTCCATTAACTTCTGGTTTCTGCCTACTTCCTAGGGCTTCTCTTTCCGTGTTCAATTTCTTTTGCTGATAGGGACTTCAGTTATGCTGGATTAAGAACCACCCGCATTCCGTGTGGGCACACCTTAACTAATAACGTCTTCAAATGTCCTATTTCCAAATGTGTTCATATCCACAGGGCCAGGGGTTGGGACCTCAACATGCCTCTTGTGGGGAACCTGAGTCAATCACTACATATCTATCATATATAGCAAGGCAATCTGTGGAAAATCAAAAAGTAAGATTTGCCTTAGCTCGAGTCTCTTATAAAATGTCGTTGTAAAAACCATTCATGGCTAATTCTGTCCTTGGAACGGATTCAAAACGAGGCACATCTGCTTCCATGGTGGAGACTGAGAGGCCGCTGGGAGGTCATGCTGACTCCTTGATCGTCAGACCTGCCAGCCTTGGATCTGAAGATGGCTTCTGCTGGCGGGAGACACCTTCGTCAGGGGAGCCGCTCAGGCACCACGGCCTCCTTTACACAACACCAACCCCACTGTTAGTGGAATCACATATGCCATTATCTTTCACCTAATTTGGATCTCAAACAGATGGTAAATAAAATGCTTCCTATAAAATAATTCAGTTGCTTAATTTGGGATTTTGTTTAATAGAACTTAAAATATTTGGTGTGTTTTGTCAGTGTGTTTACTATTATATCTCTTCGACACAGTGAACATGAGTGAGGTCTTTATCTGTGAAGTAGGATTAATGGTAATACCTGCTCATTATCAAAGGATTAAATGATTAAATATATATAAGTGCTTAGTGCCTCTTGCTCATGGCCTTCAAAGGCATGCTGTTGTCCACAGTGGGAAGTTCATATGCCTTAATGCACTATTCTAGGATAAGGCACTATTTTTGGCAATGTGGTTTCATCCCCCGTCCCCCACTCTTCTCCCTTATCCTAGCTGAGCTACTTAATGCAAACACCCTACATTTCTTCATCTTGGTGCTTTCATTCCCTCTGTTTCTTCAGCCTGAAATATCCTTCTTTCCCATGTTTACCTCTCCTCTACTGCCAGGTTCAAACCCCTCAGATTTTCCTATCACCTGGGTGGGAAGGCAGCTGCTCTTTCCCTGTAGTCAGATTACTCTAGCTGGATCTCTTATGGTACCCCTACTTTCCACATTTTGTTTTATGAATTTACATACATATTTCATCTCTGCAAGATTCTAAAGGGCAGGATCTGAGTATATCTCATTTTAAGTACCCAGGCATCCGTGGCACTCAGTCTTGCTAAGAGAAGGTTTTAGTATTTTATGAATGAATGGATTAAACCTAGAAGTTAGTCTGGTGTGGCAGTGGTTGAATGTATTATTATTATTATTATTATTATTTTTGAATGGGCAAGCTCCAGGAATCAAATCTTGGATCTCTGGCATGGCAGGCGAGAACTCTGCCACTGAGCCACCACTGCCCGCCCGTCATCATATGCTTTTATCTCTGTTATGCAGTATCAATTTTCCTTGTACACTGCTATTCGAATAAGAAGTGTGAATTGTTTTACTGGTTGAAGGTATTTGATTAAAAGTTGGATTAGAAGACCTTGCAGGTTCCATCAACTTTTCGAAACTATGAGTCCATTGTCTGAACAGATGCTAAGATGACAGGCCCTGAAGCATCTCTGCTGGTATTCAGGGATAGGAGCCAACATGGATATGGGTGGAACTAGCCCACTGCAACTGATAGATTAATTTGTACCACCCTAGAATTAATAATCTAGTGCATGGTATCCTTGGACTTTCACTAGCCAACTTTCCGATGTATATTCGTGTTTATAGACAGAATCTTTGCATTGGAATCAAACTGCCTTGCCACTGAGGCCATCCTCCCACATAAAGCATGCTGCCTTTGGCATCTCTAATGCATCTTCCAGCCTCTGCCTGAGCATGTCCAATGAAGTAAACTGTCACTGGTTTTCCCATCCATTGTTGGAAGTTCAGTTGTCAGAAAGGTTTCTTTTACATTGAATCACAATTTGTGTCAATAACTTCACCTGTTAGTCCTGTTTTAGCTTCAGAGCCACAGAGAAGTCTGCTCTCTCTTTCCATATATAAACCTTATGAATCTCTGAATTTCTGCATTCTCTGAGTCGTTGCAGGCCAAACTCTTCCAGCTTCTTTGACAACATGTGGAAAAACCCTCTAGTCCTCTTTTAGATTTCTTGTTTGGCAATGATCTGAAAATGTGGTGAGCAGAAAATACTACTTTCACATCTAATTATAAGTACCACTACCACCTAGAAACATTACTATAGATGCTTCACTTGTATTGTCTCACAACAGCTCCATGCTGTTGTTCTTACTACTTTGAATTTATAGATAGAGAATCTACAGCTATAAGAAGCTGTCATCGATGGGCTCAAGGTTACAGAGCAGTAAAGAGCGAGCTCAGTGCAACGGCTTCTCAGACACACAACTCTCTACCACTGTGATTATATTTTGCTACAACAAGCTAGTTATAACAAATAGAAGTCTAATTCCCCACTTCTGCTCTGCAGTGTACACAGTCCCCATATTTAATTTGCACATAATTCAGAAAGGCTGGTGACAGAGATAACAGAGATAAAGGCCCAGTGGTGTGGCCTAAGCAAATGCAGAAGGACACTGTGTCACTCCCCATCACTGGCTGAGTTCCTTGATGGCATTGCTGCAGGCATTCCTGTGTGCATTTGTTAAATGTTTTGAACATGCTTACTTGGAAAAAAGAAACTGTCAGGGGTTAGCTGAGGGAAGAGGGAACCATGGGCAGGTGCTTCGGAGAACTGGTAGTAAATCAAGCTCAGGTTGCTTTTATAGACTATGATATTTAAAAAAAGGTGATACAAGATAAATAGCAACAATATGAAGCAGACAGTGGTGATGCTATGACAGATGTACTACAAAGTGTCTCAAGATTTCAGAGGACGGAGAAATTGCTGTTCAAGGGTGCTGGGAATCTGGAAAAACTTTGTGGAGCAGGTTGCATTTGAGCAAATTCTTTCCCAACTTTAGTTTCATACTCCAAAAAATGATACTAAAATTGGTTCTTTTCTCATAGGTCCTGAGGAGCAATTCAAGGGAGTGCTTAGCACAATGCTGACATTCAGTAAAATGTCAATAGAGTTAAATATTATTATTTGAGAAGCATTGTTAGATCAGCATCAACTACAGTTTTTAAATCATCCTGGCCTGGGTTCAAGTTCAACATGGTGTGACTAAGGACACTTCATTTCTCTGAGCTTCGGATTCCTGATCTGTAAAAGGGGGTTAACGATATCTCATAGGTAGGTAGATTAAATAAGCTAATGTTGCAAACATAGAGCCTGGAATTGTTAGCTGTGATTACTTATTATCTTTTGAGCTGGGCCTTGGAAGATAGGTAGGATTTGGGTAAGAAAAAGAATGCTTCAGATGGGGTATACCAGATGCAAAGTGTACTGTAATTCACAAAGAGATTACTTCATCTAGACTATATATGATGCATAAGAAGAAAAAGGGAGTTCAGTGATCAGAGCGGAGTGCTCTTGTAAACCAGAATGAGGAGTCTGGAGTCTATCTCTAGTCAATGAGGCCACACAGTCATGTGTACTATGTTCAAGGTCTTCCTAGATTTTCATTGCCACCTTTTCATCCTACTTCTGTGTCATAATGTCGGTAGCCAATCTCAAACTGTTCCATTATGGCCCATCATTTACCATCCTTATGACTGCAACTGCTTCTAATTGGACTCCCTGCTGCTTCTCTCGTACCTCTTTCCAACTCTTCTCTACACAGCAGCTGCTGTAGTGATTTTTTTGTATTTTTTCATGGGCAGGCCCCAGGAAACAAACCTGGGTCTCTGGCTTGGCAGGCGAGAACTCTGCCTGCTGAACCACCATGGCCCACCCTGTAGTGATTTTTGAAAGTAGGAACCTGATCATATCTCAGCTGCTTAAACCCATGGCACTCAGGGCACAATCTGAAACCCTTATCATAATATTAAAAAGCTCTGCATTATGTAGCTTCTTATTTCCTTGGTATCAGTTAAGATTCTAGTAAGAAGACAGCAAAATCCCAATGGTTAATTTGCTAAGTGTTAAAAAAAAAAAAGGGGCTATTTATAAAAGTGTGGGCAGGATTTGAGGAAACTAACAAGGGGTAGCATGGTCCCCTAGGAATAATAACTCCAGGAGCAGTAACCAGCCTTAGGTTTGAAGGACAAAGGGAGAGAGCCATTACCGAACCAATGGAGTGTCTGTATGGAGAGGTGGAAAGTGCCACCTGACCAAAGCCATGGCTGTCGGGGAATAAACACTTCCATCTCATTCTTCTCCTACCCTCTGCTCACTTGCTAGTGCTTCTCATTAGCCAAATCTAACCAGAAGCCAGAGGTCATGGGAGCCCATCGGTGAGGTCCATATCAGCTTCTTCAGGCACAGAGTAAGTTGGGATAGGGTGGCAGGGGCATTTGGAGCAGCAAGTGGAAAAGTCTCCAATTGGCCCTTTTATAGTCTGTCTAAGGCACTTTGTACCTCAAATAAGCTATTTCCTTCTGACTCCCCATCCTACCCTCTACCTACCAATGCCCTCTCTTCTCTCTAATCTCAGCATGCATATCATTTACTCAGGGAAGAAGCCATCCTTTAATCCCCCAGTTTAGATCATGTCCCTTCAGCACACAATCTCAAAACACCCTCTTATTATGTTTTGATATCCAATGGCAATTGCCTAACAATTAATTTTATAATTATTTTCCAAGTAATAGTCTATCAGATTGACAGCACGGGTCCATGTTGGTCTATTTTTTTACAGCATCCCCAGTGCCAAGCACAGTGCACTTCATAGTAGAAGCCCAATAAATATCTGTGGAATAATCGAACACCTGATATCCACATTGTCTAGTCTTCAAATTTCCCCTGTATGTCACTTAACTTTGATTAGTATAGGTCTTGCTAACTCTAGGTATGAACTTGACACCTTAATGGGCAAAGGAGACTACAGACTCTTTCAGTAAGTATATTTTGAGTGTCTACGATGTTCTAGGCATTGATAAATGCAAGGCATACAGATATAGGTCATATTTGGTACCTGTCCATAGGAATTCATAGTCTAACACAGGAGACAGTTATGTAAGTGAATAAGTACCACACACCATTACAAAAACTATTCTTGCTGTCTAAACAACTCATGTTTGGAGCACAGAGGAGAGAACAGGGCATTCAGTCTCTGTCTCTAAGGTTGAGGAAAATTTAACATTGGACATTTGAGCCAGACCTTCAAGGATGGGTAGGATTTGGCTAGGTGAAGGACTTCCCGACAGAGGGAACAGCATGAACAAAAGGGGAATGTGGCACATTAAGGGAGGGACTTGAGTGATCTGTGTGCTTTCCACAATTAGAGGTGTACATTAGCCAGCAGAAATTTCCAGGTTTGAAAGTCAATGGTGATCTAACACAAACAATAAAGAAAGGGATAAAAAAAGGAAGGGGGTCTTGGTGGACAGGTGAGGAAGGAGACATTTGGAGGCCCAAGAAGAAAAGGGGAAGTTGGACAAAAAATAGAAGTAGTAAAGGATGAAAAATGGTTTTATATATATTAAAAGGATGCCTGATGAGTTTTTTACTTAAAAAAACCCAAGAGTACATCAATCCTAGTTTTAGTATCTGACTTGTGATCTGAGAACAAATCTGCCATGTCCCAGGACAACTTGTGCTTTTGCTGAGGCTTCTAAGTATGGGGCATTGGGTACTTTGTTTGGCACCACTCTGTGGTCTTTTTGAAATAACTGTTCCTCTTAACTGCCAACTTAATAGTACACTTTATTCATTTAGTATTTTTGTCGACACTCCTCTTTAGACTGTTCCTGAAAGCATCTTTGGACAATTCTTGCCACCTCTGAATCATTAAAGAATTCACATTGTTTCAATGGCATCTTCACATTTTCTCTATAATCCGTTCAGGATACTGAAACCAGCAGCTATTTTAATTAATTAAAAGACCTGAACTTGGTCTTTTCTTTGTTGGGAGGTTTTTGATTACTGCTTTATCTCTTTACTTGTTATTGGTCTGTTGAGATTGTCTCTTTCTTCTTGAGTCAATGTAGGTAGTTTATGTGCTTCAAGGAATTTGTCATTTCATTCAGGTTATCTGATTTATTGGCATGCAATTGATCATAGTATTCTCTTATGATCCTTTTCATTTCTCAGGGTGGTGTCATGTTCCCTTTTTCATTTCTGATTTTAGTTATTTGCAGCTTCTTTTTTTTTTTCTTTATCAATCTAGCTAAACGCTTGTCGATTTTATCAATCTTTTCAAAGAACCAACTTTCGGTTTTGTTCATTCTGTTTTTTTAAAAATTTATTTATTAATTAAAAAATAAAGAAACAAAATAAAACAACATACATAATCAGTAATTCACAATATCATCACTTAGTTGCATATTCATCATTTCTTAGAACATTTGCATTAATTCAGAAAAAGAAATAAAAAGACAATAGAAAAAGAAATAAAACGAACACAGGAAAGAAAAAAAAAAGATTATATCTACCATACCCCTTACCCCTCGCTTTCATTGATCACTAGCATTGCAAACTAAATTTATTTTAGCATTTGTTCCCCCTATTGCTTATTTTTATTCCATATGTTCTACTCCTTTGTTGACAAGGTAGATAAAAGGAGCGTCAGACACAAGGTTTTCACAATCACACAGTCACACTGTGACAGCTATATCATTATTCAATCATCCTCAAGAAACATGGCTACTGGAACACAGCTCTACATTTTCAGGCACTTCCCTCCAGCCTCTCCATTACATCTTGAATAACAAGATGATATCTACTTGACGCATAAGAATAACCTCCAGGATAACCTCTCGACTCTGTTTGGAATCTCTCAGCCATTGACACTTTGTCTCATTTCCCTCTTCCCCCTTTTGGTCAAGAAGGTGTTCTCAATTCCTTGATGCTAAGTCTCAGTCATTCTAGGGTTTTTCTCAATCCCTTGATGTTGAGTCTTAGCTCATTCTAGGATTTCTGTCCCACGTTGCCAGGAAGGTCCACACCCCTGGGAGTCATGTCCCACATAGACAGGGGGAGGGTGGTGAGACCGCTCGTTGTTTTGGCTGGAGAGAGAGGCCACATCTGAGCAACAAAAGAGGCTCTCTTGGGGGTGACTCTGAGGCCTAAATTTCAAGTAGACTTGACCTATCCTTTGTGGGGTTAAGTTTCATATATGAACAAACCCCAAGACTGGGGGCTCAGCCTATAGCTTTGGTTGTCCACACTGCTTGTGAGAATATCAAGAATTCAAGGGGAAGTTGAATTTCTCCCCGCTCTCACCATTCCCCGAAGGGGGCTTACAAATACTTTTCCATTCACTGATCGAATCACTCTGGGATTCATCGGGGCATCACTCTGGACAAACCAGCAAAATCTCATGTCCTACCTGAGATTCCAAGTACTTATGGCGTTCAATCAAACTATCTACATAAGTTATATTAGGAAATGCACTAGTCAAAATATAAATTTTGTAACAAATAAACATTTTTTGCTTTAGTCTCACACAGAAGGTGACATTTTAAATATCAATTACTATCTATTTTCAGTACCGTGCAATAATGACATTCCTTTGTTCTTCCTTATGCAAAAACATTTTTAAAATTGTACCTTGTACATTTCACTATTATTATACACTCTAGGCATTCTTGGATTATACTATCTCAATCTTTAACATCTTTCTTTCTAATTTCATTTATGTCCCCAGCCCTCCTCCCTCTATCATTCTCACATGCAGCTTCATTCAGTGTTTTAACATAATTTTATTACAATTAGGTAGTATTGTGCTGTCCATTTCTGAGTTTTTTGTATCCAGTCCTGTTGCACAGTCTGTATCCCTTCAGCTCCAATTACCCCATATCTTACCTTATTTCTATCTCCTGATGGTCTCTGTTACCAACGAAATATTCCAAGTTTATTCATTAATGTCAGTTCTATCAATGAGACCATACAGTATTTGTCCTTTAGTTTTTGGCTAGTCTCACTCAGCATAATGTTCTCAAAGTCCATCCATGTTGTTACATACATCATAAGTTTATTCTGTTTTAATGCTGCATAATATTCCATCATATGTATATACCACAGTTTGTTTAGCCACTCATCTGCTGGACATTTTGGCTGTTTCCATCTCATCGCAATTGTAAATAATGCTGCTATAAAATTGGTGTGCAAATGTCCATTTGTGTCTTTGCCCCTATGTCCTCTGAGTAGATACCTAGCAATGGTATTGCTGGGTCATATGGCAATTCTATATTCAGCTTTTTGAGGAACTGCCAAACTGCCTTCCACAGCGGTTGCACCATTTGACATTCCCACAAACAGTGAATAAGTGTGCCTCTTTCTCCACATCCTCTCCAGCACTTGTCATTTTTTGCTTTGTTGATAATAGCCATTCTAGTGGGTGTGAGATGATATCTCATTGTGGTTTTGATTTGCCTTTCTCTAATGGCCAGGGATGTTGAGCATCTCTTCATGTGCCTTTTGGCCATTTGTATTTCCTCTTCTGAGAGGTGTCTGTTCAAGTCTTTTTCCCATTTTGTAATTGGATTGGCTGTCTTTTTGTTGCTGAGTTGAACAATCTCTTTATAAATTCTGGATACTAGACCTTTATCTGATATGTCGTTTCCAAATATTGTCTCCCATTGTGTAGGCTGTCTTTTTACTTTTTTGATGAAGTTCTTTGATGCACAAAAGTGTTTAATTTTGAGGAGTTCCCATTTCTTTCTTTCTTTCTTCAGTGCTCTTGCTTTAGGTGTAAGGTCTATAAAACCGCCTCCAATTATAAGATTTATAAGATATTTCCCTACATTTTCCTGTAACTGTTTTATGGTCTTAGACCTGATGTTTAGATCTTTGATCCAATTTGAGTTAACTTTTGTATAGGGTGTGAGATACAGGTCCTCTTTCATTCTTTTGCATATGGATATCCAGTTCTCTAGGTACCATTTATTGAAGAGACTGTTCTGTCCCAGGTGAGTTGGCTTGACTGCCTTATCAAAGATCAAATGTCCATAGATGAGAGGGTCTATATCTGAACACTCTATTCGATTCCATTGGTCAATATATCTATCTTTATGCCAGTACCATGCTGTTTTGACCACTGTGGCTTCATAATATGCCTTAAAGTCAGGCAGTGTGAGACCTCCAGCTTTGTTTTTTTTCCTCAAGATACTTTTAGCTATTCGGGGCACCCTGCCCTTCCAGATAAATTTGCTTATTGGTTTTTCTACTTATGAAAAGTAAGTTGTTGGGATTTTGATTGGTATTGCATTGAATCTGTAAATCAATTTAGGTAGAATTGACATCTTAACTATATTTAGTCTTCCAATCCATGAACACGGTATGCCCTTCCATCTATTTAGGTCTTCTGTGATTTCTTTTAACAGTTTCTTGTAGTTTTCTTTGTATAGGTCTTCTGTCTCTTTAGTTAAATTTATTCCTAAGTATTTTATTCTTTTAGTTGCAATTGTAAATGGAATTCGTTTCTTGATTTCCCCCTCAGATTTTTCATTACTAGTGTATAGAAACACTACAGATTTTTGAATGTTGATCTTGTAACCTGCCACTTTGCTGTACTCGTTTATTAGCTCTAGTAGTTTTGCTGTGGATTTTTCAGGGTTTTCGACATATAGTATCATATCATATGCAAACAGTGATAGTTTTACTTCTTCCTTTCCAATTTTGATGCCTTGTATTTCGTTTTCTTGTCTAATTGCTCTGGCTAGAACTTCCAACACAATATGAATAACAGTGGTGATAGTGGACATCCTTGTCTTGTTCCTGATCTTAGGGGGAAAGTTTTCAGTTTTTCCCCATTGAGGACGGTATTAGCTGTGGGTTTTTCATATATTCCCTTTATCATTTTAAGGAAATTTTTAACTTTCTATTTCATTAATTTCTTCTCCAATTTTGCTATTTCTTTATTTTTGCTCATTTTGGCTTTACTTTGCCTTTCTTTTCCTTGGTCTTGAGGTGAGAAGTTAGTTCTCTGATTTGAGCTCTTTCTTCTTTTGATTTTTCTTTTTTCTATTTTTTTTTTTAGCTTTCTTCTTTTTTTTTAATGTAAGCATTTAGGATGATATATTTCCCCTGAACATTGTCTTTGCTGTGTCCCATAAGTTTTGATATGTCGTGTTTTCATTTTCATTTGTCTCAGGATATTTTCTGATTTCCCGTGTGATTTCTTCTTGACCCACTGATTGTTTAAGACTGTTCAAGCAGTTACTGACAGTTTTGGTTACAGTTGTTGGGGGTAGGGTGATGTGATGTGTTTGTATGCATATATGTGAGTGGGAGTGATGGGTAGAGGAGGGGAAGTTTAATTTTGTCATATATGGAAGGAAGCATGATGCCTTATAAAGAGGAGACCTGTTTTCAGTTTGAACTCCTTCTGCCAAAGGTGTTTCACAACTCTTGCAATAGTCACAGTTCATAGGTGAGTCCAGAAACCAGAGTACGGAGCAGAAAAAAGCTAGTTTCAAAACAAAGTGAGCCTGGAGAGGAAAGAGTGGTCTGGTTGACAGAGCTGCCTCATCTCATAGGCTTTTGGGTTTGCAAGGCCAGAATCAGAATGCAAAAGCATAGAGATTCAGAACACTTAAGATTTAATAAAATATGGGACTGAAATTAGGGGTGTGCATCTCAGCCCAGAGAGAGCAATGAGAACATGCCTAAGCATCCAGACCTACCTAGCACAAACCAACCGAACCTGCCACATCAATGAACGGTTTTCTCCAGCTTCTCAGAGAGGAGAAACTGGAGTCCAGGAAGAGTAACATGTACGAGTATAGAGTAACAGTTCTCTGCTACTGAGTCATTGCCTCAATACTTTTTCCCTTTTCCAGAGTTTAATAGAAACCCTCCAAGCCACCAAAATTATGGTGTCCAGAGTAGATGAACCAGGATGGCAATCCTTCTGCAGAATTCCCTCTCAGAGTCTTATATGAGCATGTTGCTGTCAGTGAGCAATAGTCCCCTTCCATGAGGACACAAACTGAAAAATAGTTTCTGTACATACCCTTCCATTTTTTTCTCCAAAATGGCTAGTCAGCTCCCCATTTATTGTATAATCCAGTCTCCCTCCCCTCTTATTAGAAATGCCCACCTCTATCATATATTAAATTCTTATTTGTAAGTAGGTCTATTTATGAAGTCTTTAATTTCACTGGTCTGATTCTCTATTCATGCACCAATATCAATTTAAAAAACTCTAACTTTATGATAAATTTTAAACAGGGATCTTGTCATTATTCTTTTACAGAATATTCCTTCTTCTCATTTTGATTTTTCCTATGAGTTTCAGAATATTTTGGCTAGTTTCCATCCCTGTCCCTGCACAATCCATCTCCTCTCCCATTTTTTCAAGAGTAAGGACTTTTTATAAGAATAGAGTGTTCTTCTATATAGTCATATTAAAGTTTTAAAAACATCCTTCAGTAGTGTTTTAATGATTTCTTCATACAGCCTCTCTAACATGCTCTTTTCTTTGCCCTAACCCTCCAGTGAATATGGAGAAACTGTAAAGGCTTGGACATGTAGCTATCCATATGAGAGGATGACTCCTCCCCTATAATCAGCTTGATCCATTCTTTTCTCATTTTATTTTGTAGCACTTAGATCTCTAATTCTGTTCAAACTAGGCTGGAAACTTTAAAATACATGTATATATATTTAGTTTTTTTACTGTATACTATAACATATACACAAAGCAAAGAGATAAAAAAGCAATAGTTTTTAAAGCACTCTTCAACAAGTGGTTACAGGACAGATCTCAGAGTTTGTCATGGGCTACCATATGATCCTCAGATTTTTCCTTCTAGCTGCTCCAGAATATAAGAGGTTAGAGGGCTTAAATACTTTTTCATCATCATAATCGACTTTTTTTCCCCTTTTTTTTTGTGAAAAATAACATATACACAAAAAAGCTCTAAATTCCAAGGCACAGCACCACAATTAGTTGTAGAACAGATTTCAGACTTTGACATGGGTTACGATTTCACAATTTTAGGTTTTTACTTCTAGCTGCTCTAAAGTACTAGACACTAAAAGAGATAGCAATTTAATGACTCGGCATTCATATTCATTTGTTAAGTCCCATTTGTCACTCAGCCTACCTGATATTGTTACTTGTCTTTGGAGTTCATATCCTTCCTCCCAAAAGATTATTAGCAGGACCAGAAGGGACATCTTTGTCGTCCTCCCTCCCTCTCCTTCTCTCTCACGTCTCTTAGGTGGTGCTCTGTGCTTTCCTTAATGGTTTGCTGTTGGTGACGATAATTGTGTCTTTGTACCTGCTCAGCCTGTTCACTGCTCTTAACGTGATGTTTTAAAAGTGGGGTAAAAGGTAAAAACTCAGACACCAGAGGTAGTGAAAACTACACTTGAAACATCCCTTCAGTGTAAACTGAATGACTAGTAGCATAGTTTCTTCAGCAACACTTTTCTGTTCTCAAGCCCTCTGGGAATACACTAAGGACAGTGGCTGGCAGCTGGCACCGTTTCATTTGTAATCTCAATTGTCCCCTCATTTGTTTGAGCCACACGGTTGGAATTTTATCTAAATGTCCTAAAGATGGTGCTCCACCATATTTAAATTCTTCCCATTTTCCTGGCCTTTCCAAGTCCCACTTGCTCCTTGAAGCTTCCACAGAGATTCCATGGGGAATCCTCTTCTTTCTGAGTCCCTCTGGCCTCACTCTGGGTTTCATGTTAGTCCCGTGCGGTACTTGAATTTTTCCCAGAAATTCACACACTTGGGGCATGGACTCTAGAGCCAGATAGCCAAGGTTTGAAACCTGGTTCTGCCACATTCCAGCTATATGATATTGGACAAGTTACTCAAACTTGTCAGACCTAAATTTTCCTGTCTATGAAATGAGGATGACAATCACGGTTTCTGTCTCACAGGATTCTTAGAAAGATTAAATGAGTTAATAATATTGGTTAATATTTATACTATTAACAAATAATAAAAAAATAATGAAATTACCCAATGAGAACAATGCCTAGGACTTTTTTTTTTTTATTAATTACACCCCCCCCCCCCCCCAATACTGGTGTTCCCGGTCAATGTGGCTAAAGAAGGAAGAAGGCATTGGTGAGGAGAGAGCTTACCATTCACCGAGAACTGTGAGCTGGCATCTCTCTGTGCTCAGAAGTAAAAACCCTGCCCCTTTTAATCAAAATGAGCAGTTCTTAACCTCATGGATGCCACACCGTGGGTCTGTCCCAAGATACAACATGGTTAGGGTAATGACAGCTTTATATGAATCACATTAAGATTAAGTTCTTGAATGGGCACTAAAAATAGGGCAAGGTTGCAGAAAGTGAGTTGGCAATCCTGGGATTGCCAACCCCTGCACCCCTGAAGGGAAATATCCCTGGTAATGTGTTGAGTGGATGGTGTAAGAGACCTCCTTGTGTAAGCCATACAACCATCAGCTTCTTGTTTGGTAGCTCCTTAAAATATTCCCCGGGTGTTTCATGAGTTTAAATTTGCTTTTCTGTAATAAAGATGGTAACATCCTTGAGGTCAAAAGGTTATGGCTCACACGTCCTTGGAACCCCCACCCCTCCCCTACCACATACCCAGTCCTAGAAACACCGCGCAGCTCAATAGGTCGCTGTTCATAGATTTGTTAAGGTGGGCAGGAGAATGCAGTGTTTGGATGCTGCCAAACCACAGGTGGAGAAAACCCACAAATAATAATAAAATTCTGCACACTTCCTAACCCATATCACTGTGCAACTCCCAATAACACTGATTCAGTGTCAGGTCTTCGCATCCCATAATGAAGGGCAGTAAAAGCCAAGAAGGAGCTAAAGAGAGGGGTCTGGACTATTCAGATGAGAGGTTTGTTGAATGTCGACTCCTCTTAGGAGCTGGTGCTATTTTCCCACATCTCCCATTTGAAGGAGTGGGATGGGTGAGTGCTACTAGGGCATCAGTCAGCACCAGGGGGCAGGAGAGAAAGCAGCATGAATGGAAACAACGCACCCTCAAAAGGGCTGTGGGAGCAAAAGCATAAGGTATGCGAAAGTCTCCAACACAGTTCTTGGCACCTAGTAGGAAGGCTATTCATTTTAATTGAATCTGAAGGTTTAAAAACTCTCCTAAAATTACTTCTTAATTACAGAAGTCGTCCACATCATACACCAATGGAAAAAAGACAGAAAAGCAAAACAGCAAAGAAACTTTGAATTATGCATAACCTCACCACTCAAAAACAAGCACTGTTATTATTTGGTGGAGCCTATTCCATTTCCTTTGCATATAAACTTTCCTCCCAAATGGAATTGTAATAAATTTTTGTCATTTTATGTTCCTCCATAACTTTAACTGTCAGCATACATTCTTTAGCTCAATATATGGGTAGAGGAAAAAGCTCTGCCCAGGGTTCTAGCTTTGGTTCTGAAAACTAAACAGCCACTGGCAAGCACCTTCTCTGGGTGTTAGATGCCTTATCTGAGGAGTCTGAAATCCATTAGTCCTAAGGCACCTCTCACCTCTATCATTCTAATCGTTTATGGATATTAAAGGAAGGCAGTGTGGTGCAGTGATTATGGTTTGGGCATCATTAACAATCCCATCTCTGCTTGGGAGATCCTGGACTGGTTTCTTGACCTCTCAATGCCTCAGTTTCCCTATCTCTAAAATAGGATTAATAAAAGTAAACACAAAAATGCAGGGTTATTGTGAGAAGTAAATGGATGACACCGATTATATAAAATACTTAAAACAGTGTTTGGCACATCGTAAAGGCTCAAGAAGCATAAGCTATTATCGAGATCTTATCTCAGGCCCCCATCCTCCTGTGGTAATGGAGTGAGAACTAATCTTAGTGATCCAGTAACGACTTGAGAACTAACACGGGTTGAACACTACTATGTGTTTTTTCATCTGCACAATCTTATTCAATCCTCAGAACAACTTTATTATCCTATTTTTCAAGTGAGGAAATTGAAATTAGATTTACATAGCTATTAGGCATCAAACCCAAAGAGTATGTGTGCCTTTTCAGCTAGTTTTGCGTGGGCTGAAGGCAAGAAGCCCTTTCATTAGTGGGGATGTTTCACTTAAAAATCAAAGCCCAAACATCAAGTACCTTTTCCAGTGATATTCAGTATGAATTATTTTTCTGCACTCTAATAACCTCCTTTTGACAATTCCACCGTTTCAGTTATTTAAAGACACAGGAATACATCTATTTGTTACATTATAATTTTTAATTGACTACAGGATATCTAAGCTAATACAACAGAACTAGGAAGTGGGTTTTATAAAAAAAAATAATTTATACTTGACTTAGAAGTTTAATTCTATGGTGGTAACTGATGGCCTAAATATCCCCCGAACTAAACAAAATAACTAAACCTCATTGAAAGTAACTGTCTCAGAGTCATGAAACTTACAGTGTGATATTTTAATATTTTGATTTCCACACCACTGCCAAAAAAACTTCAGAACTGAGTTGAGGGATTTAGGTTAACTAATTTCTCTTCTAGGGAGAAAACAAGAATCGAAATACAAAGTGCCTTTTACTTAAATGTCATCTCACCGTTTTATGGGGCTCTCAGGCTTTCATAACAACATTGGCTAGGGAAACTGGTAATTCCTGGCAGCCTTCGACTATCGTGTGGCGCATTTGTGGTTTCACCCTAACCAGAAAATAATGCAACCAACTTTTGATTGCTCAGGCTAAAGTGAGGGAGGAGATGCAAGGATAACCTTAGACAATGAACAACATAAGCATGTTTAAAAAAATACATACATTTGGACCGAGCCTCAGCTTTCTGCACCCAGACTGAACTGTGCAGACCAAAAACAGATTTCAAGCAATCGACTCCTCCAGAAGCAAAAGTCAGCCCCGATGAGCTGGCGCCCGGCCTGGTTGAGGTTTGTTACTTTCCTTGCTGGCTAGCACTAGCTACGTGCGTTCCGAGCTGCCTCCACGCCCCCTCGTCCCGTCCAGGCTTAGCATTACATGGGTCTTTCCAGCTGGCCTGGGAGTCCGAGCCCCTCCCTCGCCCGTCCCGCGCCGGGGGCCTCCCAGCTCGCGTTGCGCGCGTGCAGCCAGCCGCGACTGCCTTCCCCGGCGGGAGGCTAGTGCCCCAACTGGGCGCTGGTTGGTCGCGTCGTTGGGCCAGGGGCCGGGCGATTGGTCTGAGGGATTGGTTCACGTGGTCTGGGGCAGATAAGTGGCCTCTTAGGCGCAGGACCAGCAGATTGCCGGAGCTACCGCCGAGGTGGGACGTGCCCAAGTGCGTGTGCGAAAGTGCGCAGGCAGCGGGCGCGCAGGCTCTCACAGTCCGCCGCGGCCTCTCTGCTTAATGAGCTGCACCAGGTAGGATTCGTTGCAACCTCTGCCCTGGCTTAGAAGGGAAAGCGCAGCTGCGGGGCCCCTCATTTTAAAGTGAGGGGCTTCTCCCTCACTTTAGCCTGAGCAATCAAAAGTTGGCTGCATTATTTTGGGGGCAGCGTTTTCGTCCTGTCAGTGTTGTAAATGCAGACCCCAAGGGAAGGCAAGTTGATTGACGGCTGAGTTGCTGAGTTGAATCTGGCACCAGGGAGGCCTAGGAGGTTTAATGTTTTGGCTTCCCAGTCCCCTCCAGTTGTGTTTCACAGGCAGAACTTACTTGGTAATCAGCATCCTAAACCAGAAACTGTCTTAAAATGTGTCAACTGTAGTTCTGATTCGTTCATTGATTCTGTGTGTTGTCTCTTGGTCCTGCACAAACGTACCTAGGATTTGGGTAGCTTAATTTGTGAGACAGCTGGTAGTATTGACATTGCTGGTTAGTTGGTTTAGATTGAGGGAAAAAAATTACAGAACTATATTTGCATTCATTCGTCCTCCTGCACTCTTCTTATCACGGTTTGCCATAGTAAACCAAGTCTCAGAGTTTCAGCAAATTATTATATTTAACTCTTGGCCACGATTTAAAATGCCAGGGACATCACCCAACACTAAAACTGTTTTTCTATAAATGCAGAAAAGGAAAAAAAAATTGTACTTGAAATAGCTTCTCCAGACATAACTTAGCAGAAGAGTTCTCTAAAAAATTCTGCCAGTTAACTATTATTAGGCCCATAAATATAGCGTTAGCTTTCATTTGTTCTAAATCTGTAGGTCTCTACCAGAGCAATACAGTAAAGTCTGTGAATGTTCTTTATTGTCCATTTTGTGATAATGACCACTTGTCTACATGCTTAGAGCTGCTGTGAATAGAATTACAAATCCAGATTGAGAAATGTCATGTACAGTATGTACACATTCTCTTATCTCTAAGGCTAGGGGAGAGGAAAAATTCCTAATTCCATAAGCTTGGCAATAATGTAATCATGGCTAAAGGCCAGATAAACACTCTTGGTTTAATATTGCTGAGTATGGTTATGTTTAAAGTTTTAGATAAGTTTACTGTCTTCCTAGTTATAAAAATAATGTTCACTGCCAAAACATTAGAAAATACAATAAAAGCACAAGAATAGCTTACCTATAATCCTATCAGCCAGAGACAGTTAACTTTTTAGTTTCTTTTCTATAATTTTCTCAGACTATGTAAGACCATATGGGTATATTTTATGTTTTTTAAAAGTCTACTTTCAGGTAATCAGCTTTTCCCACTTAAATATGTACTTGTCATGGACTTCTTTCTATATTAAATATAGATGATGCAAAAGTTTTGAGTGTATAAAATGCTGATATGTTTTAGTCGGTTATTTATGCAAGATGAGGAAGAGCATGATAAAGTACAAAGACAATCCTCTGACTTCCCTCCTTCCAGCCTTCTTCTGTTCAAAACCATCCCATGAGAATTTTTAATGCTACTTTTTCTTTTCAAGTGAGTTACCTTTCTAGAGAAGCATACTCAGTTTCACAGCTCCCTGTACCAGCTATAGGGAATACAGGGTCTGGAACCAGTAGTTTCTTAACTGTCTGGTCATCAGAATCATCTGGGAAGCTTCAAAAAACTGGGCCCCGTCCCCAGAGGTTTTGCCTCAGTGACTCTATGGCCCAGGAATCCACATTAAAAATAAATAAATAAAAAGAAAAAAACCCATTCCATAGGTCATTGTGACCAAGACAGTTTTGAGAATCTTTGGAGATGGTCAAATCCAACCCTTTCATTTCTCAGATGGGGAAACTGAAACCCTGAGTGTTGTAAGCAGTTAGCCCATGCCCTATAGCCAGCCTGGAGTAGAGCTAAATGTAGAATGCAAATATGACAACCTAAAGCTGTTCTCTTTACTAGATATGATAGGGCTTCCCTGATTGTTACTGTGCCACCTATATTTCAGTCAATACAAAAATAGCATATATGTATTTGGGTTCAGTGGGGAGCGTCCAGATCCACGTGATAATCCTTCTTCCTATTGCATTTCAGAATGATCCAGGTTTTAGACCCACGGCCTTTGACAAGTTCAGTCATGCCAGTAGATGTGGCCATGAGGCTCTGCTTGGCTCATTCACCACCTCTCAAGAGTTTCCTGAGCCCTTACGATAACTTTCAACGAAGACATTTTGTGAACAAATTGAAGCCTCTGAAACCATGTCTCAATATAAAACAGGAAGCCAAGTCACAGAATGACTGGAAACACTCACACAACCAAGCCAAGAAGCGGGTTGTGTTTGCTGACTCCAAGGGTCTCTCTCTCACTGCCATCCATGTCTTCTCTGACCTCCCGGAAGAACCGTCATGGGATCTCCAGTTTGATCTCTTAGACCTTAATGATATCTCCTCTGGCTTAAAACTTCACGAGGAGAAAAACTTGATTTTAGATTTCCCTCAGCCCTCAACCGACTACTTAAGTTTCCGGAACCACTTTCAGAAGAACTCTGTCTGTCTGGAGAACTGTTCTTTGCAAGAACGAACGGTGTCTGGGACTGTGAAAGTTAAAAACATGAGCTTTGAGAAAAAGGTTCAGATCCGTATCACTTTTGACACTTGGAAAAGTCACACTGACATGGACTGCATCTACATGAAAAATGTGTATGGTGGCTCTGATAGTGACACCTTCTCATTTGCCATTGACTTACCCCCTGTTGTTCCAACTGAGGAGAAAATTGAGTTCTGCATTTCTTACCACGCCAATGGGCAGGTGTTCTGGGACAACAACGAGGGTCAGAATTATAGAATTGTCCACGTGCAGTGGAAACCTGATGGGGTACAGACACAGACGGCATCCCAGGACTGTGCATTCTACCAGGTGCCTCCCAAAACTGAATCGGAGTCAACAGTCTTTGGCAGTCCAAGGCTGGCTAGTGGGCTCTTCCCAGAATGGCAGAGCTGGGGGAAAATGGAGAACTTGGCTTCTTATCGATGAACGAGCAACTACCGACTGGTCTTGACCTATCATATTCCCCAATGTAATTTTAGGTCTGTAATGCTCAATATTAGGAAGTTTCTGCTATTTTCCTTCAGTAGGTTTAGGTTTGAGCTTTTGAGACCTGGCTATCAAGAAGACAACCAATTGAGAATTTAATGTTCAGGTCTATAGGGATGACACTGCCCAACTTTGCTTTGGAGGATCAAGTAACAGCCTGAGTCCTGTTTTTATAAAAGCAATACTTATACCATTTCCCCTTCCCTCTCAATTTACTAGCTTTCATGTTGGGCAAGGAAAGATTGAGGAAGGACCATTGATAGAGACAGAAAGCTGTGTTAATGGTAGGAGGAATGTCTGACAAGTATATACAAGGAGCTCTGCAGTTCAAGTCAGTGGAAGTGAGACGTCTGATACTTAATTGTTGGGGGGAAAATGAAAGGTTATTTTGTGTTTTTAAGTTGGTTGCACAATTTTCTCCTGGAGTAATAATTTTTAGAGGGGAAAAAGATCCTTTCTATGCATTCTTGTGGAGGAAAAAAAAAAGCTTCAGGGTGTAGTTTGGTGTTGTGAAAGGTGATTATAACTGTGGAGAATCAGAATCTCAAGTGGCGCTTTTCTGGTCAAATGTGGTTTATCAAAAACCATGATTTGAGGAAAGTTTAAGCAAATCTGGCTTCGGAGTCCCAATGTTATAAGTGACCTTGTTTGTAGTCAAGGCGTCAAGCTCTAACTCTCACTATAGAACGCTGCCTGACCAAAAACCACGCCACCATCAATGGCTAACAACACAGAAGGACTTCATGTCATGAAATGATAGCTCTTTGCATGTGCCTTAATTAAATCAGAACACTGCAGTTGCTTAACCCAAATATCTGAATGGTCATCTAACTCATAAATTTTTGGCCTCGTAAGAAGGTCCACTCTGTAGACTGGCATTCTTCCTGCAATACTGTTATACTTTCGGGAATATTGTCAGCATACACATTTGCATCCTTCATATTGAAGGTGACTCATGTTTCTGCCACACTTTTTTGATGTGATATTTGAAGTGAGGGCTGACACTAGGATTCTCTAGGCAAGAATCCAGTACCTTGCACATAGAAAGGGCAGTCTATCTCTTGCCTATTTTTGTCTTGCTTTTTAGTCCTTCTATCTAATTTCTTTTGAAGTAAAAATGTTTTGTTTTGTTTTTTAATTGACATCAGTTGTTTTGGATGTGTTGTAATACATTTGTTTTGGGTGTGCGTAAATCCATTCTGTTAAGAGCCACCTATCCTTAAGGATTGGAGTCTCTGTTTGCTTCTCTCATTGAGTACTTCTATTGACAGACATTCAGAGAATGCAGTTAATTTTAACATGTGTGATCTGCCATGCTGAAAAAGTACTATAGGAATAACCCTGCTGTGATAGTATTTGAAGTTTGGCTAGCACTCACAATTTTCCTTCTGTAAATATTTCACTCTCCTATAGCTATCCTTTATGAGCTTTTCATTTGAAGAATAAATGTGTTTGATATAAGACTTGAGTATGTTTTCTTTTTCAAAACCATTGTTAGTCAAATAAGAAATCCTCAATTGAGGGTTTCCTGTTTGTTTAGGAGCTGAGCAGAGGTAGGTAAGACCAGGAATTAGATCCACAGGAGCTAGCCTCCTTCATATGGTGCTAGCCTCATCAGTGAACACTTGTCCTACCCCCTGATCATTGGGGTTGGGGGTCCAGGTGTGGTGATGAGCTGCTGTGACTCTCTCCCTGTCTTCATCTGCCATTTTTGCCCATTACACACATTCTTCTGGGGTGGGGTTTATCTTGGATGGTCACTCTCAGCTTTAAAATGGGCTGAGAAGACAGCATGGGAAAGGCCAAGGTGGCTTCTGCCTCTTGAGTTCTAGCATCTTCCTCAAGGGGCAAATCTTGAAACTGCACAGAAGAGGTGGAGAAAAATAAAATTTTGGACCCTAGGGAACTTGGAAGCTACATTACTCAAATACCCAACTTTATAAAAGAAGAAACTAAGATTCGGAGAGGGAAAAGGATTTGTCCAAGATACCGGACCCAAGTTAGGTCAGGCTGGACAATGACTTCCAGGCTGGTCAGGGACTTTTGCCTACTGTTCCTTTCCTTCTTGCATCTTCCTTGAAATCCCCTGTGGAGACCCTTCTCTAGTGGTCCCCCTTCTTCAAGAGAGCACCATTTCCAGGTAGGCATGACTCCGATCAGCTCTTGTTTGTTTCCTATGCCAGTTTGACCCAATACAGGCAGTGTGTTCCTCAGCTGCGTGTGAATGATTGAAGGATAGCCAGATCAAGGAGCAGTGCATTCCTCAGCTTTCAGTATAGGACAGAATCATCCACTTTTCACATCCTGATACCTCACCTAATAGCAGAAGTAACTCTACTTTTAAAATTTAACTCGGGAGAATGGCTTGGATTTTGGGCATATGATATTGTCTCCCCCGCAATGCCTGCCCCAAAAAAGGTTCAAATTTGGTCATCTAAGGAAGGATGCTGTTCTTTTCTACATTTATGACTCCTTTCACTTTATTCCTAAACTTAAAAGGCTGGAAGTCCCTTTGTGGTTAGTGAACTGTACATCTTCATCAATATGAACTTTTGTCCAAAAGTTCTGGACAACTTTGAGTGATCCTTCAATCTGCAAAAAGAGTTTCCTCAGCTTTCCTCTGTAGGTTTTAGTATCTTTTAATAGCTAACAGAAGCTATGGCCTGAGCAGTGCTCTCACGAGTGGGCTGGGATCCCAAACTCAGAGCAGTCTCCCACATGCTGTGTTGCTGACTCTTGGGCTCTTGAGCCACCCCTCTTCCTGCCAATGAGTGGAGGCCCACTGCTGGAGGTAGAGGATTCCTTTAAACCAGTGGTTCGCAACCTTGGCTGCACTTTGGAATCACCTGGATAGCTTTAAAAAGTA